>NW_026652287.1:95873582-96342962 GCF_009828535.3 Hylobates moloch | reverse complement strand
AGGCATGGTTGCACACACACCTGTAGTCCCAGCTGCTTAGGAGGCTAAGGCATGAGAATTGCTTGAACCCGGGAGGTGGAGGTTGCAGTGAGCCAAGATCATGCCAGTGCACTCCAGCCTGGGCAATAGAGTGAGACTCTGTCTCCAAAAAAAAAAAAGAAAAAGAAAAAGAAACAAAAAGAAAACTGAATGCTTTTCTTTCTATTTTTATTGTTTTTCTTTGTTTTATTGTTTTTTGATAGTCATAGGCTTTCTGGGTTACAGATGCATTCTAAAAATTGCAATATTTGAAAGGTTTAAAAAATGGGGTATGGGCCGGGCACAGTGGCTCATGCCTGTAATCCCAGCACTTTGGGAGGCCGAGGCGGGTAGATCACAAGGTCAGGAGATCAAGACCATCCTGGCTAACACAGTGAAACCCCGTCTCTATTAAAAATACAAAAAAAATGAAAAAAAAAAAAAAGCCAGGCATTGTGGTGCACGCCTGTAATGCCAGCTACTCAGGAGGCTGAGGCAGGAGAATTGCTTGAATCTAGGAGGGGGAGGTTACAGTGAGCCGAGATCGCGCCACTGCACTCTAGCCTGGGTGACAAAGCGAGACTCCATCTCAAAAAACAAAACAAAACAACAAAAAAAAACAAAAACAAAAACAAAAACAAAAAAATACAAAAAAAATGACCCAGGTGTGGTGGTGGGTGCCTGTAGTCCCAGCTACTCGGGAGGCTGAGGCAGGAGAATGGCTTGAACCCGGGAGGTGGAGGTTGCAGTGAGCCAAGATCGCGCCACTGCACTCCAGCCTGGGTGATAGAGCCAGACTCCGTCTCAAAAAAAAAAAAAAAATGGGGTATGAAGGGAGACTGGGCACGGTGGCTCACGCCTGTAATCCCAGCACTTTGGGAGGCTCAGGCGGGCAGATCACCTGAGGTCTGGAGTTCCAGACCAGCCTGGGCAACATGGTGAAACCCCATTTCTACTAAAAATGCAAAAATTAGCCAGGTGTGGTGGTGGGTACCTGTAATCCCAACTACTTGGGAGGCTGAGGCAGGAGAGTCACTTTAACCCAGGAGGTTGAGGTTGCAGTGAGCCAAGACCGCGCCACTGCACTCCAGCCTGGGCAACAAGAGTGAAACTCCATTTAAAAAAAAACCGAAAAACAAAAAAAACTAGGGGGGCAGGAATGAAGAAAAAGGGAGATAAGAGATATTTCACAATTTGTTAATAGATAAATGAATATTTCACATTTCACATTCTAAAGAAATAAAAATAGCCTTCTTGTCCAGGACCAAAAGGAGATGTAGAAAGAAAAAGGAAAAATAAAAATAAGCTGATTCGTTATCACTTGTTATAAGGAAGAAATAGCTAATGACACTAAATACTCTCTATTTAGAAGCATGTTAGAAATTAAATGCTAGGCCAGTGCAGTGGCTCATGCCTGTAATCCCAGCACTTTGGGAGGCCAGGGCAGGCAGATCACGAGGGCAAGAGATTGAGACCATCCTGGCCAACATGGTGAAACTCCGTCTCTACCAAAAATACAAAAATTAGCTGGGCATGGTGGCGCACGACTGTAGTCCCAGCTACTCGGGAGGCTGAGGCAGGAGAATCACTTGCACTCGGGAGTTGGAGGTTGCAGTGAGCCAAGATCATGCCACTGTACTCCAGCCTGGCAACAGAGCGAGACTCAGTTTCAAAAAAAAAAAGAAATTAAATTCTAAAAAGCCCATTGCTCATAGCTCTAAGTTCAAGATTAAAGCAATAATTCGCCATCCCCATCAAGCTACCAATGACTTTCTTCACAGAATTGGAAAAAACTACTTTAAAGTTCATATGGAACCAAAAAAGAGCCCGCATCGCCAAGTCAATCTTAAGCCAAAAGAACAAAGCTGGAGGCATCACGCTACCTGACTTTAAACTATACCACAAGGCTACAGTAAACAAAACAGCATGGTACTGGTACCACAACAGAGACATAGATCAATGGAACAGAACAGAGCCCTCAGAAATGATGCCGCATAGCTACAACTATCTGATCTTTGACAAACCTGACAAAAACAAGAAATGGGGAAAGGATTCCCTATTTAATAAATGGTGCTGGGAAAACTGGCTAGCCATATGTAGAAAGCTGCAATTGGATCCCTTCCTTACACCTTATACAAAAATTAATTCAAGATGGATTAAAGACTTATATGTTAGACCTAAAACCATTAAAATCCTACAAGAAAACCTAGGCAATACCATTCAGGACATAGGCGTGGGCAAGGACTTCATGTCTAAAACACCAAAAGCAATGGCAACAAAAGCCAAAATCGACAAATGGGATCTCATTAAACTAAAGAGCTTCTGCACAGCAAAAGAAACTATCATCAGAGTGAACAGGCAACCTACAGAATGGGAGAAAATTTTTGCAACCTACTCATCTGACAAAGGGCTAATATCCAGAATCTACAATGAACTCAAATAAATTTACAAGAAAAAAACAAACAACCCCATCAAAAAGTGGGCAGAGGACATGAACAGACACTTCTCAAAAGAAGACATTTATGCAGCCAAAAAACACATGAAGAAATGCTCATCATCACTGGCCATCAGAGAAATGCAAATCAAAACCACAGTGAGATACCATCTCACACCAGTTAGAATGGCCATCATTAAAAAATCAGGAAACAACAGGTGCTGGAGAGGATGTGGAGAAATAGGAACACTTTTACACTGTTGGTGGGACTGTAAACTAGTTCAACCATTGTGGAAGTCAGTGTGGCGATTCCTCAGGGATCTCGAACTAGAAATACCATTTGACCCAGCCATCCCATTACTGGGTATATACCCAAAGGACTATAAATCATGCTGCTATAAAGACACATGCACACGTATGTTTATTGCGGCACTATTAACAATAGCAAAGACTTGGAACCAACCCAAATGTCCAACAACGATAGACTGGATTAAGAAAATGTGGCACATATACACCATGGAATACTATGCAGCCATAAAAAATGATGAGTTCGTGTCCTTTGTAGGGACATGGATGAAACTGGAAACCATCATTCTCAGTAAACTATCGCAAGGACAAAAAACCAAACACCGCATGTTCTCACTCATAGGTGGGAATTGAACAATGAGAACTCATGGACACAGGAAGGGGAACATCACACTCCGGGGACTGTTGTGGGGTGGGGGGAGGGGGGAGGGACAGCATTAGGAGATACACCTAATGCTAAATGACGAGTTAATGGGTGCAGCACACCAACATGGCATGTGGATACATATGTAACAAACCTGCACATTGTGCACACGTACCCTAAAACCCTAAAGTATAATAAAAAACGAAAAAAAAAAGCAATAATTCATGTTAATTAATGCCTGTCCCTCTATCTTCTCTCCTTAATTGTCTCCAGCTAAGAAAGTATCAGAGCTGGAAAATCCACCACTACCATTTCCAGCTCAAATGGGCTTCCAGGACACCCAGGTTGTCCTTAATTCCCTCCGCAGGTGTACCTCCTTGTAATCCGCAAAAGCCCTCATTCCACCCCATTCCCAATTACCTGGCCGGCCATTTGCCTGTTGCTACTGAAGTCTCTAGTTCCTCTTCCTCAAGGCACCAGAGTAACGTTCAACCTAACATCCAGCCTGCACTCCTGCTCATCTTAGCTAAAACAACACCTTTTCCTGTTTTATTTTCCTAGTAGCTATATTTTCTATATATATAAAAAAATTATCTTATTTGTTTACACATTTGCTGTCTGTCAGTTCTTGTTACAGGGAATGGTGTTTGTCTCTTCTACTCAACATGTAACGCCAGTTTCTAGAACAATGCCTGACACTTAGGAGGTGCTTGAAAATATTTGTTGAATGAGTAATTCTACTTAACTCCCTTGAAGCTTCAAAGCATCTTGGGGCCAGGTGTGGTGGCTCATACCTATAATCCCAACACTTTGGGAGGGCAAGGAGAGAGGATGACCTCACCCCAGGAGCTTGAGACCAGCCTAGGCAACAAAGTGAGACTCCATTTCTACAAAAAGTAAAATAATTAGCCAGGCATGGCGGCATGCACCTGTAGTCCTTGCTAGTCTGGAGGCTGAAGTGGGAGGACGTTTTGAACCCAGGAGTTTGAGGTTGCAGTAAGCTCTGATCGCACCACTGCACTCCAGTAGAGAACTAGGCCTTGTGTTTTAAAAAATAAATAAATAAACGAAAAGCATCTTGGGCTCAAGGAGCTTCTTTATTGTTCCATATCAGCTAGCAACTCTCACACTCTGTCCATTTCATCATCACCTGGAAATGCCCCACCTCTGAAACTGTAAACCCCGTAGATATTTGCTCCAGTTATTAATTCCTTTTTCTCTCTTTCTCTGGTATATTCTCTACTGCCTTATTCCCAACAACCCAGGATTCTAATCGTAACACAAATGCTCCACCGATTCCATCTAATGGTTTACCTCTCACTTCCCTCTATGGCTAAGGTTAGTAAAAGGGTAGTTGATACCCAACTAGTTTCATTTCCCCTTCTCCCACTCTCTTTCAACCCAGGCACTCTGGCATCAGTTTCCACCACTCTACCAAAACTGCCTTTGCCAACATCACCACCCCACAATCCCATCACATTGTAAAAAAAAATTTAACTTACTTAAAAAAAAAAAAGTACTCTAATACCAAGTGTTAGGAATATATGGGAAAACAGGAACTTTTATACAGCTGGAGTAAAAATTGGTACACCAGCCTGGGCAACAAAGTGAGACCTCATCTCTACAAAAAAAAATTAAAAAAAAAAAAAAATTAGCCAGGCATGGTAGTGCATGCCTGTGGTCCCAGCAACACAAGAAGTTGAGGCAGGAGGATCACTTGAGACTAGGAAGTCAAGGCCAAAATTACACCACTGCACTCCAGCCTGGGTGACAGAGGGAGACCCTGTCTCAAAAAAAAGAATAAATAAAATAAAGAAAAAAAAGAGACAACCATTTTGGAGAGCAATTGACAATTGACAATATCTACAATATCTGGCACAGTTAAAAACATGAATTACCAAAAACATATTCTGCTAGAGAAACTGTCCTATGTGAACACAAGAAGACATATGTATGAATGTTTGTCACAGCATTACTTATAATAGCAGAAATTTGGTGGGACGCAATGGCTCACGCCTGTAATCCCAGCACTTTGGGAGGCCGAGGTGAACAGATCACAAGGTCAGAAGCTTGAGACCAGCCTGACCAACATGGTGAAACCCCGTCTCTACTAAAAATACAAAAATTAGCCGGGCGTGGTGGCAGGTGCCTGTAATCCCAGTTACTCAGGAGGCTGAGGCAGGAGAATGGCGTGAACCGGGGAAGCAGAGATCACACCATTGCACTCCAGCCTGGCTACAGAGCATGACTCTGTCTTGGGGAAAAAAAAAAAAAAAAAAAAAAGCAGAAATTTGGAAATTACCTAGATGTCCATCCATTGTGGTAGAGACTTGCTTCTTAAAATTCCCCTTCCCCTTCTTCATCAGTAATAGAACAACCAAATTTTAGGCATGTGGTCACTTAGAATAAAAATTGCTCTTCCCACTCTCTTTTATAGCTGATAATTATAGCTGATAATGTGATTAAGTTTTCACCAATTGGTGTAAGCAAAATGGGGGAATGAGGCTTCTTCCCTTTCCCCCTTGTACTGTAGTAATGCAGGTGTGTTCACTAGAGGTGGAATGGCCATCTTGAATTTTGAGGTGACTTTGTACGTAAAGGCCTATGCACAGTGGAGTAACAAGATTGAGGAAGCTAGGGTCCCTAAGCCTAGGACACTCCATACCATCCCTGGAAAACCATCTTTAGGCCAGGCGTGGTGGCTCACGCCTGTAATCCCACCACCTTGGGAGGCCGAGGCGGACAGATCACTTGAGGCCAGAAGTTCAGGACCAGCCTGGCCAACATGGAGAAACCCCGTCTCTACTAAAAATAGAAAAATTAGCCAGGCGTGGTGGCAAATGCCTGTGATCCCAGCTACTTGGGAGGCTGAGGCAGGAGAATCACTTTAACCTGGGAGGTGGAGGTTGCAGTGAGCCAAGATCTGAGATCACGCCACTGCACTCCAGCCTGAGAGACAGAGCTAGACTCCATCTCAAAAAAAAAAAAAAAAAACCCAAAGAAAAGAAAAGAAAACCATCTTTAAACATACACACAAGAGACAGAAAATTTTCTTATCTTGTTCAACACTCTGTTATTTTGTTTTTTCAGTCATCTTTAGCCAAACTTAATCTTAACATTGAAATCAATGTGTTCATAAAATGGACTCTAGAAAAACAATAAATAGACAAACACACAGAGATCTATCAGCATGGACAAACCTCAAAACATCATGTTGCAGAATAATGCATGGAAAATTATACCATTTAAAATTTACAATGCAAGACAGCCCATTATTGTTTATGGATCTATACATACGTATAAAAATATTAAAACATATCAATATAATTCAGAACAACTTCAAGATAATGGTATCTTTAGAGCAAGAACTTTTCTGATTCTCTATTGATTAACCAGCTGCATTACTGATTATCTCATCAGCCAGGATGGTCAAAGCTAAACTAGTTCATCAAGAGCTTCCAAGGATGATCTATCCATCTCTCTAACCCCTCTTATAAACCACTGTCAATGAAATAAAGCCCTGTTCTTTAGTATCTGAGTCACTCCTGGATGACAAAAGGTGAGACAAGCTTTTTCTGGGACATGACTGTGAAAATCAAGCTAAGGAGAATATCCTGCCACACTTCAACAAGAGGAGAAGGAGGAGAAGTAACCTTGGCTAAGTGGCCTCTATAACTGAAATTTATTTATATTCATCCATTCATCAACTCCTTCCTGAGTGTATTCTGAGTTAAGGTTTGAAATATTGACCCTATAAATTAATGTCTATGAAAGAAGAGCTAGTTACTTTTTTTTTACTTTTAATTCAGGGGTACATGTGAAGGTTTGTTACACAGGTAAACTCATGTCACGAGTGTTTGTTGTATAGATTATTTCATCACCCTGGTATTAAGCCTAGTACCCAATAGTTATTTTTTCTGTTTCTCTCCCTCCTCCCATCTTCCACCCTCAAGGAGACCCCGGTGTCTGTTGTTCCCCTCTTTGTGTTCATGAGTTCTCATCATTTAGCTTCCACTTATAAGTAAGAACATGCAGTATTTGGTTTTCTGTTCCTGCAGTAGTTTGCTAAGGATAGAGGCCTCCAGCTCCATCCATGTTCCAGGTTCAACTCCTTTCTACCCATGTGACCACTAGCTAAACTTCAGTTTTAAAATTTGTAATATAGTGTTGTTGTAAAAAATCATTTTAACTAAGTATATATATATATATATCTGGCATATTAAGTAGGAACTCAGCAATGGGCATCATTATTCTAGCTGTTATTAGAAACTTGAAAATGGCTAACTGGTTGATTTTCTCCTTCATCTCAAGCTCAGATTTCCTCCACATATAAAAAAAAATGTAGCTTGTGTACTATGTTACTTTTTATATGTGGAGGAAATATGATGGTTTTAATTGAACCCATCATCCAAATAGTGAACATAGTACCCATTAGGTAGTTTTTCAACCATTTCCCCTTCCCTCCCACTTTTGGAGTCCCCAGTGGCTATTGTTCTCATCCTTTTTTTTTTTTTGAGACGCAATTTCACTGTTGTTGCCCAGGCTGGAGTGTAATGGCATGATCTCAGCTCACTGCAACATTCACCTTCTAGGTTCAAGCAATTCTCCTGCCTTAGCCTCCCTGGTAGCTGGGATTAGAGGCATGTGCCACCAAGCCCACATAATTTTTGTATTTTCAGTAGAGACAGTGTTTCACCATGTTGGCCAGGCTGGTCTCAAACTCCTGACCTCAGGTGATCCACCCACCTTGGCCTCCCAAAGTGCTGAGATTACAGGCATGAGGCACCATGCCCGGCCTTGTTCCTATCTTTATGTCCACATGTACCCAATGTTTAGCTTCCACTTATAAGTGAGAACATGTGGTATTTGGTTTTCTGTTTCTGCATTAATTCACTTAGGACAATGGCCTACAACTGTATCCACATTGCTGCAAAGGACATGTTCATTCTTTTTATGGCTCTGTAGTATTCTATGGTGTATATGTACTACATATGCTTTATCCAATTCACCCCTGATGGGCACCTAGGAGATTCCATGTCTTTGGTATTGTGAATAGTGATATGATAACCATGCAAGTGCAGGTATCTTTTGGGTAGAACAATTTATTTTCCTTTGGGTAGATACCCAGTAACGGCATTGCTGGGTCGAATGGTAGTTCTATTTTTAGTTCTTTGAGAACTCTCCAAACTGCTTTCCACGGTGGCTGAACAAATTTACAATCCCACCAATGATGTATATAAGTATTCCCTTTTCTCTGTAACCTCACCAACATCTGTCATTTTTTGACTTGTAGTAATAGCCGTTCTGACAAGTATGAGATGGTATCTCATTGTAATTTTGATTTATGTTTCTCTGACGATTAGTAATGTTGAGCATTTTTCATGTGTTTTTTGGCCACTTTTATGTCTTCTTTTGAGAAGTGCCTGTTCATGTCCTTTGCCTACTTGTTAATGGGGTTGTTTTTTTCTTGTTTAAGGTCCTTGTGATTCTGAATATTAGACCTTTGTCAGATGCGTAGTTTACAAATATTTTCTCTCATTCTGTAGGTTGTCTGTTTACTCTATTGATAGTTTCTTTTTCTGTGCAAGAAGCTCTTTAATTAGTTCCTGCTTGTCAGTTTTTGTTTTCCTTGTGTTTGCTTTTGAGGACTTAGTCATAATTTTGTGCGTAAGCCAATGTCCACAAGAGTATTTCCTAGGTTTTCTTCTAGGATTTCTATAGTTTGAGGTCTTACATGTAAGTCTTTAATTCATCTTGACTTAACTTTTGTATAAGGTGTAAGGTTGGGGTCAAGTTTCATTCTTCTGCATATGGTTACCCAATTTCCCCAGCACCATTATTGAATAGAGAGTCCTTTCCCCATTGCTTATTCTTGTTGACTTTGCCAAATATTAGTTGGTTGTAGGTAATGCATCTTTATTTCTGGGTTCTCTACTCTGTTCTATTAATTTATGTAACTATTTGCGTAACAGTGCCATGATGTTTTGGTTACTTTAGCCTTGTAGTATAGTTTGAAATCAGATAATGTGATACCTCTGCCTTTGTGCTTTTTGCTTAGTGTTGCTTTGGCTATTCAGGCTCTTTTTTGGTTCCACATGAATCTTAGAAGCATTTTTTTTTTCTAATTTTGTGAAGAATTACATTGACGGTTTGATAGAAATAGCACTGAATCTATAAATTGCTTTGGGCAGTATAGCCATTTTAGGGATATTGATTCTTCCATCCCATGAGCATGGAATGTTTTTCCATTTATTTGTGTCATCTCTGATTTCTTTCAGCAGTGTTTTGTAGTTCCCCTTGTAGAGATCTTTCACCTCCTTGGTTACATATATTCCTAACTCTGTGTGTGTGTGTCTGTGTGTGTCTGTGTGTCTGTGTGTGTGTGTGTGTGTGTGTGTTGTAAATGAGATTATGTTCTTGGTTTGGTTCTCAGCTTAAACATTATTGGTGTATAGAAATGCTACTGATTTTTTCACATTGATTTTGTATCCTGAAACTTTACTGAAGTTGTTTATCAAGTCTAGAAGTTTTTTGGTGAAATGTTTAGGGGTTTCCAGGTATAGAATCATATCATCAGTGAAGAGAGATTATTTAACTTCCTCTTTTCCTATTTGGATTACTTTTATTCCTTTCTCCTGCTTGGTTGCCCTGGCAAGGACTTTCAGTACTATGTTGCATAGGAGTGATAAAAGTGGACATCTTTTTCTTTTTCCAGTTCTTGGGGGAATGCTTTCCAACTTTTGCTCATTCAGTGTGATATAGGCTGTGACTTTGTCATTAATGGCTCTTACTATCTTGAGGTATATTCCTTTGATGCCTAGTTTGTTGAGGGTTTTTATCACTAAGAGATGTTGGATTTTATTGGCTACTTTCTCTGCATCTATTGAGATCAACTATAGTTTTTGTTTTTAATTGTTTATGTGTTGAATCATGTTTATTGATTTGTGTATGTTGAACCATCCTTGCATCTCAGGAATAAAGCCCACTTGATCATGGTGGATTATCTTTTTGATGTGCTGCTGGATTTAGTTTGCTAGTATTTTGTTGAGAATTTTTGTGTCTATATTCATCAGGGATATTGGCCTGTAGTTTTGTTTTGCTTTGTTTTGTTTTATTGTGTGTGTGGTTTCTTTGCCAGATTTTGGTATCAGAATGAGTTTTGCAGAATGAATTAGGGAGAAATCCTTCCTCTTCTGTTTTTTGGAATAGTTTCAGTAAGATTAGTACCAGCTCTTCTTTGTACATCTGGTAGAATTCAGCTGTGACTCCATCTGGTCCAGGACTTTTTTGGTTGGATTCTATTTCATCACTTGTTATTGATCTGTCCAGGTTTTCACTTTCTTTTGATTCAATCCTAGGAGATTACATGTTTCCAGGAATTTATCCATTTCCTCTAGATTTTCTAGTTTGTGCACATAGAGATGTTTGTAGTAGTCTCTGATGATCTTTTGTATATCTATGGGATCAGTTGCAATGTCACTTTTGTCATTTCTGATTGTGCTTATTTTAATCTTCTCTCTCTCTCTTTTTTTCTTTTCTCTCTTTTTTTTTTTTTTTTTTTGTTAATCCAGCTAGCAGTCTATCATCTTGTGGTGGTGGTGGTGGTGTTTTTTTGTTTTTTTGTTTTTTTTGAGTTGGAGTCTCGCTCTGTCGCCCAGGCTGGAGTGCAGTGGCACGATCTCGGCTAACTACAAGCTCTGCCTCCTGGGTTCACGCCATTCTCCTGCCTCAGCCTCCTGAGTAGCTGGGACTACAGGGGCCCACCACCACGCCCAGCTAATTTTTTTTTTTATTTTTAGTAGAGACGGGGTTTCACTGTGTTAGCCAGGATGGTCTCGATCTCCTGACTTTGTGATCCACCTGCCTCAGCCTCCCAAAGTGCTGGGATTACAGGCGTGAGCCACCGCGCCTGGCCTGTTGTTGTTGTTTTTGAGACAGAGTCTCACTGTCACCCAGGCTGGAGTGCAGTGGCATGATCTTGGCTCATTGCAACCTCCGCCTCCCGGGTTCAAGCAATTCTCCCTGCCTCAGCCTCCCGAGTAGCTGGGATTACAGGCGCCCACTACCACACACAGGTAATTTTTTGTATTTTTTAGTAGAGACGGGGTTTCACCATGTTGACCAGGCTGATCTTGAACTCCTGACCTTAGGTGATTGTCTGCCTCGGCCTCCCAAAGTGCTGGGACTACAGGCATGAGCCACCGCGCCCAGGCTCAATCTTGTTTATCCTTTCAAATAACCAATTTTTGTTTCATTGATCCATTGTATGGTTTTCTTGGTCCAAGTTTGTTTAGTTCTGCTCAATTATAGTTTTTTTTTCCTTTTGCTAGCTTTAGGTTTAGTTTGTTCTTGTTTTTCTAGTTCTATTAGGTGTTCTATTAGGTTGTTAATTTGAGACCTATCTTCTAGATGTCAAAGCCGATATTCTTTAATATTGTACTAAACCATTTACCACCATTAACTAGTCCCATGCATAGGTAAATGAAATGGTTGACTACATTGTGCAATTAAAAGCTACTGAAGGCCGGTGCAGTGGCTTATACCTGTAATCCCAGCACTTTGGGAGGGTGAGGCAGGTGGATCACCTGAGGTCAGGAGTTTGAAACCAGCCTGGCCAACATGGAGAAACCCTGTCTCTACTAAAAATACAAAAAATTATCCAGGTGTGGTGGTAGGTGCCTGTAATCCCAGCTACTTGGGAGGCTGAGGCAGCAGAATTGCTTGAACCTGGGTGGTGGAGGTTGCAGTGAGCCAAAATCCTGCCATTGCCCTCCAACCTGGGTGACAGAGTGACACTCTGTCTCAGAAAAAGAAAGAAAAAAGAAAAAAAAAAAGCTACTGAAGGATTTACCTGTCCCCAAACACCGTCTCCACATTCTGCAATAGTAATAACAGTTATGTCACTTTTTGAGGTTTTTTTTTTTTCATAATATTAGTAAAGTTTGCCCCCATGGGAGATAATACATTAATCCATAGATTGACAAATTAAACTGCAATTTAATAACTATCTATTAAAACTAGATTCCCAGCAGAAGTAGAATTAAAAAACAAAAACAAAACAAAACAAAAACCTAGATTCTCTGCAGAAAAATAGGATTAAAAAGAATAAAAACGGCCGGGCACGGTGACTCATGCCTGCAATCCCAGCACTTTGGGAGGCCAAGGTGGGCAGATCACCTGAGGTTCAAGACCAGCCTGACCAATATGGTGAAACCCCATCTCTACTAAAAATACAAAAATTAGCCAGGCATGGTGGCAGTCGCCTGTAATCCCAGCTACTCACGAGGCTGAGGCAGGAGAATGGCTTGAACCTGGGAGGCGGAGGTTGCAGTGAGCTGAGATTGCGCCACTGCACTCCAGCCTGGGTGACAGAGCGAGACTCCGATTCAAAAAAACAAAACAAAAAACACTTTCCTTGCTCTCCCAGTAAGTGGATAGTCAAGCTGGGAGTTGACTCTATGTATTTAATCATTGTATTATACTTTTCTCTCCTATTTCTCACTCTCGTTTCAGCCACTCCTCGTATGACATGTGATTCTCCATCCTTTTCCTCTGACTCTGGTCACTGCTGCTTTTAAACAGAGTCACTGTAGTAGACAGAGTTCATTGGGAAGCAGGCACCCAGTGCCTGGAGCACCCTTGGCATCAACACATAAGGAACAGGGCAGGGGAGGTGGGGGCAAAGCAAACCCAAGACATTTTCATAATTTTTATATGCCTATTAAAGCATATATTATAAAATATTCATAGCTTACTCTGAAAAGGGAAATCCTTTGAATTGACTGGATATATAAGATCAGCTGAAATTTTGCCTACATTAAATTAATCTTGGCCAGGAGCGGTGGCTCATGCCTGTAATCCCAGCACTTTGGGAGGCCAAGGTGGGCAGATCACCTGAGGTCAGGAGTTTGAGACCAGCCTGGCCAACATGGAAAAAACCCATCTCTACTAAAACTACAAAAATTAGCAGGGCTTGGTGGCAGGAGCCTGTAGTCCCAGCTACTCAGGAGGCTGAGTCAGGAGAATCGCTTGAACCCGGGGTCAGAGGCTGCAGTGAGCCAAGATTGCACCATTGCACTCCAGCCTGGGCGACAGAGCAGGACTCCATCTCAAAAATAAAAATAATAATTAATCTTATGCCCTATTTTTGTCCTCAAATTTGATCAAGGCAAATTCACCCAGAACCCACTATTAAAATGGGACATAATTGTGTTTAGGAGTGATGACCATGGAAACCATTTTACTGATTCAGGCTAATTAAGTAAAAAAAAAAAAAAAAAAAAGAGGGGGGCTATTTTAACTTCCTCAGAAATGTGATATGTCTTTGAAAATAAAAGGTAAATTGTTCTTGTAAATGTTACAGAAAGGGCTACAGATCCCTTAATAAAGATTATTAGACCTTTATCCATGTACAGTTTCTTTTGTTTGTTTGTTAGTTTAATAATGCTACTGCTGGTTGATCAACCAAGCTGTTTTAGGAGCTCCACAGTATATTAGCAAGTCTGTAAAGTAATAGATAATTAGTCCTTAGCCAAAAAAAAAAAAAAAAAAAAAAAAAAAAGGAGAATGTCACAGCCCCCGCAAATCTGTTGCTTGTCAGATGTCTACTACAGTGGCTACTCCAAATGCCATTAAAGTGAAACCTTGAATTCTTGCCTATTTATTCTCACAGTCTGTTTATCAACTCTTCATATTCTAAAGCTCCATACACTTGTTTTCTTGTTTTTTATTACACTATTAATTTCAGCAATTACAATGTATGGCTTAGCTAGAGGAGTTTCTACAGTATAATATTAAAAATAGGCCGGACGCAGTGGCTCATACCTGTAATCCTAGCACTTCGGGAGGCCGAGGTGGGCGGATCATTTGAGGCCAGGCGTTCAAAACTAGCCTGGTCAACATGGTGAAACCCCTTCTCTACTAAAAATACAAAAATTAGCCAGGCATAGTGGCACGTGCTTATAATCCCAGCTACTCAGGAGGCTGAGGCAGGAGAATTGCTTGAACCTGGGAGGCAGCGGTTGCAGTGAGCTGAGATCGCACCACTGCACTCCAGCCTGGGCAACAGAGTGAGACTCTGTCTCAAAAAAATAATAAATAAAAATTAAAATCACACAAATGTATGAAAGGAAAATTGATGGAATATTATTTTAGTAACAGCTATGAAGTACAGAAGATACAGAAATTTACTAGGAAAAATTAAAAGTAAGTAAATTAGAAAAAACAGGAAGTAGAAGGTGATGAAGAATCATCCATCTGCTAAATTAATAACTCTCATTCAATGTGGATTTCAATACAGTATTGTTACTCCACATTATTAAGTTCACTGAGAAGATATTTTAAGTGGCAACTCCCACCGTTAAGTTTAATTACTTTTACAAAGTAAGCCAGTCAGATTCCTCAGATGCCAGACTCTTAGTTATATTTTTCAGCAGGCCATAGCATCTCTAATACCCAGCAAAATCCAGGTTACCACAGACAGAACTACTTCTTCAAAGTAGTCCAACCCTGTCTCTTTCACTAAACTAACTCAATTCCCTTGTTAATTTTGTATAAATGTTCTCCATGGAAACAGCTCCTTGTTAGTCATACTGAGAAAGGAGCAAAATAACCCGGCTGCTTGGGTATACCAATTAGAATTATCAGTAGGTTTTTTGGTTTGTTTTTGTTTTTGTTTTTTACTCTCTTGAATTAACGAATTTGCTAGACGTCAAAGGAGACTTAAATGCTTATCAAACACAATCTTCTGTATAGAAGGTTTTCCCATGAATGAACCCAAGATTTCCTATAAGAATTACACAATATGTGTTGTTCACTTTGCCAAGTCTTTATCTTGCCTATGATGTAAAGCTGAGCTCTGAGAGGGAAATACTGAGAGAAGGGTCAGCCGGAGGCCCTGAACCAACTTCATAGCTGCAAGGGGAAACTGACTAATCTTAGAAATTTGTTTTTCCTTCCTTGTCCTAGGCTTAATCCAACTGGAGGAAATTGACTGGCATTTCATTATTTTCCTTTACAATAAGCTGGGAGCAAGCTGCAGAGGAAACTAGTCAGGTCAGAGCAGAAAGGAAACTGCCTAGTACCTTCGTCAGTTTCCTGTTGCATCTGACTGATAGCAGAACGAAGAGGATGTGATGTTATGGTGCTGGGGTTTGATTCTGAGATGCTGCTGATAAAGGCTCCACCTTCCATTCAGTGGCTAGTGATTCATGGTTTTCTACTGACCTAATCTAGCTTCAGACTTCAGAGCTTTCGCTTTAAGAATCCCTTAACTACCCAGACTTTCAACTGCTTATGCTGCGTAAGATATACAGAGCCTAGAATGAAAATCAATTATTTATAAACAGCTCCCTGGTAATCTATCAAGCTCCAGAAACACACAAAATCTGTCTCCAGGGAAATTAGTTCCTTCAGGCTTTGGTCTGCTCACCACAGACATTTCCATGGGAAAAATGTCTTCTGATTTAGTCAAGTGGTAGGAGTATTTTAAAGACATTTTGTTAGAATCTGTATCCCAAATATTCCTTTTTTCTTTCTTTCCTTTTAGAGACAGGGTCTGGCTCTGTCGCCCAGGCTGGAATACATACAATCTCGACTCGCTGCAGCTTCAATTTCCTGATCTCAGGCAGTCCACCCAACTCAGGGTCCCGAGTAGCTGGCACTAAAGGTGAGCAACACCTGGCTAATTTTTTTTTTTGTATTGTTAGTAGAGACAGGGTTTCACCATGTTGCCCAGGCTGGTCTCAAACTCCTGGACTCAAGCGATCCGCCCACCTTGGACTCCCAAAGTGCTGAGATTACAGGCATAAGCCACCATGCCATGTCCAGCCCCACATATTCTTAATAGGGCATGTGACCGTTCTATTTAAAAATTTTAATGACTTCTCCTTGATTATAGTATAAAATTCTAGTTTCTTTACAAATAATTTGAAAGCCTTATACGATCTATTTCCTACCTACCTTTCTAGACTTATTTCAAACTATCCCACAATTTTTTTTCCTTTTTTTTTTTTTTTTTTTTTGAGACAGAGTTTTGCTCTTATCACCCAGGCTGGAGTGCAGTGGCACTATCTCAGCTCACTGCAAACTCCGCCTCCTGGATTCAAGCGATTCTCCTGCCTCAGCCTCCCAAGTAGTAGCTGGAATTAACAAGCATGCTCCACCATGCCTGGCTAATTTTTGTATTTTCAGTAGAGATGGGTTTTCCCCATGTTGGCCAGGCTGGTCTCAAACTCCTGAGCTCAGGTAATCCGCACGCCTCAGCCTCCCAAAGTGCTGGGATTACAGGTGTGAGCCACCGCACCTGGCCAAGTTTTTTTTTAAGAGTCCATACGTAGTGTTCCAAGTTTTTGGAGCTTGGGCTTAGGCCAGGCTATCATCCTAAATGTCCTCACCATTTCTGTTTTTGTTTGTAATTCAAGTCCAGTTCCAGTTGCTTCTTCATGAGGTCTTGCACAACTACTTCAGGTACAAAGAAATTGCACAACCCTTGTAGTATTTACTATCTCTATTTCTCAGTTGGCCGTTAACCACTTCATGGAGGGAGCACATCTTGTGCTATTTTTTTTTTTTTTTTTTTTGAGATGGAATTTCTCTCTTGTTGCCCAGGCTGGAGTGCAATGGCTCGATCTCTGCTTACTGCAACCTCCGCCTCCCGGGTTCAAGTGATTCTCCTGCCTTAGCCTCCCGAGTAGCTGGGATTATAGCTGCCTGCCACTATGCCCGGTTAATTTTTATATTTTTAGTACCGATGGGGTTTCACCATGTTGGCCAGGCTGGTCTCAAACTCCTGACCTCAGGTGATCCACCCACCTCAGCCTCCCAAAGTGCTGGGATTACAGGCATAAGCCACTGCGCCTGGCCTCTTGTGCTGTTTTATTATGCAGTAGTGATTCTTAAATCTTGCATTCCTGTTTAAGTTTGCATTATTTTATAATAATTTCAGGAGGAAGATTATATGTCTTACTTCTTTCTATGCCTGCACAACATATAAAGACCATATAGTGTCTTCAATCATATTTTAGATTAATTTATTGAAAGCACAAGTATTAAACAGGAACAAACATAACCATGTATATATTTAAGTGGAATACAATGATCTTGCACTACAATAAAATAATTATTGGCTTGGGTGATTTAAATAGGTTAAATTCTTACAGACTCTCAGATTTATAATTTTATAGGAAATGCCTTGACCATTTTAACCAACCAATCAACCAAGTTATTAAACAAGCAAAAGCAAACAGAAGTTTCTAAGTTTGGCTGATAATGATACCTGGTTTGTTGACTGTACCTGTGCAGATATAGCTTAATTGACTGTAACAAATATACCATTTGAGTGTAGGATGTTGGTGGGGGAGGCTGTACCCGTGTGGAGTTAGAAGGCACATGAGAAATCTCTGTACCTTCTGCTTAATTTTGCTGTGAACTTAAAATTGCTCTGAAAAATAAAGTCTATTAAAACAACAACAGGGCAGGCGCAAACTGAAAAATAAATTCTATTAAAACAACAACAGGGCAGGCGCAGTGGCTCCTGACTATAATCCCAGCACTTTGAGAGGCCGAGGTGGGTGGATCACCTGAGGTCAGGAGTTTGAGACCAGCCTGACCAACATGGTGAAACCCCATCTCTACTAAAACAACAGAAATTAGCTGGGTGTGGTGGCACGCACCTGTAATCCCAGCTACTCAGGAGGCTGAGGCAGGAGAATTGCTTGAACCCGGGAGGTGGAGGTTGCAGTGAGCTATGATCGCGTCATTGCACTCCAGACTGGGCAACAGAGCAAGACTCTGTCTCAAAAATAAAATAAAATAAATAAAATAAAACAACAACAAAAAACCAAAAAACCTTCTCAGCACTTGTTGTATTGAACCATTTATGTACCACACCAGATTGCTCAGTAGTATCTGATCCCCACCCCCAAACTGCAGTCACTTGACAAGTTTCCACAATCATCATGATAGAAGGAGGAGTTCCTGTGTAGGGCGTGGCCTGACAAGGAGGGACCTTTGTATATGCACATTGTCTGGGATCCCTGGAGGCTCTGCCTTCACCAGAAGCTTCCAGGAGTCGTTAGAAATCACAGAAGGGCAAGAGGAGCGGACTTTAATGAGTGAGAGACCAGAGAGACCAGAGATAGAGAGAACCCAGCAGATAAATTGTCGTTTGTCCTATCCATGGACTGTTCTGAGATGTGCTGGATTTCTATAACCTCTCTGGACACCAAACTATCAACTGTGTTTTGTTGTGAAGCTGTGTCTCCAGTAAAACAATATACCACTTTTTATTTGCTCTCCTTCCTTCGTGGACTCAATTTCTTTTTCTCTTCTCTCTTAGTGCCCTGGGATTGTACCTCTCTCCAGAATGTTGGATATATAACTTCTATTTTCTTTTTTTCTTTTCTTTTTTTTTTTTTTTGAGACGGAGTTTCGCTCTTGTTGCCCAGGATGGAATGCAATGGCGTGGTCTCGGCTCATGGCAACCTCCGCCTCCCAGGTTCAAGTGATTCTCCTGCCTCAGCCTCCTGAGTAGCTGGGATTACAGGCATGCACTACCACACCCTGCTAATTTTGTGTGTTTAGTAGAGACAAGATTTCTCCATGTTGGTCAGGCTGGCCTTGAACTCCCGACCTCAGGTGATCCGCCTGCCTTGGCCTCCCAAAGTGCTGGGATTACAGGCGTGAGCCACTGCACCCGGCTATAACTTTTATTTTCTAGGAAATGTGAACCACTTTCAAATGCCAAACCCTGTGCTAGGTATTAGGGAAAAGACATCATGTTCTAGTGTTACAAATACTTTTTAAAATATTTTGTTTGCTTTAATGAGTTCGCATGGTCAAAAAAGCAGTCTTGAAAGGATAAACAGTGAAAACCTCCTGTATTAGTCCATTCTCACACTGCTATAAAGACATACCTGAAATTTGGCAATTTATAAAGAAAAGGGGTTTAATTGACTCACAGTTTTGCATGGCTGGGGAAGCCTCAGGAAACTTACAATCCTGGTGGAAGGTGAAAGGGAAGCAAAGTGTGTCTTACACGATGGCAGGAGAGAGAGAGAGCAAAGGAAGCCACACTTTTAAACCATCAGATCTTGTGAGAACTCACTATCATGAAAACAGCAAGGGGGAAACCACCCTCATGTTCCAATCACCTCCCACGAGGTCCCTCCCTCAACATGTGGGGATTACAATTTGAGATGAGATTTGGGTGGGGACACAGAGCCAAACCATATTACCTCCGTTCCACACATGTGCCCCTGACACTCCATGACTTCTGCCTCCTGTTCCCCTCCCAATAATAGACCTGGGAAATTATCTCATATCAATACATAAAATACTTTCACAACATATTTGGCTGCATAGTATTCCAATGTGCAAATGTATCATAATTTATTTACTCATTTCATTATTGATAAAACTTTTTTTCTTTTTTTTAAATTATACTTTAAGTTCTAGGGTACATGTGCACAATGTGCAGGTTTGTTACATATGTATACATGTGCCATGTTGGTGTGCTGCACCCATTAACTCGTCATTTACATTAGGTATATCTCCTAATGCTATCGCTCCTCCTTCCCCCCACCCCACGACAGGCCCTGGTGTGTGATGTTCCCCTTCCTGTGTCCAAGTGTTCTCATTGTTCAATTCCCACCTATGAGTGAGAACATGCGGTGTTTGGTTTTTTGTCCTTGCGATAGTTTGCTGAGAATGATGGTTTCCAGCTTCATCCGTGTCCCTACAAAGGACATGAACTCATCCTTTTTTATGGCTGCATAGTATTCCATGGTGTATATGCGCCACATTTTCTTGATCCAGTCTATCATTGATGGACATTTGGGTTGGTTCCAAGTCTTTGCTATTGTGAATAGTGTCGCAATAAATATACGTGTGCATGTGTCTTTATAGCAGCATGATTTATAATCCTTTGGGTATATACCCAGTAATGGGATGGCTGGGTCAAATGGTATTTCTAGTTCTAGATCCTTGAGGAATCGCTATGAAAACAAGAAATGGGGAAAGGATTCCCTATTTAATAAATGGTGCTGGGAAAACTGGCTAGCCATATGTAGAAAGCTGAAACTGGATCCCTTCCTTATACCTTATACAAAAATTAATTCAAGATGGATTAAAGACTTAAATGTTAGACCTAAAACTATAAAAGCTCTAGAAGAAAACCTAGGCAATACCATTCAAGACATAGGCATGGGCAAGGACTTCATGTCTAAAACACCAAAAGCAATGGCAACAAAAGCCAAAATTGACAAATGGGATCTCATTAAACTAAAGAGCTTCTGCACAGCAAAAGAAACTACCATCAGAGTGAACAGGCAACCTACAGAATGGGAGAATATTTTTACAATCTACCCATCTGACAAAGGGCTAATATCCGGAATCTACAAAGAACTCAAAAAATTTACAAGAAAAAAACAAACAACCCCATCAAAAAGTGGGCAAAGGACATGAACAGACACTTCTCAAAAGAAGACATTTATGCAGCCAACAGACACATGAGAAAATGCTCATCATCACTGGCCATCAGAGAAATGCAAATCAAAACCACAATGAGATACCATCTCACACCAGTTAGAATGGTGATTATTAAAAAGTCAGGAAACAACAGCTGCTGCAGAGGATGTGGAGAAATAGGAACACTTTTACACCGTTGGTGGACTGTAAACTAGTTCAACCATTATTGATAAAACTTTAAGTTGTTTTACTCTGATTCCATTACAAATAATACAGACATGAATAACATAATATGTAAGCTGATTTTCACATAGGCCTGCATGTCTATAAAATAAATTTCTAGTCTGGGCTCAGTGGCTCATACCTGCAAGTCCAATACTTTGGGCGGCTGAGGAAGGAGGCTTGCTTGAGCCCAGGAGTTTGAGAATAGCCCGGACAACAGAGCAAAACCTTGTCTCTACAAAAAGTAAAAATAAAAAAATAAAAGACTGGGTGCAGTGGCTTACACCTATAATCCCAGCACCTTGGGAGGCCAAGGCAGGTGGATCATCTGAGGCCAGGAGTTCGAGGCAGCCTGGCCAACGTGGTGAGTACCCGTCTCTACTAAAAATACAAAAATTAGCTGGGCGTGGTGGTGAGCGCCTGTAATCCCAGCTACTTGGGAAACTGAGGCAGAAGAATCGCTTGAATCTGGGAGGCGGAGGTTGCAGTGAGCTGAGATCACGCCACTGCACTCCAGCCTGGGTGACAAGAATGAAACTCTGTCTCAAAAAACAAACAAACAAACAAAAAACAAAAAAATAGTGCACCTGTGGTTTCAGCTACTCAGGAGGCTGAGGTGGGAGGATGCTTGAATTTGGGAGGTCAAGTTGGCAGTAAGCTATGATCATGCCACTGTACTCCAGCCTGGGTGACAGAGCAAAACTCTGTCTCAAAAAAAAAAAAAAAAATCTAGAAGTGATAGTGTTGGGTCAAAGAACATGTAGATTCACAGAAGAGCATCTATTATTACATATCCTCAGCGGTACAGCATGTTAACAAAGTTTTTGCTTTTTGCCTATTTTGTTAGTAAAAAATGGTATATCAGCATATATTTAAATTGTACTTAATCTTATTATGAGTGAAGTTAAATATAATTTCAGATGTTTGTAAGCCATTTGTTTTTCCTTTTTTGAGAACTGCTTGTTTTTTGAAGAAATCTTCACCAAGGGAACAATCATCGGAGCCTCTGTTTTTGTTGTTGTTGTTTTCTTTTGAGACGGAGTCTCGCTGTCCCCCAGGCTGGAGTCCAGTGGCGCGATCTTGGCTCACTGCAAGCTCCGCCTCCCGGGTTCACGCCATTCTCCTGCCTCAGCCTCCCAAGCGGCTAGGACTACAGGCGCCCCCACCACACCCGGCTAATTCTGGAGCCTCTGTTTTTAAAACCCTGGGCACCATGACTCAAAGAAAAGTAAACTGAGGATTTTAACACAATTCTCACTATCACTGCTTGAGATATTGCAATTTCTGTCATCTCCAAGTTGCAAAGTCTAGTTCCCACACTCAGTGAGTTCACAGACTGGCAATAAAGACAATGGAGAGAAGAGAGCAAATCAGGCTAAAGAGTACCCAGCTGTCCCAATTATAATGCCAAAAGAGGCATGACACACTTGGATGATGAGGGCTCATATTGGTACCCAAATACTCCATCTGATGGCCAGGGGCACTGCAGCTGGCACTCTAAGCAGTATCAGGGCTAACAGGGAGATCAAAAGTAGTGCTCTAAGAACTCTCCAGGGTGAGGGGTCGACTCTAGCCAGAAGTAGGCAGGGCTGGGACAGGCAGGGATTAAGACATTATAAGCTTTAGAGTAAAGCTATTTCAAACTATTATAGGAATACAGAGAATAGGAAGGGCTGAAATATCCCTAGGAAGCAGGATGGAAGTGAGTTCTAGAAAGGTCTCACACTGAGATGGCTTTTGAACTGGGCATTGAAGGATAAGATGGAATAACTAGGCAGAGAGGTGGAGATGGCCCCATATGCAAAGGGAATAAAATAAGCAAAGGCATGCAGGTCAGAGATCTTTTTCCTCTGAGTGATGATGAATCCAGGGTGGCCAGAGAGCAGGGAGGGCACATGTGTGTGTATACACAGGCAAGGGGTATGAAAGATGGGCAGAATGAGAGACGAGGTCACCTTTTAACTAAAAGGTTTTTTCTTTTTAACTAAAAGGTTTTTATTTGCAGTTCTCAACTGAACTTAAATTTTCTTATAAATGTTATTTGGCATACATGAAAATCCCTGGCATAAACATGGCTTAGGATAATGTATAAACAATCTATTTTAGGGAAAATAGAGGAGGAAGCCCACTGGATCAGAAACAGTTGGCCCCTATTAGTCACGAGCCCTCTTGTTCCTCTCAGATCAAAAATAAATCCTAGGACCAGGGGTGGTGGCACATCTGCAATCCCAGCACTTTGGGAGGCCAAGGTGGCAGGACTGCTTGAGCCTAGGTGTTCAAGATCAGCTCCTGACAACATAGCTGTCTCTACTAAAAATAAAAGAAGTTAGCTGGACACGGTGGCTCATGCCTGTAGTCCCACCTACGCCAGAGTTCAGGTGGGAGGATTGCTTGAGCCCAGGAGGATGAAGCTGCAGTGAGGCATGATTGCACCACTGCACTCCAGCCTGGATGACAGAGCAAGACCTGTCTCAAATTAAATAAATCAATCAATCAATCAATCAATCCTAGGACATAGAGGTTAATGGGTATGCTTATAAGGACAGAGCAACACAGCATCAGGGGTGGAATGAAGCAAAAACTTCTTAAAAAGTGGACATGTAGACCAGGCACGGTGGCTCATGCCTGTAATCCCAGCACTTTGGGAGGCTGAGGTGGGTGCATCACCTGAAGTCAGGACCAGCCTGGCCAACACGGTGAAACCCAGTCTCTACTGAAAATACAAAAAATTAGCCAGGCGTGGTGGCAGGCACCTGTAATCCCAGCTACTTGGGAGGCTGAGGCAGGAGAATCACCTGAACCCTCGAGGCAAAGGTTGCAGTGAGCCGAGATCATGCCATTGCACTCCGGCATGGGCAACAAGAGCAAAACTCTGTCTCAAAAAAAAAAGAAAAAAGAAAGAAAGAAAAATGGATATGTGTACCCCTTTTATATTTATGATAATTAGAACTATTGGAATAAAGAACTATAAAAGCATAGACGCAAAGGGAGGTCAGTGAATGAAATTAGCTACATTACACAACACTAATGATACCTACTATCTAAAAGCCCAGTAGATTTTACTAATGAATACTCCAGAGCTGTAACCATTTTAAAAAATCTGCTTGGCTTTACCAAGAAAAATACATGATAATTATTTTTTCAAGGAGACATTGCCAAGGTTTATCCGTGCCAAAACGCTGATGGAAATTTTAATGTGAAATGAACCACAGAAAAGAGATGATAATGAGAGAGGCTTACAAAGGTCCTGTCATCTGCAGACACTGGCATTCTCTATTTTTCTTTCAGCTCCTCCTCAAACTGTTCTCCCCTGATTCTTGATGTTTATATTATCCACCCCCATAAAATCCAACACTTGACAGACTCTAGGGATTAAAAGCAAAAGCTAAACTCTCAAATCTGTACACATAAGATAAAACTACTGACAGAGGTTCAAAAGACCTCACTGATATCTCTCATAGCATCAGTCAGCCTTGCCTTGCAGATCCAAGCAAGGGCCGTGTCTGGTCAATTCTTTTGTAAGGACTACCGTCTACATCTTATAGACTTACCTATGACTTGCTTAAGGACTCAGGACAAATCAAACCAAGAACTTTCCAATAGAGTAGTAGGGAAGATAGGGGCTAAATGCAGTGAGGTGGAGCTTCCGAGGGCTAGTTGAGAAGTGATTACACAGGACAGGATAAGGTTTTGTACTCACGGTCCAGCACAGATAGTCTGAATATGCTTACTCCACTGCCTTTCCCCTTCTTTCCTGCTAACAGAGCCCCGGTTTTGTTCAGGAAAACATTCCCAGCCCATGGGATGAGTGATGATCGGTCTAAGCCAATCGTGGTGGACTTATTCTCCTTTGCCAGTATTGGTAGAAGACTGGGCACATGGCCCAGACTTAACCAGTGCATTGTCAGGAGAAGTCAATTGAGGGTATGTGGAAAAAATTTATTTCCTGATTAAAGAAAGGCTAGGGAAGTGGAAGCCTTTGGCCTCCCTTCCCTCTATTCCAGCTTGAATGCCCTTGTATGAGGGGATCTCAAGGCAAGAGCTTCACAAAGACAGACATTGCTGACTTACTGAGGAGGCATGGTGGACTCTGCCTTCTCGATGACATTGTTGAATTACCAAACTAACTTTGAGACTGGCCTCTTGTTGAGTGAACAACAAATATTATTATGCTCTTAGGCCACTATTTGTTGGGATTTCTGTTTCTTGTAGCTGAAAGAACATCCTATATGTGTAGAAAGCAAACCGATAACCAGGGATGTAGTGGCAAGGTGAAGTCCAAAGGGTCAGGTAGAACAGTAAGTAGGAA
The DNA here is from genome assembly GCF_009828535.3 of Hylobates moloch. NCBI lineage: Eukaryota > Metazoa > Chordata > Mammalia > Primates > Hylobatidae > Hylobates > Hylobates moloch. Next base: position 96,317,843 of record NW_026652287.1, on the reverse strand, counting down.
GAGAGGACCAGGAGCGTCTCAGAATACAGTATGGGGAACAGGCAGGGAAAATGTTGAGGAGGTGCTGCGAGCATATCTGCTGAGTTCCTGGAGGCCTTCCTCCATGTGCTTCCGGCTGTGTGAAACAGGGGTGATACTGACATTTTAAAGAATCACTGTGGGGCCGGGCATAGTGGCTCATGCCTGTAATCCCAGCACTTTGGGGGGCCGAGGTGGGCTGATCACTTGAGGCCAGGAGTTCGAGATGGGCTGATCACTTGAGCCCAGGGGTTCGAGACCAGCCTAGGCAACATAGCGAAACTCCACCTCTACTAAAAATACAAAAATTAGCTGGGCCTGGTGGCACACGCCTGTAATCCTAGCTACTCGGGAGGCTGAGGCAGGAGAATTGCTTGAGCCCGGGAGGCACAGGTTGCAGTGAGCCGAGATCGAGCCAATGCACTCCAACCTATGTGACAGAGCAAGACTCAGTCTCAAAAAAAGAAAAAAAAGTCTACCTTCCTTAGCCTTTCTCCCTACCATCTTGCCACACACAGACATCTCTAGATTTTAGTTCTTTAAGGACAGTTCTATGCCATAACTTTTTGTCTCACATAGTTCTTAGAACATCTTATATGCAATTTTTTTTTTGTTAGATGGAATCTTTCTCTGTCACCCAGGCTGGAGTGCAGTGGCGCAATCTCGGCTCACTGCAACCTCCGTCTCCTGGGTTCCAGTGATTCTCCTGCCTCAGCCTCCTGAGTAGCTGGGACTACAAGCACGTGCCACCACACCCAGCTAATTTTTGTAATTTTAGTAGAGACAGGGTTTCACCATGTTGGCCAGGATGGTCTTGATCTCTTGACATCGTCATCTTCCCGTCTCAGCCTCCCAAAGTGCTGGGATTACAGGCATGAGCCACCGCACCTGGCCACAATAATTTTTAATAACCCTTTATTCATAGACATTGATATTTTCTATTTTGTCCTTTACCTTGTACCTTATATATTTTAGTCAACTAGTCATGACTAGCATGTTTGTGTAATCTTATAACTTTATGATGATATTTATGGTTATAAAAATGACCAGTGCTATAATTTTTGATAAATTAACAAATTTGAGCAACTATATTATTTTGAATTTAAGTCTCTATTTGTTATAATTTTGTTTGAGAGACAGGGTCTTATTCTGTTGCCCAAGCTAAAGTGCAGTGGCATGAACACAGCTCACTGCAGCCTCGTCCTCCTGGGCTCAAGAAATCCTCCCACCTCAGCCTCCCAAGTAGCACCACAGGTGCACACCACCACACTGGGCTAATTTTTTAATTTTTTGTAGAGACAGGGTCTCGCCATGTTGTCTAGGCTGGTCTTGAACTCCTGGCCTCAAGTAATCTTCCCATGTCAGCCTCCCAAAGTGCTGGTATTTCAGGAATAAGCCATGGAGCCCAGGCTATAATTATTTTTGAAACAGTAATTTGTAACTAGCTCCACCTTTATAATTTCACAACCAGATTCTTAAATTGCTAAAACAGAACCAACTTCCTGGTTCACAGCGTTATCATTTTACACGGAGACCACTGTATTAATCCTAATTGGCACTCTTGTATTCTTGGCATGTTCTTCATTCCACAACTTTGCTCTTATTTTCTCTATCCATCTCTCTATCTATTGAGAATGCTCTCTTGTCTTCCCTTAACTGAATCTTAAACATTCTTCAAAGTCCAAGTCTCACATGTCACGTGAGGCCCTTCCTGACCACTGTAATCTACTGTGGTTTCCCTTCCTTTCAAGTCTCTACTGCACTTATGATCTGCATCACTCATTATGCATCTTTTGCCTTGCACTGTTACACTGTTAGTCTTCTCTGTCAGTGTGTGTGTAACTGAAATGTTTCCAAGACCTCTGCCCTTCTCTTTAGTGTTTAATAAAATAAATAAAGCCGGCCGGGAGCGGTGGCTCACGCCTGAAATCCCAACACTTTTGGAGGCCAAAGGGAGGGCGAATCACTTGAGGTCAGGAGTTCAAGACCAGCCTGGGCAACATGGTGAAACCCCATCTCTACTAAAAATATAAAAATTAACTGGGTGTGGTGGCAGGTGCCTGTAATCTCAGCTACTCAGGAGGCTGAGGCAGGAGAATTGCTTGAATTTGGGAAGTGGAGATTGCAGTGAGCCCAGATCACACCACTGCACTCCAGCCTGGGCAACAAGAGCAAGACTCCATCTCAAAAAATAAATAAATAAAATAAAATAAAGTAAATGAAGCTACTGCACAAAGCTTAGTTCTCCTAAGGGAACACTTGAATGTACTGACACTTGCCCCAAACCTCTACTCCCAGCTTAATTATTGATCCTCTTTCACCATCTTACCTCCTACACTCGCTATCTTCTTTTTTTTTTTTTTTTTTCTGAGACGGAGTCTCGCTCTTGTTGCCCAGGCTGGAGTGCAATGGCACAATCTTGGCTCACCACAACCTCCACCTCTTGGGTTTAAGCGATTCTCCTGCCTCAGCCTCCCAAGTAGTTGGGATTACAGGCATGCGCCACCATGCCGGGCTAATTTCGTATCTTTAGTAGAGATGGGGTTGCACTCAGGCTGGTCTCTAACTCCTGACCTCAGGTGATCGCCAGCCTCACCCTCCCAAAGTGCTGGGATTACAGGCGTGAGCCACAGTGCCCGGCCTTTTTTTTTTTTTTTTTTTTTTTTTTTTTGAAAAACACAAAGTCTTGCTCTGTCGCCCAGCCTGGAGTGCAGTGGCGCAATCTTGGCTCACTGCAACTTTCTCCTCCCGGGTTCAAGCAATTCCCCTGCTTCAGCCTCCCAAGTAGCTGGGATTACAGGTGCCTGCCACCACGACTGGCTAATTTATGTATTTTTTTTTAGTAGAGACGGGATTTCACCATGTTGGCCAGGCTGGTCTTGAACTCCTGACCTCCAGTGATCCACCTGCCTAGGCCTCCCAAAGTTCTAGGATTACAGGTGTGAGCCACCATGCCCAGCCACTTACCTCAATTCCCCAGATGCCTGAAAGGGTGAGACAGCATATCTATGGAGGCCACTCCTGCTTTTGGAACCTGACAAGATCTAAACGAAACCTGAAAACCTGAGTGGCCTCATCCTGGGAGATACACAGTGTGATGGACTGAAACACATTGTGTTAATTATTAATGCATTATTACTAGTAATAATTGTATTAATAACTGTTCATTAACTATTAATGATTATGTATATTATTTGATGTAAGTGATCCGTGGGTGAAAACCAGGGGTGGCCTGTGGTGTTATGATATATATATATATAGGTTTTTGTCCACGGTTCCTGGCTCAGAATTCCCACAGCCCTTGTTATAGTCTTTTTTTGTTTTTTTTGAGATGGAGTTTCACTCTTGTTGCCCAGGCTGGAGTGCAGTGGCAAGATCTCAGCTCACTGCAACTGTCACCAGACCAAACTGAGGGCCAGGCTGCCATTTTTCATGGGCCAATAATGAGATGCAGATGAACTAGGGAGGAAGAGAATTTTTACTTCCGTAACTGGTTACAGGGAGAAGGCCTGGAAATTATCGCCAGACCAACTGCAGATTACAAAGTTTTCCAGAGCTTATATACTCTCTAAGCTATATTCATCTAAAGACATAAGTGATGGACTTCTTTTAATCTATAACTAGGGTCTGAGTCCTGAAGACCTTCTTCTGGAGGCTCAGTAAATTTACTTAGTCTAAATGGGTCTAGGTGCTGGGGTAATGACCCTTATCTCTCTTTTTTCTTTGAGACAGAGTCTTGCTCTTGTCTCCCAGGCTGGAGTGCAGTGGCGCAATCTCGGCTCACTGCAACCTCTACCTCCTGGATTCAAGCGATTCTCCTGCCTCAGCCTCCCATGTAGTTGGGATTACAGGCATGCGCCACCACGCCCGGCTAATTTTTGTTTTGTTTTGTTTTTTTTTCCGAGATGGAGTCTTGCTCTGTCGCCCAGGCTGGAATGCAGCGGCACAATCTCGGCTCACTGCAACCCCCGCCTCCTGGGTTCAAGCAATTCTCCTGCCTCAACCTCCCTAGTAGCTGGAATTACAGGCACGTGCCACCACGCCTGGCTAATTTTTGTATTCTTAGTAGAGATGGGGTTTCACCATGTTGGCCAGGATGGTCTGGATCTCCTGACCTTGTGATCTGCACGCCTTGGCCTCCCAAAGTGTTAGGATTACAGGCGTGAGCCACCGTGCCCGGCCAATTGCCCTTATTTGTATCCTGCTAAATCATAAAGGTTTGGGGAGTTCCTTTAGACCCCAATAAACTTGTTTGTGGAGGCCTGGGGAGTTTCTTCAGACCCCCAGTCAAACTTGTTTAATCCTAAAAGGGTCCTGTTAAGAATTGCTTCATTATTTTGTCATGCTTCAAGGCTCAGGAAAAGCTAGCCAAAACTCTTGGTGGGCTTTTGTTACAGTCCAGCCTTTGTATAAGGATACTGGCTCTTTCAGCTTTTAATATTGAACTTAACTACTTAGTCAGTGCTGAAACAGTTGTTACAGAGGCCTGCATCTGTAAGACCAGGCCTGCCACACAACCTCCGCCTCCGGGGTTCAAGTGATTCTCCTGCCTCAGCCTCCCGAGTAGCTGGGACTACAGACGTGCCACCACGCCTGGCTAATTTTGTATTTTTAGTAGAGATAGGGTTTCACCATGTTGGCCAGGCGGATCTCAAACTCTGACCTCAGGTGATCCCCGGTCCTGGGCCTCCCAAAGTGCTAGGATTACAGGCAGGAGCCACGGAGCCTGGCCATTACAATCTTTTGATGTAATGTGGGGTGTGTTAGGCCTCAGGGGCAGGCCTCTGACCTCCTGCCTTCTTCTCCCCTGCCTCAAGGCAGGACTCTAATTCTTCCTGCCCTACCCCCACCTTTCTGACTGTGGGTCTTAGGACTCTTCCCAGAGAGGATCCTGCCCCTCCCCCGAGGAAAGGAATGCTGACGTCATAAACCCAAAAGGAAGGCTGGGCATGGTTGCTCATGCCTGTAATCCCAGCACTCTGGTAGGCCAAGGAGGACGGATCACTTGAGGTCAGGAGTTCGAGAGCAGCCTGGCCGACATGGTGAAACCCCATCTCCACTAAAAATACAAAAAATTAGCTGGGCATGGTGGCAGGTGCCTGTAATCCCAGCTACTCTGGAGGCTGAGGCAGGAGAATCGCTTGAACCCTGGAGGCAAAGGTTGCAATGAGTTGAGATTGCACCACTGCACTCCAGTCTAGGCGATGAGAGTGAAACTCTGTCTCAAAAAACAAAAACAAAAGGGCAGAGTTCAGTGAGCTTCCAGATAGCTGAACATGTGGAGGGGTCCTGGTCGGTGGTACACTCATGAAGGGTATGGAAGTTCCATGCACCTTCCTCTATATCTCACCCCATGTGCCTCTGCATCTGCATCCTAAATCTCTTACTCTGCAGGCAACAAATTAGTTGCCTATTCAATGTTCACTCTCTTTCTCTTTCCTTTTTTTTTTTTTTTTTTTGTGTGTGAGACATGGTCTCACTCTATTGCCCAGGCTAGAGTGCACTGATGCAATTATAGCTCATTGCAGCCTCAAACTCCTGGGCTCAAATGACCCTCCTCCCTCAGCCTCCCAAGTAGCTGGGACTATAGGTGCCTGCCACCATGCTCAGCTAATTTTTATTTATTTATTTATTTAGATCTCACTATGTTGCCCAGGCTGGTCTTGAACTCCTGGGCTCAAGCAATCTTTCCACGTTAGCCTCCCAAAGTGCTGAGATTAAGCATGAGCCACTGCACCCAGCATCTCTTTGCTGAGCTCTGATTTTATTCGGTATCCCAACCTCTTCCATATCTACTGCTGAGAGCTCCATTCTGATTGTTCTTATTAGTATGTTTGGCAGTGACTGTTTTAGGTATGGGCATGCGGTGCATTCTGGCCAATTAAATATAAAAAGAAATCTTTCAGGCTGCTTCTGAAAAAGGTTCCCTCCTTTCAAGAGAGATAAACCGAAAGAGAGCATCTCTTCCTCTAAAATTGTCCTGTCCAAAGGTGATACATGGAACTGCTGTAGCCTTCTCATAACTAAGGGGGCATTCCTTAAGGACAGAGAAAACAAAACACAGAGTGAAAAAGGGAAAGTTGGGGGAAAAAAACCTCATCTTTATTGTTGGCCCATCAACATATTTAATCTTGAACATTCCTACCTTTGGACTTTTTGAATATAGTATTATTTCTGCCCATTCTGCATTCAGTTTTCTGTTATTTACAGCAGAAAACATCCTAGTGGACACTTTGGCTTCTCTCTCTCTGGTGACTCCCGCCTGTTGCCATCGCAAGGACTTCCTCTCCTAACATCTGTAGCCTTCTTTGAGTTCCAGGATCTCTAAACCTATTTTTTCTGAACATCAGAGAATAACTCCAAAATTCTATTAATTTACTGTGGGGAAGAATTCCCTTTTGTTTCCATTTCTCCAATCCAGCCTCCAGGGTCCCCTCCTCACCACCTCATTACCAGAAGACCCACTTAATGAGCTTGCTTAAAGAATTCTTTCCCAGAGATTAGATGCTAAAGACCTGGAGTCATACTACCTAAGTTTGAACATCAACCTCACGTCTTGCTAGCTGTGTAAGCTTTAATAAGGCGCGTATTTTTTCTGAGGCTCATCTTCATCTGCCAAATGTCAAATGATTTTTAATTTTTATATAGACGGGGTCTCACTATGTTGACAAGGCTGGTCTTGAACTCCTGGACTCAAGCAATCCTGCTGCCTCAGCCTCTGAAAGTGCTGAGATTACAGGTGTGAGCCAAATAATAATTGGAGAATCGGTGTGAAGCTCAAATGATGTCATCCACACAAAGACCTTAAAACAGTGCCTGGCACTCGTAAGCATTCAAGATAAAAATGCTGATTGGAAGTAAAGGAAACCAGATAAAGTAGCAGAAAAGAAACTTTCCATTCTGTGTGCTAGTAGCTCACAGAATGGAAAGCCCAGCACAATAACCAGGCTCAGAAAAAAGGATCAGGGCAGCCTTGGGAATCCAAATAGCAAGAAGTAATCTTTTTCAGTCTTTTTGTTTCTCTGCTTGAGATTCAAACTCCTGGGGACAAGCATCTGATTGGTCTGGCTTTGGCTGTGTGTTCATCTCTTATTTGGCTAACAAGGTACCTTGGTTCTTGGAGCACCCGGATCGTCTCCAATAGTGCTCCAAGGCAAACTGGAAATGCTGTCACGAGAAAAAGGAGTAAAGTGAAAAACAAACAACCTAACACCATTGGTTATTCTACATTTGTTATATTATATTTTTAGGACAAGATTATGTATTCTACATATCACATTGCATAACATCCTTTATTTATTTATTTACTTATTTTTGAGACGGAGTCTTGCTCTGTTGTCCAGGCTGGAGTGCAGTGGTGCGATCTTGGCTCACTGCAACCTCCACTTCCTGGGTTCAAGCGATTCTCCTGCCTCAGGCTGGGATTACAGGTGTGTGCCACCAGGCCCAGCAAATTTTTGTATTTTTGTGGAGACTATCCAAAACACTTGTGCTCTTTTACAATTTGAATAGTCAGTTGATTCTCAGTCTGAAGCCAGTTTTTATACTTATGACTCCTGAAGTCATTTTTTCTTCTCCTAATGTCATCCCACTGCATTGATCAAGATCTCCTAACCCAGAAAGGAAAGAGAAGAGGCCCACAAAAGAATAAAGTCAAACACTTTGGTTCCAAAGGCTGCTGGCTAAAAATTACTCTTTGATTTCACTTTATTGTTTTTTGTTTTTTGGGGGTAGGGTCTCCTTCTGTCAACCAGGCCTAGGCTCAAGCAGTTTGCCCACCTCAGCCTCCCAAGTATCTGGGACCACAGGCACACACCACCACACCTGACCTCAAGTGATCCTCCCGCCTCGACCTCCCAAAGTGTTGGGATTACAGGCATGAGCCCACCATGCCTGGTTGGATCATCTGTATTTTCAAAACTCAGTCCAAAGGAAAGCACATGTTCTTGTCTCAGGTTTTTTAAGGCCGAGAAGTCTGTCAATGATAATTGTGGAGGGGTATAACAAGGCTGTTATAGCCCTTGAAGGGTGGGAGAGGCAGAGTAAGGGTGCGGCTGTTAAAAAAAAAATGCCAGTATTAAAGAAAAACATTGGAGGAAAGCATATACAATTGAGGACACAATTATCAGCCTGTCTTATCCATCCTTCTGTCAATTTTGCAGATTCTAGCCCTAGAGAATGAAGTAAAAAAGGAAAAGGAGGAATGGATAGGAAAGCATCTTAATGGTCTAACTGGGTCTTTTCTTTAATTTTCAGAAGAGAAACCCTTTTGACCCCAAGCATGGTCAAAAAGATTCCATGTTGCATTTATAAGCAAAAGCCTTAGAGAAAGCATTAACTTCACTGTTTATCATTTCTTTCATTCCCACATTTTCAACCACCGATTTATGTCCATTTTTTCTTATAAACATGTTTTTTCTTCACATCCATTCCTATTGTCAGAGTCAGCCTGGAGACCGGCCATCTTGTGGCTGTACTGCCATCACAGCTGTCTCCCATGATCTTATTCTTACTGCATTCTTTTCTGTGAAATCACAGCACGAGTCAGCTTCCTCCAGCATCATTTTAGCCTCACGCCTTTCAAATCACACTTAAGCTCCTCATCCAGATGTGAGAGCAATCTGGCTGAGACATTTGCTGCCCCTTTGTTCGTCAGCGCTGACTCGGCTGAGCTGACTGAGGAGGCAGATGTCCCCTTCCTTCCTCACTGCTCTCTCTGCGCACCCCGCCCCCAACCCCCTGGAGCTGCGCACATGGAGACACTGGCAAACAAACAGGAAGGGAAGCCATGATCCTGAGCAAAATTGTCTAGGGTAAGAGGGTAGCCGGGAACTGGGACTAAGAACTAGGAAACTCTAATGTTGAAGGGCCAAGTGGTGAGGGCTGAGCCTGAAAGGAAGCAGAAAAATAGATGCTAGGAGGAGGGTAGGAGGAAAATCAGAAAAATGTGGTGTTGTGTTAGCCAAGGGAAAAGACGTCTCAAACAGTAAAGAGGCATAAGCAGAATGCGGCCTCTACACACAACACAGTATTATTGTATTCACTGTAAACTCCGCCTCCCGGGTTTAAGTGATTCTCCTGCCTCAGCCTCCCGAGTAGCTGGGATTACAGGCCCCATGCCCAGCTAATTTTTGTATTTATAGTAGAGATGGGGTTTCGCCATGTTAGCCAGGCTGGTCTGGAACTACTGACCTCAGGTGATTCACCTGCCTTGGTCTCCCAAACTGCTGAGATTACAGGCGTGAGCCACCACGCCTGGCCACAATACAATATTATTGAGCCTTAAAAAGGAAGGAAATTCTGACACATGCTACAACATGAGATGAGCTTGAAGACATTATGCTAAGTGAAATAAGTCAGTCACAAAAGTGACAAACACTGTATGGTTCCACTTATATAAAGTACCTAGAGTAGGCCGGGTGTGGTGTCTCATGTCTGTAATCCTAGCACTTTGGGAGGCTGAGGTGGGTGCATCACCTGAGGTCAGGAGTTCGAGACCAGCCTGGCCAACATGGTGAAACCCCATCTCTACTGAAAATACAAAAATTAGCCTGGCGTGGTGGCAGATGTCTATAATCCCAGCTACTTGGGAGGCTGAGGCAGGATAAACGATTGAACCCAGGAGGCGGAAGTTGCAGTGAGCTGAGATGGCTCCATTGTACTCCAGCCTGGGCAATAAGAGCGAAACTCTGTCTCAAAAATAAAAAAATAAAGTACCTAGAGTAGTCAAACGCATGGAGACAGAAAGTAGAGGGTAGTTGCCAGAGGCTGGGGAAGATGGTAAACAGGAATTACTGTGCAATGGGTATAGAGTTTCAGTCTTGCAAGCTGAAAAGAGCTCTGTGAGCTGGGCACTGTGGTTCCCTAATCCCAGCACTTTGGGAGGGTAAGGTGAGAGAATTGCTTGAGCTCAGGAGTTCGAGATCAACTTGGGCAATAAAGCAAGACCTTACCTCTACTAAATCCCGCCCTCCCCATAAAAAAATCCCCAAAACTGGCCAGGCATGGGGACGTGCACCTGTAGCCCCAGCTACTTGGGAGGCTGCAGCAGGAGGATCGTTTGATCCCAGGAGATCAAGCCTGCAGTGAATTATGATCATGCCACTGCACTCCAACCTGGGGGGCAGAGCAACAGCCTTTCTCAAAAAAAGAAAAAAAGAAAGGAAAAGAAAAACAAAAGGAGTTTTATGGATGGTGGTGATGATCACACAGCAATGTGAATGCACTTAATGTCATTAAACTGTACTCTTAAAGGCAGTTTTACCACAATTTTTAGAAAAAGTAAAGAGAGGTCAACAGATTCAGATGCTGCTGAAAGGTCAGGGATAGGGAGGATTGAAAATATCCCTTGTGTTTAGCGTCATAGAGATTGCTGGTGACAAGTGTGAGCAGGATCCTGCCTACATTCTGGGTGACTTCAATCAATATTCACATGCAAATATTTATGCATATTTTTCTGGCTCATAACTGACTTTCAGTAAAAGCGAATCATGACAGATTCAGGCTGTCTGTGGTCCACGGCTAACCTCTTCCTCCTGTCCCTGCCTTCACTTGATGCATTTCATTCTCCCTGGCATACTCCTGGCTCCTATGCACATTTCACCATTTTCTCCATAAAGCTTAACAGGCCTTAAATGTCCCGTTTTCCCTAGTAGGGTGCTGATTGCTCCTTTCTGCCAACCCACCTCTCACCGTTGCTTCCAAACAGGCACTAAATACATCCCCCTCCAAGGCCTTTTCCTAGATTAATTCCATTTGGCTTCAAAAATTCTTAACATTATCTTCATCTCCTTTATCCTAATAATTTTTTTCTCATAAAGATCCTTTTTTTTCTTTTGAGACGGAGTCTCACTCTGTCACCCAGGCTGGAGTGCAGTGACATGATCTCCGCTCACCGCAACCTCCACCTCCCGTGTTCAAGAGATTCTCCTATCTTAGCCTCCTGAGTAGCTGGGATTACAGGCACCCGCCACCATGCCCAACTAATTATTTTTTGTATTTTTAGTAGAGACAAGTTTTCACCATGTTGCCCAGGCTGGTCTTGAACTCTTGACCTTAGGTGATCCACCCACCTCAGCCTCCTAAAGTGCTGGGATTACAGGCATGAGCCACCACGCCCAGCCATAAAGATCTTAAAATAGTATTTATCATTCATTCAATAATTACTTAAGGAATTTAACATTCCATAAACATGAATAAAGCCGCAACTACATACCAGGTATTGTGATAGTTACTAGAGATACAGTTCTTGCCCTCAAAAAGCTCATAGTCCAGTAGGGAAAAATGTATCTTCTCTACCTTGTACACAGACGTTTTTGTCTTGAGGTTAAATTTAAAAATACAAATGGCAAGGAAAAAATCTCTCTCTAGAGAAAGATTTACAACTATTTTGGGAGACAATATAGCATTACAGTTTCAGTAGGAACTCCCAAATTTATCCTTGCTGATAAATTTAGTATAAACTGGCCAGGCATGGTGGCTCATGCCTGTAATCCCAAAACTTTGGGAGGCTGAGGCAGACAGATCACCTAAGGTCAGGAGTTCAAGACCAGCCTGGCCAACATGGCAAACCCTGTCTCTACTAAAAATACAAGAGTTAGCCGGGCGTGATGGTGGGCACCTGTAATCCCAGCTACGAGGGAGGCTGAGGTAGGAGAATTGCTTGAACCCAGGAGGCGGAGGTTGCAGTGAGCTGAGATCGTGCCGTTATGCTCCAGCCTGGGTGACGAGAGCAAAACTCCATCTCAAAAAAAAAAAAAAAGTATAAACTTACTACTCTGGCCATGTTATATGTCTACAACATAACTTTTACAACAGAGCTCTTCAGTACTAGTTTCATCAGCTCCCGTAGACATATTCTATGTTCCAGTAAAACTAAATTATGTTCCTATTTCTAAAATGCAACTGATGATTATAAGGCACACCATGAATTAATGAACATTTCAAGGAAAAAATAACACAACCATAGTACATTCAGATGGTGGTTATAAGACATGTACCAATTACACAAATTTGAAAATGTTAAAATGGAAGGGGGGAGCAGAATGGTAAAGCGTGCATCTTAAGTTCGAATATATACAGTGTTTGTTGCTCTCAGAAAATGCTTTGCATTTCCTGGGCTCCAAACATTTGCGTGTGCTTTTCCTTCCATTTGGAACATCTCTCCTCTCCCTACCTCTACCTACAACCTACCCGGTTTGTAAGGATTTCTTCCTCTCATCAAACCTGTCCTCATCCTACCAATCAAATGTGATCTTTTGTTTGTTGGTTGGTTCATTCAACAAGCATGTATTGAATGCCTACTATGTGTCAGGCACTGTTCCAGGCATCAAGGATAAAATGGTAGATAAGACAGGCATAGTGTCCTGTCTTCATGGAGTTTCTACATGGGGAGACATAAAAAGCAAGTGGATCAACAAATAAATGAAATAATTGTAAATTGTAATGAATGCTATGATGAAACAAACAAGGTGCTGAGACAGAGAACTATATAGGGATGTCTCATCTGTGGCAGATGGTCAGGAAAGACCTCTATAGGGAAGCAAAGTAAGCTGAGAGCTAAAGGGAGACGAGGAGTTATATGTGCATATATGGAGAGAGGCACATTCCAAGCACAGGGAACATGTGCAAAAGCCATGAGGTGGGGTTGAGTTTTATATGTTTGAGAAATCCGACTTTTCATTCCTTTGAACCTCCAGAGTATTTCATATCTTCCTTTGAGGTTAATATTCGTTTCTTGATCATAATCCTTGTTACTTTCTTTTTTTTTGAGACAGAGTCTCGCCCTGTCCCCCAGGCTGGAGTGCAGTGGTGCCATCTCGGCTTACTGCAACCTCTGCCTCCTGGATTCAAGCGATTCTCCTGCCTCAGCCTCCTGAGTAGCTGGGTCTACAGGCGCTCACCACCATGCCCGGCTAATTTTTGTATTTTTAGTAGAGACAGGGTTTCACCATGTTGGTCAGGCTGGTTTCGAACTCCTGGCCTCGTGATCCGCCCACCTCGGCCTCCCAAAGTGCTGGTATTACAGGCATGAGCCACTGCACCCGGCCATAATCCTTGTTACTTTCTTATCACTGTTTGCATACCTTAGTAATCCATAAGTTCTTGAGGGCAATCATTAAGTCTAATTCATCTATGTTTTCCTTAGAGCACCTATAATAGTATCTTGCACAAAGCAAATGTTCAGCAACTATTTTTTGAATTCTATAATACTGTAAATTGGGACCATATTTACTTAGCCAATTATACAACATTTTATTGAGCTACATTTTAATAGTATACTTGGAGACATCGTCGTTTTCGCCGGATGCAGGAGGATCTCGGTCATGAGGCCCGCCCCGGGTTCACCGATTTCCTGCCTCGGGATTACAGGCGTGAGCCACCGCGCCGGGCCTACTTTAAGTTTTTACCAAAGGTTGCTGTGATAGCCATGTTAGATTCATTAAAATATTTTCTGTAAAATGTTACTGAAAATCTTTTAATACATTATTCAATATGTCCTATATGAGTTCTTTTCAGAATTCAGTACTAGCAGAAATTTCACTTCTGAACTGGTTTGCTTTTTCTCCCTTCTGAATCCAAGATTTGTATAATGGGTTGTGCTTCTCCTTACTGTTACGGTGCTAGAAAACTCAAAGTCAGTTGAACTGTTTAATTTGAACAATTTAAGCCACATGTTTATCCATATGGTTATAATATTTGTGTTTTTCTTTTCCCAGATCCTGACTTTTCTTCTTATAATGACTAATAAAACAGTTTGCCAGGCTCTGTGCCAAGTGCTTTACACGCGTTATCTCATTTAATCTTCACAACAATATTGGGTTCTACAGATGAAAAAAGCTAAGGCTTAGAGTACTTATCAAACAGTAGTAAATATTGGAGCCTGGATTGAACCCAGGCAGTCTGGCTTCCCCACTATGCTGTATTTTAATATCTTATCATGTGGGGTATTATCTCTTAAAACAATTTCAAGAAAGAGGAGGAGAAATATATATATATATATATATATATGTATGCTTATCAGTATATAAGTATATTTATGTAAAATGATTTGAATTGAATTAAAAACAAATTACAGTAGGTATTGATCACCTATCTCACACATTATATTTGGTTTTTTGTTTGTTTGTTTGTTTTTTGAGACAGAGTCTTGCTCTGTTGCCCAGACTGGAATGCAGTGGTGTGATCTCGGCTCATTGCAACCTCCACCTCCCAGATTCAAGTGATTCTCCAGCCTCGGCCTCCCGAGTAGCTGGGACCACAGGCACACGCCACCACACCCAGCTAATTTTGTGTGTGTGTATTTTTAGTAGAGATGGGGTTTCACCATGTTGGCCAGGCTGGTCTCAAACTCCCGGCCTCAAGTCACACATGATATTTGGTAGTCATTATGAAACCTACAAAGTCCGCTAACCCTTTGATTATTTGATATAAACAAGTAGAACATAAATGATAGAGTATTTTTTTTTTGAGACGGAGTCTTCCTCTGTCACCCAGGCTGGAGTGCAGTGGCGCAATCTCGGCTCACTGCAGTCTCTGTTTCCAGGGTTCAAGCGATTCTCCTGCTGCAGCCTCTCAAATAGCTGGGATTATAGGTGCATGCCACCACACCCGGCTAATTTTTGTATTTTTTTTTAGTAGACACAGGGTTTTGAGGCAAGAAAATAGGGTCTGGAGGCAGGGAACATAAGGCCGATTCACACTTCAGCTATGAGAGGAAATATCCTCTCCATAGGGCATACACCAAATAAATGTCTTTATAACTTTACTTCATCCTCTTCATTTACATAGGGCGTACCCCAAGTAGAGTGTATTTAAACTCACAAGAACTCTGTAACAGGGCCTTTGAGCCCCTATGCTCAGGCCTGCTCCCACACTGCAGAATGTACTTTCATTTTCAATAAAACCCTTCGTTCCTTCCTTGCTTTGTTTGTGCGTTTTGTCCAATTCTTTGTTCAAGATGCCAAGAACCTGGCCATCTTCTACCGGTAACAGTTTCACCACGTTGGCCAGGCTCGTCTTGAACTCCTGACCTCAAGTGATCTGCCCGCCTCAGCCTCCCAAAGTGCTGGGATTACAGGCGTGAGCCCCCGTGCCCAGCCAAGCATTTTTAAAAGCAGTTTTAATACAAATCTAAGATGTAAGCAATTTTATTTTAAATTTTCATCAGAATATCAGTCTGAATAAAGAATATCTCAAATTTTCTGGTTCACATTGTGGCCCAGCACACTGCAGTAAATTTCACAGAGAGAGTTCCCAACTGCACTGCAGTGAAATTTCTTAGATAATACTTGCCATGTTTTAATATAAGATTGGCTCCCAGTTGGGAATTGGATCATGGGTTCCTGGCTCTTTCAGACACTCAAGTTGAGCTCATCGGGAGATTTTTATATCATTTAACACATAAATAACTCTGCATTCTCTGTCAGCCAAGATTGGTTTTACATTTTTATGGAGACAATTTGTAAAGAAAAAGGAATTGCTGGAATTTATTCCCAAGACAAATTCAGCTCTTCTCTTTTTCATTTTGAAAGGAATTAATAGAAAAATCACACACTGACCGCAGCATATTATCAAAATTGTCGGAAATCAAATGAACAAAATTTAATACAGTTAAGAATAACAGAAAAAATATGCTCTCTAAAGATAAGAAAATGATGGCATAAGATGGTTGCAAAAGCAAAAAGAGGCACAGGGTTCCTAAAGATGTGCATGGGTCAACACCATTAAAGGCCTGCACAATTCAGGCATGTGCTTGTCGAAGCAAAGGTTTGCCATGCAGGAATTGCAAGATGGTTTTGTGCATTGTCGAACTCTACGGTGCTGATGGGATAAGGGTAGAGGAAGTAGCTAATTGGCTTTGTCTAAATATTCTCCTGCAGGCCACTTTCAACAGTCTGCTGGGTGTTTAGACTCAGTGAGTCTTTTCAGAACTTCATTTGTTGTTTTCATCATTCAGCTGACATCTACTGGGTGCCCGCTAGTAAATATTGGAGCCTGGCAGTGCTGGGCTGGCAGGATTTCGAGGTGAATAAAACAAGGAACTGAGAAAGGAGGTGGGGCTGGGCATGGTGGCTTATGCCCGTAATCCCAGCACTTTGGGAGGCTGAGGCTAGAGGATCAGTTGAGCCCAGGAGTTCAAGACCAGCCTGGGCAACATAGTGAGACCCTGTCTCTATAGAGTAATAATAATAATGAAAGGGGGAAAAAAAATAAACAGAAAAGGAAGTGGTATGATCAGGTTTCAGAAAAATCGTCTCATACTGCTCAAACTCCAAGAGCTTGTTTTGTGGTTTGGGGTTTTTTTGTTTTGTTTTGTTTTGAGACAGGGTCTTGCTCTACTGCCCAAGCTGGAGTGCAGTGCCTCTATCATAGCTCACTGCAGTCTTAAATGTCTGAGCTCAAGTGATCCTCTCACCTTGGCCTCCCAGAATTCTGAGATTATAAGTGTGAGCCTCCTCACCTGTCCCCAAGAGCCTGTTTGACATGAAAAAGATCCATCAGTTTATACTGGGAAGTTTTAAGAACTTGGATTGTGAACTGAGACTCCATTAGTGATAAACACCCACAAGGGAGCGTAAGTCACAGATCACAAGACTCTGGGAACACAGATTTAGAGCAAAGAGAACTATATTTGTTTGAAACATGGTACCTTCTCCAAAGATACTTTAATTGATTTCTCTTTAAATTAATCCCACCCCACCCCAATAGTCCATATTTACCCTTCAGCTAAGAATCCTGCTTCCTTTGCTTATACTTATTTTCTCACCTACATCTCTGATTCCTTCATATTGGTATAGAAATTAAAAACACAGAGTTTGGAGTCAAGGAGACCTAGATTCAAATTTTGGCTCAGCCTCTAGCTGTGTGACATTGGGCAAACTGCTTATCCTTTCTGAGCCTTAAATTTCTCATCTAGAAAATTAAGGCAATAATAGTAACTGTCTCACAGGTTGTTACAAAGATTAAATGAGTCAAGCAGCTAGCCCAATTAATATAGCTAACAGAACTGTATTCTCATAGTATCTGCTCTCATATCTAAGTGGCATACAATGTTTTTGAGGTTGGCTTGTTTCATTTTTTCCAATATTCTGTTTAATTTTGATATGTAATTCATTTTTATTCTAAAAATAATACAATAGCATTATGTTAAATTTGGAAATTAGAGAAAAAGTAGCAATATCTCTTAATTTTGCTATCCTAACACAACCATTAAAAGCATCTTGTCTGGCTAGGCGTGGTGGCTCACACCTGTAATCCCAGCACTTTGGGAGGCTGAGGCAGGTGGATCACCTGAGGTCAGGAGTTCCAGACCAGCCTGGCTAACATGGTGAAACCCCGTCTCTATGAAAAATACAAAAATTAGCCAGGTGTAGTAGCGGGCGCCTGTAATTCCAGCTACTCAGTAGGTTGAGGCAGAAGAATCCGCTTGAACTCAGGAGGCGGAGGTTACAGTGAGCCGAGATCACACCACTGTACTCCAGCCTGGGGAATAAGAGAGAAGCTCCATCTCAATTAAAAAAAAAAAAAAAAAAGCATCTTGTTATATTTCCTTCCAAGTTTTTGTTGCAAGCAATTCTTTTTCCATGGTTATATATATGTTACATAGATATAGACAGAAATCTTAACTTCATATCTTAAGCATGTTTCCATGTTTCTTCACTGTTCTAGTGCAGATCGCACATGGTAAGTGTTTAATAAATATATACTTGAATGAGCCAACACAGTACAGTCAAACCTGTACCTTTGAAAATTGCTTATGTAAAGAATTTTTTTTTTTTTTTTGAGATGGAGTTTCACTCTTGTTGCCCAGGCTGGAGTGCAATGGCCCAATCTTGGCTCACCGCAACCTCCACCTCCCAGGTTCAAGCAATTCTCCTACCTCAGCCTCCCGAGTAGCTGGGACTACAGGAATGTGCCACCATGCCCAGCTAATTTGAACCACACCCGGCCAAGAAAATATTTTTATGTAACAAATTTACTTAATAAGATGCATTTACAGGCTGGGTACAGTGGCTCACACCTGTAATCCCAACACTTCAGGAGGTCGAGGCGGGCAGATCATTTGAGATCAGCAGTTTGAGACCAGCCTGACCAACATGGTGAAACCCCATCTCTACTGAAAATACAAAAAATAATTAGCTGGGTGTGGTGGTGGGTGTATGATCAGGTTTCAGAAAAATTGTCTCATACCGCTGAAACCCCAAGAGCCTGTTTTTTGTTTGTGTTTGGTTTTGGTTTTGTTTTGAGACAGGGTCTTGCTCTATTGCCCAGGCTGGAGTGCAGTGCCTCTATCATTGCTCACTGCAGACTTAAATTTCTGAGCTCAAATGATCCTCTCACCTCAGCCTACCAAAGTTCTGAATTACAAGTGTAAGCCTCCTCATCTGGCCCCAAGAGCATGTTTGACATGCTCAGCTACTCAGGAGGCTGAGGCAGGAGAATTGCTTGAACTCGGGAGGCAGAGTTTGCAGTGAGCCGAGATCGCGCCATTGCACTCCAGCCTGGGTGACAGAGGGAGACTCAAAAAAAAAAAAAAAAAAAAAAAATGGCGGGGGTATGGGCAGTTATTATACAGAATAAATAACTATGTATTATGATAGTTCAATAGTGCTTTCTTGGTAAGAATTAAAATTATATGTGGCATTATGTTTACAGATATCTACTTATATCGCATGTAGCTACAACTGAAAGAGCAAAAAGTGCTTCTAAGCTTAGGTATCCCTTGGTTTGATATGCTTTGCTAGAAGGTAATGAATGTGAAAGCCAGATTGCTTACTGAGCACCTTGATTCTGGCTCATGGCAGCTAGCAGAGAAAGAACTGAAAAAACAAAAACAAAAACCACACTTTTATATTACATTATCCTAAGAATTCATGAGACAGTGTGGTGGTTTTGTTGTTGCTATTGTTGTTTGTTTATTGTTTTGTGAAGAAGATTTAATCTGAAAAGGCTGGAATTTTCCAAAAGCTTGTATTTGCCCTAACACTTCCCATCCTGAAACATCTGACAAGGCTTCTAATTGCATTGCTAGGCACAGGAAGCCACATGTAATGTAAGCCTCGTACTTTTTAAATGGTCAAGTTGAATTATGACTTGGAATAAAGGAATATTAGGGAATTAGCACCTTTGCCAAATAAAATATTCTGAATTTACTGACATTTCATTTATTTTTCTGAATTAGAACATGGAGTAACTTGCAATTATGCCATTTCTGTTTTGCAAAAAAGTGCCATATCTCAGTTCAATCATTTTCTAATGCTTATCTGTCATATATGGGTTGAAAATTTTAAAAAGAAATTTTGTTATTCCCTTTTGGAAACCTCAAAGGTTCTGAATTACTTAAAATGGTAGAGAGTTACTTCTTCAAGTAAAAACTCGAATTGCAAACAGAACCTTGAGACTATAGTACACATGCAGTGTTTGGCAATGCATCTGGTTTTTCTGCTTTGATGAAGAAAGAAGCTCAACACGTCACTATGTGTCACGGCTGTCTATAGCATCTTGCATAGGCATTAAAGTCCCTGCCAATAGTCCTGAAAGATGTTTTACCTATAGCTGCAGATGTCATCAATTTCTCCAGATCCCAGGCTTTGACTCATTGGTGTTTAAAGAGATTTTTGTCAAGAAATAAAAGCAAAGTACATGAATAAGGTAAGGCTTTTGTTCAGCATAAGATCCTGAGGTTGCCATTTTGGAAACTGACCAGAAAAAAAAAAAAATCCATGAGTCCTTTTGGCTAAGTTGCCACTGCGGGAGAGGAGATTGGGAACAGACAAATATGAACAACTTTTCCACGCCAGAGGATATTCTCCTGGCTCTGTTTAAGAGTGATGAAACATGTTGATTTCTCACAAGGTAGAAATCTACAGACTTCTGGAAACACTGCAGAATACTTCTAAAGGTTAAACTAGTTTGACCTTAAAATTGGAATAGTGATTTTAACCATTTCCTTGCTGACATATGCAACATAGATGATGCAGACTTTGCAAAGATGACCAACTTTGTAGATGTGAGGAAATGATGCAACTGCATTAGCTTGAAGGGTCCTAGAGAAATCCAGTGCATCTGGACTTAAACCTATTCATTTGCAACAACATACTTTTGCCAATCTGGGCTTTCTTACATTTGTTGCTATCAAAATTGATAGACTTATCACAAATGACAAGCATATTACCATGTAAGACTATGCTGTAATTTCTTCTCAAGTCAAGTAATGGCAGCCTTCATGTTGAGATTTGCTTTGGGGAAGAATTTTAATTTTTTTCTTTTGTATTTGCTCACTGAATTTATTTTAGATTACTCCATTTAAGTGAATAAACAAGAATGAGAGAAGAAAATTTTTTATAGGATTTTTTTTCTGTGTGAAGAAGTCAATTTCTAACACAATAAGATAAAGTATGTGCCAAAATTAGGGGGGATGTTTATGTGCATTTTTGTGAGAAAGTGATTCTTATCTTTGACCAGGTCAAAAGAGGTGAATGACCCTCCCCCACCAATAAACAGGTTTAAGAATTGTTCGTTTAAACATCCACTTTAGGCTGGGCACAATGATTCACACCTATAATCCCAGCACTTTGGGATGCCAAGGCTGGAGGATTGCTTGAGTCCAGGAGTTTGAGACCAGCCTGGGCAATACAGTGAGACCCCATCTCTACAAAAAATACAAAAATTAGCTGGGCTTGATGGCATGCACCTGTTGTACCGCTACCTGAGAGGTTAAGAGGATCCCTCGAGCCTGGGAGGCAGAGGCTGCCGTGAACTATTATCATGCCATTGCACTCCAGCCTGGGAGACAGATGGAGACCCTGTCTCAATAAACAAATAGCGACTTTATTTTATAGTGAATAAGCAGAGCCCCTGGAACATCAAACATTTGCCTAAGGTGACACAGCTAGTAAGTGTTAGGACTGGAATTTGAACCCAGTTATCTTATGTCTAAGACACAAGAGACATGTACTATATGTACTACTATACATGTAGCCATTATATTTCCTCAGTGGGGCATCCCATAGTGACATAAGAAAGTTATTTGGAACTAGACCAAATCAAACCAAACCAAAACAAAAAAACAACCAATAAAACAAACAACAAAATTATGTGAAAGTGAAGTCTTTTGTTCCAAATGTGTGACTATCAGATTTTCTCAACCTTGACTTCCAACCTGTCCAAACCTGCGCTGCCAGCTGCTTGGAAAATCCATCTGCCACCTACCACATCTTGTTCCTGCTTGTTTTTCTTCTTTAATGACAGATGTCCCAGTTACAAATCCAATAGCAGATTTAAGCATCTGAAATAACCAACACCAGCCTTTACCTGGGTGTGTCTCTATTCTCAAAACCCAAACTCTGGCTTTTCCTGTCACTTTGCCATTCTCTGAAACTATAAATATAAAAAGTGTCACTTTGCCATTGTCTGAAATCTGCATATAATACTTTATACTAGAGTTTGGTGAGTTCTTGGGGCTAGATGTTGAAATAGACCCATCGCTTTAAAGACAAAAAGGTACAGGAAGCTAATTTAAAGCTTTTTTAATTTTCAAGTATAAAAAAGTCATACATTTTCACATTTAATTCAATAAAATATCTTTTCACAGCCTGAATTTGTTTTTTTGAGTTCAAGAATTTCTTTTTTTTTCTTTCTTTCTTTTTTTTTTTGAGATAGAATCTCACTTTTGTCGCCCAGGCTGGAGTGCAATGGTGAAATCTTGGTTCACTGCAACCTCCGCCTCCCGGGTTCAAGGGATTCTCCTGCCTCAGCCTCCTGAATAGCTGAGATTACAGGCATGCACCACCATGCCCCGCTAATTTTTTTTGTAGTTTTAGTAGAGATGGGGTTTCACTATGTTGGCCGGTCTGGTTTTGAACTCCTGACCTCAGGTGATCCGCCCGCCTCAGCCTCCCAAAGTGCTGGGATTATAGGTGTGAGCCACCGTGCCTGGCCAAGAATTTCTTTTTAATTGCTGATCAAAACAACAAAACAAAGTTGAGATTTTGACTCTTGGTACTTCCTGTCTGCCATTTTGAAGATGGAGTAGGCTATTTGAATTACGTCTGCTGTTAGTATATGAACAATAAATAACAATATTAGCTATCAATATCAATATGGTGCTGTGATGCTGAGAACTATATAAGCATGCCTCTGGCCTCCTTTCAACCACTCTGCAAAGCAGAAAATATTATCCCAATCTGCAGATGAGAAAATGGAGATCAAAGAAGTTAAGTGACTTGCTAAGTAGGAATACACGGTTATAAATGACAGAGTCAGATTTGGAACCCAGGAGTAAATATTTTTAAAAAATTCATATTAAGCCCAGCATGTGGACGAAACCTTTCTTTTCATGAATGAGTATAATTTAAAGGTAGTCTAGGAAAAACAGGTACCTACTGCTGGGAACCCCAACGGCCTTTGTTAGTTCCCAGTCCAATTTCCCCACTGTAAGCAGGAATCCTTTAGTTTGTAGCAGCAGTGGGTGAAATCAAGGTAGCTGGTTTGGGAGGATAAACTAAAATGGAAGTCCCATCTGGGAAGTTAATAGTATCCAGGGAAATGGTGGCAGAGGCAGCCATCCATGTATCTGATTTCTCACAAAAATGCACATAAACACCCCCTACCCCCAATTTTGGTAAACACTTTATCTTAATGCATTAGAAATTGACTTCCTTCATATAGAAAAAAAATCTTCGAAAAAATTTTCTTCTCTCATTTTTGTTTATTCTCATAAATGGTGTAATCTGAAATCAATCCAATGTGTGCAAACACAAAAGAAAAAAATTAAAACCCTTCACTCAAAGCAGCATGTGCAGACTCCACTTGCATGAAAACACTGTGGTATCCAGCAATGGAGAAGGGGAATTAAATGTTCTAAATGGTAGCTGACTGGGCAGGACCCCAGCCAAGGATGGCACCCCTTCACTCCAGTGACTCCTAGGCACGTTTTGGGAACGACTTTGCAGGGAGATAGGGAAGGTTCACAAAACACAGGTCACAGAGTATTAGGCAGCCAACAAATAGAATAATCATGAACACTCTATAGCAACAGGAACAAGTATTTATGATAATGATAAATGAAGAACATAATACAAATCTACCTGTATACTATTAAAACATATATGAATATGAAATAAAGGCTAAAAAGAAATATTCCAAAATGATACAAGTTACTGTGTTGGAGTTGTAAAGTTACGGGCAATTTTCTTTCATTTCTAAATTTTTTTATGATGTTGTTAATGTATGCTTTTAAAAGTGTTTACCCAAAAAAGATAAAAGGGGAAGAGATAAATTAATATTTTATATTATATGAGAAAAGTAGAAAGTTCTTAATAACCTAATGACTTTTTCTTCCATTCTTCCTCTATCATCTTTCCAAAGTCTACTTAAAGCTTCTTCTCATTCCAGTTCATTCTCTGTTTTGAATAAAACTCATCAGTCCCCCTCAGGCTCAATTCCAGCATAGCTTGAGCCTGTTGTATTTTGCTAGCTTGGTGTCACATGTGTGAACCATACAGACTTGTCTCAATCTGATTTGGAAGTACGTGACCTGCAGGAAAAAGCTGAGATACTCAGTTTGCAAAACAGCAAAAGGCATGAATCAGATACAAAAAGAAAGGCAGTGTTACTCAGGTAAGCAAATAAAAAACCTTGGATGTTGTTTTACTGTTAATAAACAATTAACATTTGAAGTAAATATGTCAAAAGCTATAGAGCTAATAGAAATAGATTGACTTCCTTGCAAATTCTGCTTTGTGCTAAGATATTTGGTCAAACTACATATTTTGCATTCATTGAGGCCAGAGATTGCCACTTAAGGCACTGCTGCATTCTCTATAGCACTCAATGCTTGATTCCTAATTAGGCACCAGTAAGTGCTCGTTGACTTGTCTCTTAAGCAATGTAACCTGCTTTGATTTCCTACTACTTCTCCCAGCTAGAAGTCCCCCTCTTCTCCTGAGCAGCATATTCAAACTTTTATCTTAGGCTCTTAGCTCTTTTTAAGTTATGGCCAGACCTTCTTCACCCCTGATAGACACTAAGCCCTTTGAGGACCGGGACACTGCCTGTGTCATGTTTCCATTATTTACAGTGCCTGGTTCATTGTAGACATGAAATATAAATTGTTTGAAGGAATTCTTGAAGGAAATGGTAGTTGAAAAGTATATATGAGGCCAGGTGCGGTGGCTCATGCCTGTAATCCCAGCACTTTGGGAGGCCAAGCCGGGGGTGGATCACTTGAGGTCAGGAGTTCGAGACCGGCCTCGCCAACATGGTGAAACCCTGTCTCTAGTAAAAATACAAAAATTAACTGGGCTTGGTGGCGCACGCCTATGGTCTCAGCTACTTGGGAGGCTGAGGCAGGAGAATAGCTTGAACCCAGGAGGTGGAGGTTGCAGTGAGCTGAGATCCACCACTGCACTCCAGCCTGGGCAACAGAGCAAGACTCTGTCTCAAAAAAAGAAAAAAAAAGTATATATGACAGTTAGATAACTTCTAGTTTCCAATCCTAAAATTGTTTAAGTACCTCCGATAAAATAAATTTAGATTTATAGCTGTACTTGTAAATACAGGGTATAGAAAGCAGGTAAATAAGAATCTGTGGTTCATGTGCTTTGGTCTCCTTACAGGAGAATCTTTTCAGATCACAAATGACATGTATTTTGTTCACAGTAGCTATTACTGACCCTTCATATTCCGAATGTTAGGTAATACTTATGATGAATAATACACTAAGAAATAAACATTGATTTTTTTTTTGGCCTAAATGGGGCTGCAAATCTTCAAGCAAAAAATGTTTATTTTTCTGCTTTACTTTTTTCTAAATATTGTAGTGCATCTCCATAGAAGACAGATGACTTCTTTTGAGCATTATAAACTCTGACTTCCTAGATGCATTTTCATCAAAGTATTTTTTTCCATGACTTGCAGTCATGGTGTGTGGGAGTGGAAGGAAGAACACTAACGTTTATTCATTGCCTATAAAAGTGCCAATTACTGGTGGGCACTTTTATATTTGGTGTCGTGTTGAATCCTCATGAAAGGCCCTATGAGATATGAACATTTTACATATGAAGAAACTGAAGCTCAGGAAGATTAACTGTCTTTCTCAATATCTTACAATTAATAGTGGAGCCAAGATCTAAACCCAGGTTCAGGTTCCTATCTTTTTTTTTTTTTCTAGAGATAGAATCTCATTCTGTTGTCCAGGCTGGAGTGCAGTGACACAATCATAGCTCACAGTAATCTTGAACTCCTGAGCTCAAGTGATCCTCCCGCTTCAATGTCCTGAGTAGCTGGGACTACGGGTGTAAGCCACTGCATCAGGCTAATTTTTTTTCTTTTTTAGAGACCAGGTCTTGCCATGTTACCCAGGGTAGTCTGGAACTTCTGGCCTCAAGCGATCCTACCACCTTGGCCTCCCAAAGTGCTGGGATTACAGGCATGAACCACCACACCTGTCCCACTTTGAATTCTATATTCTGCTGCATCATGCTAAAATTTTTTAGAACATTTATGTGAAATAAAAAAGGCCTGAAATATTTTATTCCATCATGCCTAGCAGTTGATAGAAAGTAGTAAAGGAGTAAAGCATGATGCACAGAGAGGCACTGACTACCTTATCAGTGGGTTCATTTAAAATGATGTGAATGACCCCAACATGTAAAATAACTTTTTATTTTATTTTATCGTATTTTTTATTTTTTCATTACACACCATGATTCTTCAAAAATCTTTTAAAACAGATTACATTACTAAGTGTTTTTTCTTAACACTATAAGAAAATGATCTTGTAAACAACACAAGTGGTCTTTGGAAATGTCTTTGCATTTGCAGAAGGCATCAGCACTTCTGATGCCTTCCAATCAAACTAGAATTTGAGGATAAGTAATTGTTACGAGCTCAAGAAAACAATTTTAATTGTGATTTATCTAATGACTTTGAGTATCAGGGTGCCCAAAGAAATAGGATAGCCTACCTAATGGCAATTTTCTCCCTGCCTAGAAGGAAAGCACCTTTAATTGCACAGATGATCTACAGTTCAGACTAGGAATATAAAAAGAGGAAAATTTACATTAAATAAACACATGAGATGAAACAATCTCTCAAACTTTTCAGATTATTTCCACATTGAGGAAGTAGAGGGAGAAGGGAACTGACATTTATTGCATATTACAGTCTGCTTTAACAGGATATCCTGGATTTACCAGGTCAATATTTTACATAGCGTTAAGTAGGTTTCAGGCATGCCTCACTCACTGTTGTCCACTGCTACACTCTTGCACTACAGAGATAAAATGTCAAGAAGAATATTTTGGCTGGGCACGCAGTGGCTCACGCCTGTAATTCCAGACTTTGGGAGGCCGAGGCAGGCAGATCACAAGGTCAAGAGATCGAGACCATCCTGGCCAACGTGGTGAAACCCCCTCTCTACTAAAAATACAAAAATTAGCTGGGTGTGGTGGCAAGTGCCTGTAATCCCAGCTACTTGGGAGGCTGAGGCAGGAGAATCACTTGAACCCCGAAGGTGGAGGTTGTGGTGAGCCAAGATCGTGCTGCTATACTCCAGCCTGGTGACAGAGCGAGACTCCATCTCAAAAAAAAGAAAAAAAAAGTATTTTTAAAGTATATTTATAGTTTATATTAACCTCTTCTTTGACCCTGAGGCTAGAAACCAACTATGGGTTAAGTGATGTGACTTCTATATAGATATACTTGCAGAAAGCCCACATTTTTAACACTGTGTTTTGAAAAATTCAGGCTTGTACAGACAGGTCAGATAATACAGTGGTTTCAAATGGCCATTAAACAGCACAGTGTTTTGGATCCCATTCTCTTTCTGTTTTTAACCGAAAGATTAACATGCAATAAACTGCACGTCTTTAAAGTGTCCAGTTTGATAAGTGTACACCCATAAGGCCATCACCACGATCATTTTAAAAAGAGAACACATTTGTCATCCCCCACAAGTGTCATGCGCCTTGGTAATCCTTCCCTCCTTCAGACACAGGCAATCACTGATCTGCTTTTTGTCACTATATTTTGCATTTTCTATAGTTTTATAACAATGTAACCATACAGTGTGTGCTCTTTATTTGGTCTGACTTCTTTCACTCAGCATAATTATTTTGGGATTCATCCATGTTGTTGGATGTATCAGTAATTCATTCCTTTTTATTGCTGAGTAGTATCCTATAGTATCAATTTGTTTATCCCTTCACTTGTCCCTTTTCTTGGTTTGCCCTCCTATACTTGTCAAAATTTATACTTTCTCTGATTTTCTTTTTTTCTTTTTTTTTTTTTTTTTTGAGACGGAGTCTCACTTTGTCTCCCATGGTGGAGTGCAGTGGCGCGATCTCAGCTCACTGCAACCTCTGCCTCCCAGGTTCAAGCAATTCTCCTGCTCAGGCTCCCAAATAGCTGGGATTACAGGCGCCCACCACCATGCCAGGCTAATTTTTGTATTTTTAGTAGAGACAGGGTTTCACCACACTGGCCAGGCTGGTTTCGAACTCCTGACCTCAAATGATCTGCCCATCTCAGCCTCCCAAAGTGCTGGGATTATAGGCATGAGCCACTATGCCCAGCCCACTCTGATTTTCAATTTCTGATTATGCCCTTGGCATTTACCCAGGTATAGTGGACACCAGTGGTTTCTGACTGTCCTGCATTCCACCCCACACCTGTTACTTCTGCTAGAAGCACCCTCCAATCCTTTGGACAACTGCGTCTTCCCCATTCCATGTAGTCTGGTGGGACCCTTCTGATTGGTATGACCCAGGCCAATCAGAGTCTTTCCTTGGAATTTTCTAAATGGACCTCCTTCCCCTTGGATTAGGAACTGTGAGGGTGTGATCTCAGAGCTGTCAGTGAACTTATAAAGAATGAGGTTCGCATAGAGACAGAAGCCCAGATGAGAGACAATCTTCCTGAATCTGGCTGGTGATAAAGCCCACTCATCCCTGGCTTTCTGCATTTTAATTAAGTGGGTGCCCCGCATCCACCACCCTAGTTACAGTAAGAGCACCTGTTTTTTGTTTTGGGAGAACCTCCCTTCCCATATACTCAGCACATGTGATTCAGCTGAGGCAGACTCCACCCTGTCTTTGGGGTTAAGCATATGTCCAGGCCCTAGCCAATCACTCATCTGCCTTGGCCACAGTAACAGTCAGTGATTTAAGCTGAGCTAAGTAAAGCTAATATTTGTGCTACTAAGGATGTTACTCCCTTTTACCTGTGATACTTGAACCTAGAAGCTTAGAGCTATAAATATTACAGACATCTTTTGACCTAATGGGTGGAGAGCCAAGGCCACGAAAAGCAGAACTGAAAGGAGAGAAACCAGGTCCTGATGACATCGGGACAGCTGTTGGCTAAGATGACCTTAAAGTCTGCGCCATCCCTAGTCTTTTTTTTTTTTTTTTTCTTGAGACAGTCTTGCTCTGTCACCCATGCTGGAGTACAGTGGCGTGATCTCAGCTCACTGCAACCTCCACCTCCCGGGTTCAAGCAATTCTCCTGTCTCAGCCTCCCGAGTAGCTGGGACTACTGGCGCCCGCCACCACGCCTGGCTAATGTTTGTATTTTTAGTAGAGACGGGGTTTCACCATATTGGTCAGGCTGGTCTCGAACTCCTGACCTCAGGTGATCCACCCACCTTGGCTTCCCAAGATGCTGGGAATTATAGGCGTGAGCCACCACACCCAGCCCCTAGTCTTTTCAATCACACAACAACAAAATCCCTTTTCTGTATCGTTTGAGTTGTTATTCATATCACTTACAACAGAAAAACTTGAGATACAGCGCATTACATTCATTATCTTATTTAATCCCTACAACCTGGCAAGTAAACTGTTAACCCAGTTTTACATATGGAGAAACTTTTAGTTAAGTAATTTAGCAAAATCTCCTGGTGACAAAATTAGGACTCCCATCCAATCCAACTGATTGCAAAACTATGCAATGTTGCTTCAGGGCTAGAACCCTGACCTGCTTAATTTATGCTTTTCTACTCTTTCTTTCTTTTACATGAAGTTTAACACTAACAACATCTGCAGCTTTCTTATTGCTGAAATAAAACTTGTATAAGACTTAATTCTCCCTTTTCCCTGCTTCTTACCTTTTTTGTCTTCTTTCCCCTCTTCCTTGTTTTTTATTTTTCCAATATCTATATTCCAAATATTTGTTCTAGTCTTCTTCACAGATCATATCGATTCTAGGATGGTCCTGGGAGTCATGTAAGCTTGGGCAAGGCAAAGTTAGCTTACTGAAATTTGTACTTCTGAACTACTAACACTAGAAGACTACAAATCAGTCCTATTAGCTTACCTAAAAGCACATCACTGGGCCAGATTTCAAAGATGACAAACCATCCCTCCCTTCTCCCATTAAAAGGATGAAAAGGGCTGGGCACAGTGGCTCACACCTGTAATCCCAGCACTTTGGGAGGCCGAGGCAGGGGGATCATCTGAGGTCAGGAGTTTGAGACCAGCCTGACCAACATGGAGAAACCCCCGTCTCTACTAAAAATACAAAAATTAGCCGGGCATGGTGGTGGGCACCTGTAATCTCAGCTACTCGGGAGGCTGAGGCAGGAGAATCTCTTGAACCCGGGGTTGTAGTGAGCCAAGATCGCACCATTGCATTCCAGCCTGGGCAACAAAAGCAAAATTCCATCTCAAAAAAAGGAAAAAGAAAACGGACGAAAAGGCCAGGTGCGATGGCTCATGCCTGTAATCTCAGCAGATTGGGTGGCCAAGGCGGGCGATCACCTGAGGTCTGGAGTTCGAGAGCAGCCTGACCAACAGGGAGAAACCCCATCTTTACTAAAAATACAAAATTAGCCGGGGAGTGGTGATGCATGCCTGTAATCCCAGCTACTTGAGAGGCTGAGGCAGGAGAACTGCTTGAACTTGGGAGGCAGAGGTTGCGGTGAGCCGAGATTGCACCATTGCACTCCAGCCTGGGTAACAAGAGTGAAACTCTGTCTCAAAAAAAAAAAAAGGATGAAAAAAGGCCAGCTGAGGGGGCTCACACCTGTAATCCCAGCACTTTGGGATGCAGAGGTGGGCGGATCATTTGAGGTCAGAAGTTTGAGACCAGCCTGATCAACATGGTGAAATCCTGCCTCTACCAAAAATTAGCTGTGTGTGGTGGTAGTCACCTGTAATCCCAGCTACTTGGGAGGCTGACGCAGGAGAATCACTGGAACCCAGGTGGCAGAGCTTGCAGTTAGCCGAGATCACGCCACTGCTCTCCAACCTGGGTGACAGAGGGAGACTCAGTCTCAAAAAAAAAAAAAAGATGAAAAGATGAAAAAAGATAATGATAATTCCCACAAGCCCCTGGGGAAACGGCCAATTGCCACATTCTTCTTCTCAACCTGCTTAAGAAGGGAGAACCTATATTGCCCCAGTTCCCACTTTCCAACTTTTTTTTTGTTTGAAGCAAGACATTTGTTAAAGCTTAAAGATGACTTCATCACACCTGTAATCCCAGCACTTTGGGAGGCTGAGGCAGGTGGATCACTAGAGGTCAGGAGTTTGAGACCAGCCTGGCCAACATGGTGAAACCCCATCTCTATTAAAATACAAAAATTAGCCAGGCGTGGTGGGGGGCACCTGTAGTCCCAGCTGCTCTTGAGGCTGAGGCAGGAGAATTGCTTGAACCTGGAAGGTGAAGGTTGCAGTGAGTTGAGACTGTGCCACTGCACTCCAGCCAGGGTAAGAGAGTGAGACTCCATCTCAAAATCTCAGAACAAAACAAAAACAAGAACAAAAAACGATGGCTTCATGTTATGCTTCATTTTTTTCAAAAAGCTCAAATAAACTTTAAATGTACTGTATTTGATTAAGACCCACATCTGGTTTTTCTCAGAGGCAGAACATCAATCTAGTTAAGAGGTATTAATATTACATTTAAAAAAGAAAGGAAGAAAAAACTTGTTAATCCCATCTTAATCTCATAATAGAGACGGGTATGCAGTCTTACTGGAAGCCTGGAAACTAACTCTCCCTAAGCATTTTGTCAGCAACTAGAGAAAACTTTCATTTTAAAATAAAATGTTTGAAAATTATGTCCTCCTTAACTGCCAAGATTCAGTTTGGTTCCTGGATTCATTTCCCTTGTAAGGACACATGACGTCACTCTGCTGAAAGCTTTTTATAATGCTCCCTGGACGAGACCAAATGTCTCAGATGTTATTCATCCTCTAGGGTTAAATCTGGTACACCAAATTTGAAATTTTACATGTAAATAGGGAAGAAATTTCCCTCCCCAAATTTGTAACTTGTAAATCTATGGAGGTATTCTGATAATCTCAAATAGATCTGCTCTGTAAAATCTCTACCGTTAAGCTTTAAGTGACAGGATACAACTGTATCATTATGCAATGGTATATAGTTGTTTTGCAGGTGTTGGGATGGTACAAAATATTAAAAATAAATGTTAAGGCCTGGCTACATGTTTCATTTTTGAAGCAGGTTTTAAAAAGCCTTTGACGAAACTCCTTTCTTGCCTACAGCTTCATTTTTGCCAAATGTAAAATTATTTTGCTATTGGGGGAAAATTGTTGATTGCTGTCCTTAGCTTAATTTGCTTTACTCTTCTTGCAAAACAAACAAACAAACATACAGACTTCCTATATGATTCAGCCTAGTAAAATAGGGAATGAACCCAGACAAAATGTGCTTTTTCTATTTGGTCAGTTATCTAATTTCTTTGAGAATTTTTAAGGAATATGAAATAATAATTAGAAATAGTCCAGAAATTCAGACATATAGAAAATTGTTTTGTAAATAAAGCTACGTATTGATGTTGCATAGAGCAGTGGTTCTCAAACTTTATTGTTCAGCAGAATCTTAGAAAATCTTGGTCAACAGTTTGCTGGGCCCCACCCTAGAGTTTCTGATTCAGTTGGTCTGGAGTGGGAACTGAGAATTTGCATTTCTAAGAAATTCCCAGGTAACACTGCTGAGAACCACTGATGTAGAGCAATTGAAAACCAGCTTAAGTGTTTCTTGTTTGTATCTTATCTGAAAGTTTCATGTTTGTTTTCCAGACAGTGTCATTTTCAGAATGTGAATCCCAGCAAAGATTTTCTGGACTTACCACCTTTAACTCTCTTTGTCCAAAGTTCAATGACCTTCAAAATTTTCTCCCCTCAATATTTTTATATATGTCACGTGATATAGCTATTCTATGGTGAAAACATTTTGGGATATACTTGTTTCACTGGAAAGAAAATTATTTTTCAATCTCAGAACTTCTAAGAGCCTTAAATATGTAAATGTATATTGTGAATTTCCAAAAGGGAGATAAAGTATGTGGCATTCCTCAAGTGGATTTGATCTTGGAATTCTTCCTCAATCTTTCTCCTCCACTAAGCACTATGGAATATCTATTAATTACAGTTAGGGAAATATTCTAAGTAAATAATTTTATAATTTAACATAGTTTTACAAGGTAAAAAAAAAAAAAAGCCTATATTACAACCTACGGAAAAAACTACTAACAGGCTCACAATATTACATATAATTTTTTTTTTTTTTTTCAGACGGAGTCTTGCTCTGTCACCCAAGCTGGAGTGCAGCGGTGTGATCTCAGCTCACTACAGCCTCCACTTCCTGGGTTCAAGCAATTCTCCTGCCTCAGCCTCCTGGGTAGCTAGGATTACAGGCTCCCGCCACCCCGCCTGGGTAATTTTTGTATTTTTAGTAGAGACAGGGTTTTGTTATTTTAGCCAACCTGGTCTCGAACTCATGAGCTCAAGTGATCCACCTGCCTCAATCTCCCAAAGTGCTGGGATTACAGGTGTGAGCTATGGTGCCTGGCCAAATTTTAAATCAGTTTAGAAAAGTAATTAACTAGGCCAGGGGGCTGGGTGCTGTGGCTCACCCAGCACTTTGGTTCACTAGAGCTCATGAGTTCGAGACCAGCCTGGCCAACGTGTCCAAACCCCGCCTCTACTAAAAATACAAAAATTAGCCGGGCATGGTGATGGGCACCTGTAATCTCAGCTACTCAAGAGGCTGAGGCAGGAGAATTGCTTGAACTCGGGAGATGGAGATTGCAGTGAGCCGAGATAGTGCCACTGCACTCCAGCCTGGGTGACAGAGCAAGACTCCCTCTAAAAATAAATAAATAAATAAATAAATAAATAAATAGGCCAGGGGTGGTGGCTCCTGTTTGTAATCTCAGCACTTTGGTAGGCTGAGGTTGGAGGATTGTTTGATGTCAGGAGTTTAATACCAGCCTGGGCTGTCAGCATAGTGAGACTCTATCTCATTTAAATAAATAAATAAATAAATAAATAAATAAATAAATAAATAAAAATAAAAAGTAATGAAATAAATATTGTGCAATCTGTAATTTTTTTTTTCATTGAAAGAACAAATCCTCCAGGCGCGGTGGCTCACGCCTGTAATCCCAACATTTTGGGAGGCCGAGGAGGGTGAATCATCTGAGGTCAGGAGTTTGAGACCAGCCTGGCCAACACAGGTGAAACCCTGTCTCTACTAAAAATGCAAAAAATTAGCCGGGCGTGGTGGCAGATGCCTGTAATCCCAGCTACTTGGGAGCCTGAGGCAGGAGAATCGCTTGAACCTGGGAGGTGGATGTTGTAGTCATCCAAGACCACGCAACTGCACTCCAGCCTGGGCAACAAGAGCAAAATTCTGTCTTAAAAAAAAAAAACAGAAACAACAAACCAATCAATCAAATAATCACCTAAGTTTTCATTATGAATTCTTCTTTTTTTTTTTTTTGAGACGGTGTCTTACTCTGTCACCCAGGTTGGCGTGCAGTGGCACAATCTCAGCTCACCGCAAACTCCGCCTCCCAGGCTTAATGGATCCTCCCACTTCAGCCTCCCAGTTACGAATTCTTTGTTATGCTAATGAAGACGTAGAAAGAGGAGAGGTGCTTTGGATGAGACAGAATAATCTTTTTATTTCTCATGGAGTAATTTTAATCTAATGATATGAAGGTATAAGTATTAGTGCTGAAACTCAGAATGCCATTTCATAGACTCCCTTTTTTGGTGATTTTTTGATATTTACTAAAGTACTAATTTAGATGAGGCAAGTATATGAAAACCCTTGCATATAAATAGGCCTTGTATAAATATCAGTGTTTCTCTTTAACTTAAAAAGAACTCTGAAAATGATACTACGTCTTGCTATATTATAAAGTTCCAAGTTTGACTTGGACAAATCTAAAAATCCTCATTAACAGTGCTTTTAAACAAAGCGCACTTGTTCTAACGGAAAGCTTGTTATGTATATTTGCATTCTTGGTTGGTAAACAAGTGTTAAATACGTGTAGAGCATAATTGTTGCTAATTTACGGGTCCTGGTAATTTTAGAGGCATGGGAAAAGCCTGATTGACACGTACGATCGTTGGATATAACTGTAGATGCATTTAACTTTGCCAAACAAAATAAGAGAAAGATGTCAGCATACAGCATTTTTAAGGGGGAAAGGATTCATCCCTAAATCCAGAAAGATAATTCTCCGAAGTTCTTAACACATAATGTGATTTGAAACTTCAATGCAGCTTCTACTTCCGGGTGTTAACATCGGAAAAAAAATTTATCTCACTTCACAGGACTTTTATGTGGTTTTTTTTTTCTTGTTTATGTTGTCTACATCCGGTCCCTACTTTCTTCTTTCAATCCTCTCATTATCTCCCTCTAGGGGTTTAAGTTTAACTTTATGCTTTTATCCTTATTAGTGGAAAAAAGTGGGTCAGTATTACTTTAGTTTGTCTTCACTGCCACTCTGCTGTTCATTCCTGAACTAGCTTTTAGCCTCTGGGAAAGGAGAAAGTACAAACAGTTGCAGAAACTGGGCCAACCTCTCGCGGCCCGCCTCCCCCAAGAAAACAAAACCTAACCTGTGCAACAGTAGTCCTTTCTGTTTTCATAGCACCTTGTATTTCTCCGCTCATAACGTTCAGATTTTTATGACAGTTATTGATCATCTTTCATTCCAGCTAGACTCTCCGTCCTTAGAGGACTCAGCATATTGCCTGGCACATGATAATATATACAAAACACTGTACTGTAGTTTAAATGAATAGATGCTGTGTATGTGAGACTGTGGCACTAGTACCCACGTACCCACACACAACAACGGAGAAAAGTTGCAGCCATCAACATCTTGCAGTGTGGGTCCTTTGACATGGACTCTCTAGAAAGCCAGTGGAGAACGGTGGCATGGACACCTTGTACAATAATTACTTGCATAACTGAAGCACGAGTTTTGGTTTGGCAGCGGGAAGTTGAGGGGCAGGGGGATGTTGGAGGGGTTGAATTATTCACATAATTTCTCCCACAGTCGCTGCAGACAGGCACTCATTCCGGTGGGGTCCCCTGGCCCCCTCCGCCGCTCCCCCCACGCGCGCACTTCGGAGCCGGGAGTTTCCCGGGGACACCCGCCCCGCCCTGCAGGCCCCACCCCCGGCCGCCGGCCCCGCCTCCGCCTCCGCCGCCGCCGGCAGGGGTCGCGCTGCCCCCGGCGAGCCGCTCAGGCGGGGGTGGGGTAAGTTCCCGCGGCCGGTCGCTTTTCTCCGCCGCCGCTGGTTGGATCGTTTCAATAAAAGTCTTTTTTCTCTTGCGCTCGCTCTCCTCCGGGGAACAGGCGGAGGCGTCAATCCGCAGCCGCCGAGTGTGAAAGCGACGCACACGCAAGGAGCGAACGCGGCCGCCCGCAGTCTCCTGAGCTCCCCGCGGGCCGCCGCAGAGCCGCGGAGAAGAAGGAGCCAGCGCCCGGCCAGACCGTCTCAGCCCGCCGTCGGCGCCCGCCCCTCTCGCGCCCGGCTGCTCCGAGGGGATTAGTGGGCCGTCCGCGCGGCTTGTCGGCGCGGGAGCCATGTTGACCGAGGGACTTGGCAACGCGTGAGACACCCGCGGCCCCTCCCGAGGCTCCGGACCCGC
Organism: Hylobates moloch; assembly: GCF_009828535.3. Taxonomy (NCBI): domain Eukaryota; kingdom Metazoa; phylum Chordata; class Mammalia; order Primates; family Hylobatidae; genus Hylobates; species Hylobates moloch. Next base: position 96,281,898 of record NW_026652287.1, on the reverse strand, counting down.
GGCGAGAGCCGGAAGGCGGCTGTGGCGGCGGAGGCCTGCGCTCGGAGGCGCCTCACGTCTGCCGGCCGCTGAGACCCGGACCTGCATCCGGTCGCCGCGGGCGTCCGCGGAGCAGCTTCCCCCAGCGCCTCTCTTCGCCTCGCTTCGGGACCCGCGGTCCCCGCTCTTGCTGGTGAGTTGGCGGCTGGCGTCCGCGCCTCGCTTTCCCCCGGTGTCGGGTCGGCCGCGGGGCCGGGAGGCTGCGTGGGACAGAGGCGGGGGCGGGGGCTACTGGGGGCGCCGGTGGCTCAGGCCCGGTCGGGAAGTTGAGCGAGGAGGCGCGGCGCGGGGGGCTAGCGTGCGCCTGTCACCTCTCCGGTCCAGCGAGGACCCTGGGTCGCCCGGGGATTTCCGGGGCTCGGGTGGGGTGTGAGTGTCTGCGAGCTGCTTCCCGGGAGGCGCCGACAGATATAGGCGCCGCCGCCTCCGGTGCTCGCTGCCGCTTTGGTCTGCGGGGGAGGCCGGTCTCCCCGCGAGGCGGAGGAGGGGAAAGAGGCAGAAAGTCCCCCGAGACACAAAGGTCCCCTCGGCGGGGGTGGAGCTGGAGGCGCGGGCGACGCTGCCCGGGAGGGGAAGGAAGGGGCGCGGGTCCGCGGGAGGTGGGCGAGGAGGCGGCGGTCGCGGCGCCTGCAGCTCCTTGGAGACGCCGGGGCTGTGCGCGGGTGGGGAGCGCGGAGGAGGAGGAGGAGCCCGCGCGTGGGGAGCGGGCAGAGACAAAGATCAGGGCAGCCTCCTGCTGGCGGGTCACACCCCGGAGTGTTGGTCAAGAGCGGAGGTAGAGGGAATGTGGGAAACCCAGCAAACCGATGGGGAGGGGAAAATGGGGGGAGGAGGGTGCCTAGTGCTGTCGTCTCCGTCGCAGTTGCTTTTCTCAGCATTTTTGTGCCCGATGCTATGCCCGATGCTTTTGCTCCCCAACTCAGCTGGATAGCTCCAGATTCCCTCCCTCCTGTCACCCCCACACTGCCACGTTGACTCTCCTGTGGTTTTCCCCTCATTCTCCCCCTACTTTTCGCCCACTCCTTTTCGGGTAAGCGGTATTTTGCGTTCAGCTTGGGGAACGTTTGTTAATGACAGGATGCCTGAGCTTGTTCTGACCCTGAACTGCCTTGAACTCCTCTCTCTTCCTCCCACCCTTTCCTTTTCTGGGATCTGTAATGTCACATGGTCGTTAACAATTAGCTTTTCTTTTGCAAAAGTGGCAAAAAGCATTTAGCTGAAATCTGTGGCTCTCGCCTCCTTTATATGAATATGTCCACCAAAGACACCTCGTTGGTCATGTTCTATCACCTCTTCGTCAAATTGACATCAGGTCCTAACAGGTCACTTTCAAGATACAGAAGAGGCAAATTTTGTTTTGAGACTTGGCCATTCCTAGGGTCAGCAAAGTGTATTCCTGGCAGCCAGACCTTCAGTCACTTATCAGGAAATGCTTGACCTAAAGACAGACAGTTCTTTCCCCAAACTTTGCTGTTTCTTTTTTGAGTCTTTGTTGAAAGATTTCTTTTAAAAGGCGTTTGTGTGAGAAGATCACGGTAACAAATCTGGCTTATTCTGTTTTAGACTTACTTTCTTAACTCTTGGGCAGAAGAAAATAAATGAGATTTGAAGACCTTTGATACCTTGAGTAGACAAAGCTTCCGTTGAAACTAGAAATAAGACGAAACTAAATTTTAAGGGGAAAAAATTTGCTAGTGGTAATATAATTGGTTTTGTTTCATTTTTTTATGAGTCTGAGGAGTTGACATTAAATGTTGGGATGTTGCTTTGTTAATGAAGTTATTTCAGTTTTTGCAACTCTTAACATCTGCATGCTTCCATAAACAGTGGGTTGGAACAAAAGAAAATGTGACTGAGGGATATTCCTTAAATTCTTTTTTATGTTATGAGAGAGAATATTGGAATATAAAGAATGTTACTTTATCTGGTAAACCATCCCATAGGCCAGAAGCACTAACAGTTTGAATGGTTGGCTTAAAAAAAAACGGGAGTCTTTGAATTTAAGCTTATGTAAAATTACTATGCAGATATAGGTTATTATTTATTTTTACAGTGAAAATAAAACATTATTGAAGTATAAATGGAAAGAAAATAAAAGCAAAGCCTGTTTAATGTAGAGACATTAAGTACGAACAGTCATAGCGTGCTGCTCACTGCCATTAAAGGGTTGACATATAAACATTGTGGAAGAGATTTCAGTTTCAGGACTAGTGTCTGAATTATGGGACTCCCTACCCCCCCTCCCCCCCACCACTTAAAACATTTTAGAGACTTTTGTGAAACTAACAGGTCATATAATTAATAATTGTTGTTTTATGTACATTTATTGAAAGGCCATATTTGAGGATACACTGATTTTTTTTCCTGCATATTTATCAGTATCGAATTAGAAAATTGAACCTTCAGTGTTACTAGATGGAAATCTACCAAAAAGTAGCAAGGTTTCCGAATGGTGGGATTTATTGGTGATTAAACATTTTTTTCCTGTATTTTACAAGTTTCACGTTACATTTACAATGAGAAAAAAATGTAAACGTAGAATTAAAGTTTTGTTAATATCGTAATTTGCCTATTGCTGTGCTAAAAGAAGCTTCTATAAAATGTATCATTCTCATCCTTAGATTCAGGCCCGAAAGTAACTTTCAGTGTTAGGTATTTGAAATAATGCAGCCTGTCATATATACTCTGGTTACCAGAATGAAAAAACAAAAAGAGATACATATATAGTAAGGAAACATGAAATTGGAGGAATTGATCCCTATGTGTATTGTAGCTTCGTATACCAGTAGTCTCTCATAAGTGATTGTTTTCATTTAAAAAAAAAAAAGAAAGAAAATTTAAATTTTATTTGCCCTGTAGCACAGGATAGCTGTGTTGACTAAGCGCAGATTTTAACGTATATGTTTGTTGATATATTTAGTTTTCAGATACTAGTTCAGTCCTACAATTATGGTGGAACTAGATGGCATATAAAATCATTTTGTTTGCTTTGTCGAGACTTGTTTTTTTCCTTATTTTCAGCAATATTTTCCTTCTTTCCTTTCACTGAAAAACAATGCAACTATTTTATTTTGAACAATGGAAGCTGTAATGGCAACTGGGGTAGCTATTCAAAAGTGGAGATGACGATGTCCCTTAATATTATAAGTTATCTGTGAACACAAAAATTTTTACCCTATGATTTTCTTTGTTATTGCCTACTAATGCTGAATATTTATAAGACATTACATTTTGAATCTTTATTGATGTTTCCTAGTCTTTAGAAAATGTTACCGTCATGGGCTGGCATTCTTTTACATGGCATCTAGATTTCCAGAATGTTCTTTGTATTTTGTTTGTTTTATTTGTTTTAGACTTTGAGGATGGATAATTACTTTATTGCTATATTGTAAAAATTATATTCTTTAGGGAATTTTACCTATTTAAAAAATTGTCTCAGTTTTCATACATGGGAAGGATGAATAGTTTTAGGTTCTTTTGCATTTTGAATGGATAATTTTTGCCTAAACTTTTAAATAGGAAATCGGCATTTAAAGTATATTTCATAAAGTGATAATGGCATTTTGCATTTTAAATGCAGAAGATAAACAATAGGTTTATGGTATTTAAAAATGTGCTTTGTATAGCATTTTTGAAGTAAAAAATGCCTGTAATAGCGAACCTAGTGTAGTTCACTAGCATTCAATCTACAATGTTGGCAGTTTCTTTGAACTGTTGGGGAGAGGACCAGTTAGACTGGCTTTTAAGAATTTTTATTGTCATCAGTGGATTCTTTGTCATTATTTTGCTTTCAGTATAGTTAGTTGGTGGTTACTTTTGATATCTGCAAAATATTGACCTGGCAAGAGGAATTGCCAAGGGCCAGAGAAGTGTATTGAATATACCTGAGTGTAGTTTATTGTTCCTAGTCTGTCTGCCTCTCCCTGTTAGCCAACATGGAAAATCAATAGACATCTACCAGTAAATCTAATAAATAATGTTACCGTGTTGTGCAGTAACCTGCAATACTGAATACTGTTTGAGGACGTAGATTTACAGATCTGTGGCATATCGGGATGAGGTGAAGATTATCTTGCTCTCCAGAGTCTCCTTTTGAAAATATTTTTGATATCACCTTATTTTACTTGGGCTACTATAACAAAATACCATACATTGAGGTGGCTTAAAACAGAGATATTTTCTCTCAGGTCTGGGGCTGGAAGTCTGAAATCAGGGAAGCACCTGCCCTCTCAGCTGTCTTCTTCCTGGGCACTCTTAAGGCCTTTCCTCCCTGCCTGCAGGTGAAGTGGGAGGGAGATAGGAGGAGGGAGAGGTGAGGATGTCTTTTTCTTTTCTACTTAAAAGGGCACAAATCCCGTCATGAGAGGGTCTCACTCTTAGGACCTAATCTAAACCTAATTACTTCCCAAAGGCCCATCTCTAATAGCCATCACACTGGGAGGTTCGGACTTCAACATGTGAATTTTGGGGGTACACAGATCTTCAGTCCATAACATAAACCTTGTGAAAGAAATTAATGTTAATTAATTACCACCTCTACTAGGCACTATGCTAAGTATTATTTTGTGAAATCTTCACAATAAGCACTTCATATAGGTGTTCTGCCTGTTTTCAAATGAAGAAACAGACCTTAGGTTAAGTCATTGTTTCCAGGGACCTACCTCTGTGGTAACATTGACATTCCAGTTTAGGCATTCAAACCACTACTCTACACTGTCTCCATGAGGATGAGATGTTAAAACGTCAATGTTACTGTCTGCACTCTATAAACAGTGAGTGAGAAATTAGAAAAGTCATCAAAAGAAGATTTAAAGTACATCGAACTGGTTTTACTACATTAAAAGATTGTAGTATATAAAATATGTAAGGTAGAACAGGTTGCTCATAATGATTTAAAAATCAAGATGCTAAAAAGATTTAAAACATTTATATGGGTCAGGCCTGGTGGCTCATGCCTGTAATCCCAGCACTTTGAGAGGCTGAGGCGGGCGGATCACGAGGTCAAGAGTTCCAGACCAGCCTGGCCAACATGGTGAAACCCCGTCTCTACTAAGAATACAGGCCGGGCGCGGTGGCTCACGCTTGTAATCCCAGCACTTTGGGAGGCCGAGGCGAGCGGATCACGAGGTCAGGAGATCGAGACCACAGTGAAACCCCGTCTCTACTAAAAATACAAAAAATTAGCCGGGCGTGGTGGCGGGCGCCTGTAGTCCCAGCTACTCGGAGAGGCTGAGGTGGGAGAATGGCGTGAACCCGGGAGGCGGAGCTTGCAGTGAGCCAAAATCGCGCCACTGCACTCCAGCCTGGGTGACAGAGTGAGACTCCGTCTCAAAAAAAAAAAAAAAAAAAAAGAATACAAAAATTAGCTGGGCGCGGTGGTGCATGCCTGTAATCCCAGCTACTCGGGAGGCTGAGGCAGGAGAATTGCTTGAACCTAGGAGGCGGAGGTTGCAGTGTGCCGAGATCGCACCATTGCACTCTAGCCTGGCGACAGAGCAAGACTCTGTCTCGGGGGAAAAAAATTATAGATTTTTTGAATAAATAATAAATAAAAATAAAATAATAAATAAATAAGTGTTTTTTGTCTACCTTTTTTTTTTTTTTTTTTGAGACGGAGTCTCTCAGTTGGCCCAGGCTGGAGTGCAGTGTTGCAGTTGCGTGATCTCAAGCTATTCTTGTGCCTCAGCCTCTGGAGTAGCTGGGACCACAGGTGGTGTGAGCTACCACATCCAGCTAATTTTTGTATTTATAGTAGAGATGGGTTTTCACCATGTTGGCCAGGCTGGTCTCGAACTCATGACCTCAGGTGATCTGCACACCTTGGTCTCCCAAAGTGCTAGGATTACAGGCGTGAGACACCGTACCTGTGCTTGTCTGCCTTTTAGTAGCACATTTTTGTTTCTTTTTATGCATTTGTTAGTGTAAATATATTCAGTAATTCTCTAAATTTTGTGTACATGTTTGTAAACAAGGGAAAAGGACCCAAAGATAATTTCTCTTTCATTGTATTCTAGTTTAGTTACTAACTTTGGCCTTCTCAAGTCATATTAATCTTACTGTTCTTATAATTCATGGGTAATGTTTTAGTATGTGTTAATATTCATAATGTAAACAAAGTTGGTAAAAGTTGATATTAATACTTGTGAGAATTTTTTTTTTTTTTTTTTTTGAGACGGAGGCTCACTCTGTTGCCCAGGCTGAAGTGCAGTGGCGTGATCTTGGCTCACTGCAACCTCCGCCTCCTGGGTTCAAGTGATTCTCCTGCCTCAGCCTCCCAAGTAGCTGGGATTACAGGCGTGCACCACCACGCCCAGCTAATTTTTGTATTTTTAGTAGAGACAGGATTTCACCATGTTGGCCAGGCTGGTCTTGAACTCCTGACCTCATGATCTGCCTGCCTTGGCCTCCCAAAGTGCTGAGATTATAGGCATGAGCCACTGCGCCTGGTCTATACTTGTCAGAAACTATCAGGTAACAGCATTGAGCCCTTATCACTCCAAATTTAGACTCACTCTTCTTTAAATTAGTTAATATGTATTTTTTAGTATTATTTTAGAATAAACATTTTTTGAAGTATAACAAGTTAGATTTTAGTATTTTATATTATTGACTTGTAATGTTATTTCTGGCGGAAAAAGCAGCTTTTCATTGAGTATGCGTGTGTGTGTTTGTGTTTGGTAAGATACAGGGTCTCAGTCTGCCACCCAGGTTGATTGCAGTGGTGTCGTCACGGCTTCTTATAGCCTCGACCTCTGGGGCTCCAGTGGTCCTCCCACCTCAGCCTCCCAAATAGCTGGGACTGCAGGTTCAGCGCCACCAGTCTCGGCTAAGTTTTGTGTTTTTAGTAGAGACGGGGTTTTGCCATATTGCCCAAGCTGTTCTTGAACTCCTGGGCTCAAGCAATCCGTCTGCCTCAGCCTCCCAAAGTGCTGGAATTACAGAGGTGATCCACTCTGCCCAGATTTTTCACTGATTCTGAAGTAAAATTGGATTCCTTAGACTTTAGCACCTTGAGTCTGATCTATTAAATTAGTTTTTTTTTTTTTGAGACGGAGTCTCACAGGCTGGAGTGCAATGGCGCGATCTTGGCTCACTGCAACCTCTGCCTCCCGGGTTCAAGCGATTCTCCCTGCCTCAGCCTCTCGAGTAGCTGGAATTACAGGTGTCTGCCACTATGCCCTGCTAATTTTTGTAGTTTTTAGTAGAGATGAGGTTTCACTCTCTTGGCCAGGCTGGTCTTGAACTCCTGACCTCGTGATCCACCTGCCTCGGCTTCCCAAAGTGCTGGGATTACAGGTGTGAGCCACCGCGCCAGGCCTTAAATTAGTTTTAAGAAGTGGTCCTTTATGGCTCAATTTGGGTTAATAAATTTAATTTTTCAATTCAGGTGTGCAGTTGGTAAGTATTTTTAAAGTATTTGTTACGTCCTCAATATTGTATTAGCCATTATCTGTGTTATAACAATATAATTTAATGTGGCAATAATATAACATATAAAATAACAGCAATGTTGGTTGTCTGAGTGTTCTGTCCACAGCCTTCCTTCCAGGTTTTATGTGTTCCTGGCAATCTCGTCTATATTTAGGGCTTTGTTCTCATCACCCATATGCAATAATCTCCACCTCTTTATTTCTAATCTAGACCTCTTTTTCTGAGTTGCATTCCAGCTTCCTACTCGATATTGCCTTAGTGCTCCCTTACCTAAACTGAACTCGAATCCCCTACTTCTATTCCCAATCTCAGTGAATGCTACCACTGTCAGCCTAGTCACGTAAGCCAAAAACTTTGGCAGCTTCTTTCTTATGCTTTTCTGTTATGCTCATTTCCCCTTAGTCCAGTTAGTCACACCAAGTCCTGTTAATTTGAATTCCTAAATATCTTTTAAATTTATTTTTTCCTGTGTCACTTTCTTACATAAGGGTTTTGGAATCTCTTATCTGATTTACTGGCTCCAGTTTTGTCCCATTTTAATCTAACCATATTCTTTCTTTATGTTTATATATGTATCTTATTTTATCCTTTTTTCCGTACTGCCATCCATTCATCCATCCATGTCTGAAGTACCTGCCTACTCTATACTAGACACTATGGTAGGGGCTAGGATACAAAGATGAAGAAACTGGTATGTTGATATTACAATGCTGTGACACTTGTAGAGAAATTCTCATTTTTGAGCCCAAACGTCGCTTCCTCCAACGTGATCTTTGTTCCATTCTGACAGAGTTATGGTGGTTTTGCTATATAGTATTTATGTATACTGTAGTACTTAATATGTTGTATTGTAATTAATTATTTTCAGGTCTCTCCCTCTTTTGGCTGGCTTTGTGCTCCAGAGAGGCCATGTTTTTTTCATTTCTGTATTTCTTCCCATATTATCATACTATTAAATTGAATGAAGTGATGGAATTAGGAGAAACAACACCGAGTTGGTAAATTAAGGTCAGAGTAGGCTTAGATGCAATCAAGAATACATTTTAATATAGTAGATAATAAAAAGTGTAAAAGGTTTCGAATATTGGAGCTATTCAGTTTTGGTGGTATTTGTGTGAGAGCAATCTAGAGCAGTTTGTAGGCCAACTTGGAGGGACAGTAACTTGGCATTGTTGAGACTTTTTAATTGCACGTGAGCTGTACTAACTTGTTAGTGAAAATAGAAAAGGGGTGTGGCCTTCAAAGATTGTTGTCTTTTAGACAAAATGGAAATATAAAATTATAATGTTAATATGTAAAGAAAGTACTCATTTCTGAAGGTCTAAAAACATTGGTCAATATATCAGGAGTAAAATTTGGTTTAACCGAAAAAAACTGGCCTGCTGGCTGGGCGCAGTGGCTCTCGCCTGTACTCCCAGCACTTTGGGAGGCTGAGGCGGGCGGTTCACGAGGTCAGGAGATCGAGACCATCCTGGCTAACACGGTGAAACCCCGTCTCTACCAAAAATACAAAAAAATTAGCCGGGCATGGTGGCAGGCACCTGTAGTCCCAGCTACTCGGGAGGCTGAGGCAGGAGAATTGCTTGAACCCAGGAGGCAGAGGTTGCAGCGAGCTGAGATCACGCCACTGCACCCCAGCCAGGGCGACAGAGTGAGACTCCGTCTCAAAAAAAAAAAAAAAAAAAAAAAAAAAAAAAAAAAAAAAAAAAAAAAAAAAAAAAAAAAAATGACCTGCCACGGTGGCTCACGCCTGTAATCCCAGCACTTTGGGAGGCCAAGGCGGTCAGATCACTTGAGGTCAGGGGTTCGAGACCAGCCTGGGCAATATGGCGAAACCCCATCTCTACTAAAAATACAAAAAATTAGCCGGGCGTGGTGGCGCAGGCCTGTAATTCCAGCTACCTAGGAGGCTGAAGCACGAGAAAATTGCTTGAACCCGGGAGGTGGAAGTTGTAGTGAGCCGAGATCATACCACTGCACTCCAACCTGAGTAACAGAGTGAGACTCTGTTTCAAAAAAAAAAAAAAAAAAAAAAAAACCCCCCCCCCCCCCCCCAAAAAAGAAATCATCCCTAATGAAATCTAGCTCTTTAGCTGTGTAGTATTGGCTTAAATGCACTTACTGAAGTGCAGAATTGTACTGAAAGGATCAAACAGTGCATTTAATGTTATTCATGCTGCTGTGGTAATTTATGTGTACAGTTGACTAGAAGCTTTGTTTTTCTTTTTTCTTTTTTTTTTTTTGAGATGGAGTCTCCCTCTGTCATCTAGGTTGGAGTGCAGTGGTGCAATCTCAGCTCACTACAACCTTCACCTCCCAGGTTCAATAAATTCTCCTGTCTCAGCCTCCCGAGTAGCTGGTATTATAGGCGTGTGCCACCATGCCTGGCTAATTTTTGTATTTTTAGTAGTGTTGGCCAGGCTGGTCTCTAACTCCTGAGCTCAGGTGATCCACCCACCTTGGCCTCCCAAAGTGTTGGGATTACAGGTGTGAGCCGCCACGCCCGGCCTTGTTTTTAAATGGAATTACAGTAATGAAATAAAAACTGTTCTGTGGTCTACTTTTAAACTTGAAGGATTTTTTTTCTTTTTCTTTTCTTTTTTTTTTTGATGCAGGCTGATCATGGCTAATGCACCCACCCCGGTCAGACGATTCTCTGCCTCACCTCTGGACACTGGAACAGGTCACCCCATTGTGTATTGGTACTTTGTATTTTATAGAAGGTGTTTCACCATGTTCAGGCTGGCTATTCTGACTCAGGTATCCAATCACCAAGGCCTCCAAAAATCGAGAATTAAGACCGACCCCTGGCCAACCTTTAAAATCCTGTAACCACACTTTGGGAGGCCTAGGTGGGTGGATCACCTCTCAGAATCGAGACCACCGTCTCTACTAAAAAATACAAAAAAATTAGCCAGGCGTGTTGGCACGTGCCTGGAGGGAGGAGAATCACTTGAACCCGGGAGGTGGAGGTTGCAGTAAGCTGAGATCGCCTCACTGCACTCCAGCCTGGGCGACAGAGCAAGACTCCATCTCAAAAAAAAAAAAAAATCGAGTTTTAAATTATACCTCTTTCGGCCGGGCGCGGTGTCTCACGCCTGTAATCCCAGCACTTTGGGAGGCTGAGGCAGGCGGGTTATGAGGTCAGGAGATCAAGACCATCCTGGCCAACATGATGAAACCCCATCTCTACTAAAAATACAAAAATTCGCTGGGTGTGGTGGCGCATGCTTGTAATTCCAGCTACCCAGGAGACTGAGGCAGGAGAATCGCTTGAACCTGGGAGGTGGAAGTTGCAGTGAGCCAAGATCACACCACTGCACTCCAGCCTGGTGACAGAGTGAGACTTCGTCTCAAAAAAAAAAAAAAAACCCTCTTCTATAGTAGATGTGTTATAAGTAATTTATTTTAAACAGTAGTTCGAGATTATGGCTTGGTAACATCTTGTTTGAAGTGTGACATTTCAAATGAATTTTCATAATTTGTGGGAGTCAGTGCCTTTTTAAATTCTCAACTTACGTAGTCTTCTTAAAACACTTTTTATATTAAGCTTTTGAAATCATGGTTTATTAACCAACATTTATCATTTCAGAAACAGTGGGGTATTGTGTGTTGCAGTAATTTTTGCTCAAAGTTGGTGAGCATGGATTTTTTTGTTGATCCCTCCGTTCTCTAGATATCATTTACATTTCCATTTTGCTCTGATCCCCTTTCTTCCCAAGAAGCTATAAAATGGTTGAAACATTTATTTCAGGTACAATTTTTTTGGAAAAGATCTGCAACTTAGGTTTCTATTGTATAAAGTTTAGAATTGGTTATATGTTTTCAATTTTCTTTTCATAAAGGCTACTTCAGTAATAACTGATAATAACCATATTACTATAGCTCGTTACTTTAACTCTTGGCTGGGCAAGGTGGCTCATGCCTGTAATCCCAGCATTTAGGGAGGCAGACTGGGGAGGATCACTGGAGCCTAGGAGTTTGAGGCCAGCCTGGGCAACATAGGGAGACCCCATGCCTACAAAAAAATTAAAAAAAAAAATTAGTTGAGCATGATGGCACATGCCTGTAGTTCCAGCTACCCAGGAGGCTGAGGCAGAAGGCTCTCTTGAGCCTGTCTCAAAAAAAAAAAAAAAAATAATAATAATAATAATAAGTGAGGCCTGGTGGGAGGTATTTGGATCATGGTGCAGATCCCTCATGAATGGCTTAGCACCATCCCCTTGGTGAAGAGTGAGTTCATGTGAGATCCGGTTGTTTTAAAGTTTGTAGCTGCTTCTCTGCTCTCTCTTGTTCCTGCTCTCACCATGTGACATGCCTCCTCCCACTTGGTTTTGCACCATGAGTAAAAGCTTCCTGAGGCCTCCCCAGATGCCAAGCAGATGTTGGCATTATGCTTGTACAGCTTGTGGAACCATGAGGCAATTAAACCTCTTTTCTTTATAAATTACCCTGTCTCAGGGATTCCTTTATAGCAATGTAAGAACAGTCCAACACAGCATGTAAAACATTGATTGTTTTTGCTGCAACTCTTTATAAAATAAGAACTATTGGTAGTGGTAATAAAATTGTTTAATCCATTGCTTCATGTTGAAGGAATGTCTAAATCAGTGATTCACAAAGACAATTGAATGAAAATCATCTCTGGCTTTTTGAACTTTGCATATTTCCCAGATTTTCTAATATGCCTCTACTCCCACCAGATTTGAGTGTAACCGTAGCAGTGAGTTTGCATTATTAATGGGTGTGTGTTGCATCCTTCTTGTATGTTTGGGGGTGGAGGTGGCACATATAGACATACCTGTAGACTAAACAGTCTAAGATGTGCATTGTTGTTTCTAATCTAATGACCATTAGGAATAAATAGGCCATAATCTTTTGTAAGAATATCTTTAAGCTTTCCTTAGGGCCAACCACATATTTCTTTGAACCATTTTCCCTGTTCTGTTCCACTTCTTTAGGCCTGTGCCTTATCATTTACTTGACATCTTAATAGTCTAGACAGTATTTGCATTCCTTGTTAATGACTCTTGTATGTGACTCTAGAGTGTTTCTTTTCTTTTCTTTTTTTTTTATGTATAGATGAGATGTCACTATGTTGCCCAGGCTGGTTTCCAACTCCTGAGCTCAAGTAATCCTCCCATCTTGGCCTCCCAAACTGCTAAGGTTACAGGCGCGAGCTACCACACCTGGCTGATTGTTTTTCTTTTTCTCTTTTATTTCATTATTATTATTATTTTAGAGGAACGGTCTTACTTGCCCAGGCTGGAGCACAGTGGTGCAGTCCCAGCTCATTGCATCCTCAACCTACTGGGCTCAAGCAATCCTCCCACCTCAGCTTCCTGAGCAGCTGGGACCACAGGCGCACACCACCATGCTCAGCTAATTTTTTACTTTTTGTTTTTTTGGTAGAGACAGGGTCTCACTATGTTGCCCAGGCTAGTCTTGAACTCCTGGACACAAGTGATTCTCGAGCCTCAGCCTCCCAAAGCGCTGAGATTACAGGTGTGAGCCACCATGCCCCGCCTCACGTTTTTCTGAAATCAAAATAGAATAACTGGTTATAAAGTTTACCCATCAAAAGAAGAAACTGACTTTGCATTTTATTCTTTGTCATAAAATCTGCCTGGATGCTTAGTATTACATTATTGTTTACTATTATATGTTATTCCAGAGTAATGGCTTTAACCTGAACTTCAGAATCATTCTTGTTGACTAAAATAAGAAAAATCTAAAGGCATGCTTGTATGTATGTAATCTCAAACTCTGTTTCTGAATGAGAATCTCTGGGTTTGGGTTTTTAATGTTTCAGACAATTTTTGATGGATCCTGGAGTTTTAGAAACACTGTTCTAGGGTTTAGCATAGTGTTAAGGGAAGGAACCACTCATAGATTAAATTTAAAGTAGATTCATACTTCTAGTGGGTTGGTCGGTCCTTGGTTGCTGGATTCTGTGTGCTATTGGACCCAAAGAATGACGGCACTGCTAGAATGAAGCTCATGAGATTTTTGATGAAATGATTCATGAAACTGTAACCTTGAATTGAAAAGTGGAACACAAGTCTATGGAACAGTCACAGGTGTGGATATCACTGTGAATACACATCTTAAAGTGTGAAAATGACCCTGAGACAGAGAACCTGTACAGTTGGAAACACAAATTGGAGGAAGTAACATTAGATATTTTACTCCACCAGACAGTTTACCTCTGGATACACTACTTGTGGATGTTGAGCCTAAGGTAAAACCTAAGAAAAGGGAAGCTGTTTGTTGCAGGAAGAGGCCAGTGCAGAAGTAGAGATAGAGGAAGAGTACATGGCCATGGCAGAGGAAGAGGGGGTCCTAGGTGGTAATGTCTCTTCAGATTACTGTTTCAAGGTAATATGTAATTTGAGACAATTTTCTGTACAGGTTTTCTTCACTTATGTCAATTTTTATTTTTAAATTTTTTTTCTATCAAAAAATTTACCATTATGCAGTATGTCCATGTAATATGTCAGTTTTTTTGTTGTTTTGTTTTTCATTTTGAGACAGGGCCTCTTTCTGTCTCCCAGGCCGGAGTGCAGTGGCACGATCTCAGGTCACTGCAGCCTCTGCCTCATGGACTCGAGAGATCCTCCCACTTAAGCCTCCTGAGTAGCTGGGACTACGGGTGCCGCCGCCATGCTTGGCTAATTTTTTAAAGATTTTTGTGGAGAGTAGAGATGAGGTTTCACTATATTGTGCAGGCTGGTCTCAAACTTCTGGGCTCAAGTGATCCTCCCACCTTGGCCTCCCAAAGTGCTGAGATTGCAGGCGTGTGCCACTGTGTCTGGCCAGTATGTCAGTTTTTAACAAACATAAATGTGTGGAAAATTTTTTGAAGTAAAGGCAAAGTGATTAAACCTTTGTACGTGAGTGTGGTGGCTCATGTCTGTAATCCCAGCACTTTGGGAGGCTGAGGTGGGCAGATCACCTGAGCCCAGGTGTTTAAGACTAGCCTGGGCAACGTGGCAAAATGCCATCTCTTTAAAAAGTATTTAAAAAAAAATTGGCCAGGTGTGGTGGCACATGCCTGTAGTCCTGGCTACTCCTCTGGAAGGTAAAGGCTGCAGTGAGCTGTGATTGTGCCGCTGCTCCCCAGCCAGGGTGACAGAGTTAGAGACCCTATCTCAAAACAAAACAAAACCAAAAAACCTTCCCATCGTTCCATCTTATTTTTCCCTCCCTTTTTTTGTTCTACTTGGAGCCTTTTAGTTTTACCAGGAGTTGGCAGTTTTCTTAATTTTATGTATAATTGTCTTTTGTTTCAATTATTTTATGTTTTTTCCTTTAGTGGATGTTTTTGTCTGACTCTTTTAGCTTGTTTCTTATCAGTGATACTGTTTCCTATCTGTATGGTCTCAGTTACTAGTTTTAGAAAGTTATTTTTAAAATGTGAGAATGTATAATCATATAAAAATGTACAGTGTACATTTTCTAACATGGTGGTTATTATCTTCAGATATTATCTTGGCTTTTCTCCAATATGTTTTGTATTTTTGTTTAAGATCCTTTTTATGTTTTTTTAAGGTACCAAATAATTATGGCCGTTACTTTTAGTGTTTGCAAAAGAGGCTTAACCATTTCATGTTGTTTGATAATTATTACTTTTTGTTTTAAAAATAATTTCAACCTTTATTTTTGATTCAGGACATACAAGTGCAGGTTCGTTACATGGGTATATTGCGTGATGCTGAGGTTTGGGGTATGTATGGATGAGCCTGTCACTCTGGTAGTGAGCATAGTATGTGATAGGTAGTTTTTCAGCCCATGCCCCTATTTGCCAACCCCTTCTGGTCATCTCCAGTGTCTGTTGTTAACATCTTTTTTTGTTTTTTGAGACGGAGTCTCGCTCTGTCACCCCGGCTGGAGTGCAGTGGCACTATCTTGGCCCACTGCAACCTCCGCGTCCTGGATTCAAGCAACTCTCTTGCCTCAGCCTCCTGAGTAGCTGGGACTACAGGTGCCCGCCACCACGCCTGGCTAATTTTTGTATTTTTAGTAGAGACAGGGTTTTGCCATGTTGGCCAGGCTGGTCTTGAACTCCTGACCTTAAGATCCACCCACTTCGGCCTCCCAAAATTCTAGCATTACAGGTGTGAGCCACCGTGCCTGGCTTTTTTTTTTTTTTTTTTTTTTTTTTCCTTGAGAAAGGGTCTTGGTCTCACTCAGACTAGAAGGCAGTGGCATGATCATGGCTCACTGCAGCCTTGACCTTCTGGGCTCAAGTGATCTTCCCACCGCAGCCTCCTACATAGCTGGGACCATGGGCATGTACCACCACACCTGGCTAACTTTTTGATTTTTTGTAGATACAAGGTCTGTGTTGCCCAGGCTGGTCTTGAACTCCTGGGCTCAAGCAGTCCTCTTGCCTCAGCCTCCTAAAGTGCTGGCATTACAGGCATTAGCCACCCTACTCAGCTGTTCCTATCTTATGTCCATGTGTGCTCAATGTTTAGCTCCCAAATATAAGTGAGAACATGCACTATTTGGTTTTCTGTTCTTGCAGTAATTTACTGAGGATAATGGTCTCCAGCTGCATCCATGTTGCTGCGAAGAGCAAGATCTCATTCTTTTTTTATGGCTATACAGTACTCCATGGTGTGTATGTACCATGTTTTCTTTATCCAATTCACCATCAGTGGGCACCTAGGTTGATTCCATGTCTTTGCTATTGTGAATAGTGCCGCCATAAAGCTATAAATACATGAGTCTTTTTGATAAAATGATTTGTTTTCTTTTGGATATATACCCAGTAATGGGATTATTGAATTGAATGGTAGTTCAGGTTTTAGCTCTTTGAGAAATCTCCAACTGCTTTCCACAGTGGCTAACCTAAGTTACATTCCCACCAACAACGTATAAGCTTTCCCTTTTCTCTGCAGCCTTGCCAACATCTGTTATTTTTTGACTTTTTAATAATAGCCATTCTGACTGGTGTGAGATGGTATTTTGTTGTGGTTTTCATTGCATTTATCTCATGATTAGTAATGTTGAACATTTTTTTATGTTTGTTGGCTGCTTGTATGTCTTCTTTTGAGAAGTGTCTGTTCATGTCCTTTGTCTACTTCTTAATGGGATTTTTTTTTCTTGTGGATTTGAGTTCCATATGGATTCTGAATATTAGTCCTTTGTTGGATGCATAGTTTGCAAATCTTTTCTCCTATTCTGAAGGCTGTCTGTATACTCTTGATAATTTCTTTTGTCATGCAGAAGCTCTTTAGTTTCATTAGGTCCTGCTTGTCAATTTTTGTTTTCGTTGCAATTGTTTTTGGGGACTTAGCCATAAATTCTTTGCCAATGCTGATGTCTGGAAGACTGTTTCTTGGGTTTTCTTCTAGGATTTTATAGTCTAATGTCTTTAATTCATGTTGAGTTAATTCTTGTATATGACACAAAGTAGGGGCCCACTTTCATTCTTCTGCGTATGTCTATCCAGTTATCCCAGCATGATTTATTGCGTAGAGTCCTTTTCCCATTGTTTATTTTTGGCAACTTTGTTGAAGATCAGACGGTTGTGGTTGTGCAACTTTATTTCTGGATTCTCCATTCTGTTCCATTGGTCTGTGTGTGTTTTTGTATCAGTACCATGCTGTTTTGGTTACTTTAGTCCTACAGTTTAAAGTTGGGTAGTATGATTCTTCTGGCTTTGTTCTTTCTGCTTAGGGTTGCTTTGGGTATTTGGGCTTTTTGGTTCTGTATGAATCTTAGAAGAGTTTTTTTTTTTTTTTTTCTAATTTTGTGAAGAGTTATATTGATAGTTTGATAGGAATAGCATTGAATCCGTATATTGCTTTTGGCAGTATGGATATTTTAATGATATTGATTCTTCTAATTAATGAGCATGGAATGTTTTTACATTTGTTTGTATCATCACTGATTTCTTTCAGCAGCGTTTTGTAGTTGTTATTCTAGAGATCTTTCACCTCCCTGGTTAGATGTAATACTGGGCACTTCATTTTTTGGGGAGCTGTTGTAAATAAGATTGTGTTTTTAATTTGGCTCTCAGCCAGAATGTTGTGGTATAGAAATGCTACTGATTTTTATTCATTGATTTTGTATCCTGAACCTTTACTGAAGTTGTTTACAGTTCTAGGAGCCTTTTGGCAGAGTCTTTAGGGTTTTCTAGATACATAATTATATCTGCAAAGAGAGATAGTTTGATTTCTTCTCTCTCTATTTAGATGCCTTTGATTTTTTTTTTTCTTGCCTGATTGCTCTGGCTAGGACTTTCAAGTACTATGTTGAATAGGAGTGGTGAGAGTGGGCATCTTTGTCTTGTTCCAGTTCTCAAGGGAATTGTTCCAACTTTTGCCCATTCATGAAGGGATGCTGGGTTTTATCAAAAGCTTTTTCTCTGTCTGTTGAGAAGATGATATGTTTTTTGTTTTTTAATTCTGTTTTAGTGGTGAATCACATTTATTGTTTTCATGTGTTGAAGCAACCTTGCACCCCAGGAACAAAGCTTACTTAATTATGGTGAATTAACATTTTGATGTGCTGCCGGATTCCATTTGCTAGTATTTTGTTGAGGATTTTTGTGTCTATGTTCATCAGGGATATTGTTCTGAAGTTTTCTTTTTTCATCGTATCTCTGCCAGATTTTGGTATCAGGCTGATGCTGGCTCCCTAGAATGAGTTAGGGAGGAAACCCTCCTTGATTTTTTGGAATAGTTTCAGTAGGATTGGTACCAATTTTTCTTTTTACGTCTGGTAGAATTTGGCTGTGAATCCATCTGGTCCTGCACTTTTTTTGGTTGGTAGGATTTTTTATTTTTTTTAATTACTGATTCAGTTTTGGAACTTGTTATTTGTCTGTTCAGGTTTTCACTTCCTTCCTGGTTTAATCTTGGGAAGTTATGTGTTTCCAGGAATTTATCCTTTTCCTCTAGATTTCCTAATTTGTGTGCATAGAGGTGTTGATAGTAGGCTGAATATCTTTTGTATTTCTGTTTCCACTATTTTAAATTGGTGCTGTGACAAACTTGAACATGAGATATCCCTTTCCCACCCACCCCCACCATTTTGCATTTCCTTAGGGTAGATAGATGTCTAGAAGTGGAATTCCCAAACCAAAGTCTGTGAACCCTTTTCTGATATTCTCTTTTGTACCAGTACCACGAATAATGTGCCACATCTGTTTTTAGTGATATGATTATCTAAAATGTTTGCTTTTGATCATTGGTTTTAGAAAAATATATTTGAATTTCTTTGATTTCTGGGATGTTGGTCCTCCTCCCACCCCCATTATCCCTACAGATTGCTAAGGAGGAGACTTTGCTCCCTGAATTCTGGCATCTTCTTTTTTTTTTTTTTTTTTTTGAGACGGAGTCTCGCTCTGTCGCCCAGGCTGGAGTGCAGTGGTGCAATCTCGGCTCACTGCAAGCTCCGCCTCCCGGGTTCACGCCATTCTCCTTCCTCAGCCTCTCCGAGTAGCTGGGACTACAGGCGCCCACCACCACGCCTGGCTAATTTTTTGTATTTTTTTAGTAGAGACGGGGTTTCACCGTGGTCTCGATCTCCTGACCTCGTGATCCGCCCGCCTCGGCCTCCCAAAGTGCTGGGATTACAAGCGTGAGCCACCGCGCCCGGCCTGGCATCTTTTTTTAAAATTTTTTCTGATATTTGGTTTCTATCAAATTGTTATATAATAAAAAAAAAACCTAGATAACTTGTTTTGGTGATCCATCTCTTTTTATATTCATTCCAGCTTATTTTAATTATCAATGCTTTGTAATATATTTTAATATCTGGTATGGCAAAACACTTAATTTTTTTCTTCTAATAATTTTGGTATTCTTATATATGTATTTTTAATTCTACTTTAGTAAATGGCAGGCAAAAAAAAATGTAGATCTACGGACAATAGTAAAGTTTATGGGAGGAAAATTGGAGATGATCCTTTCAGCTCCCTAGGAGTCTCTATTTTTTTCTTCAAAACTGGTCTCCCTGTTATAAAATTTGAACTGTAGGTATGTCAGTATATCTATAAGAGTTGCATCAGGAATTGAAATAGACTTCCTGTTACCCGTTGTCTAGGTTGTACCCTGTAAAGAACATCTTTTTTATTTTTGTAGGAAAAAATGGTTTTGTACATGGGATGAAACAATATAAACTCAAAACTTACAGATAAGGGTTAGTTCTATCACTCATCTCTTTAAAAAGTTTATATGAATATCCAGTCAAAACCAACAAGGTATCGCCCTTGAAATGTTATCTATATGGATTTCCAAGGAGATTATAGGACTGTATACTGTCTTGGAATGTCCTCAGAAGGCTTAGAGAGCATCTTGGTAAAAGGTTATGTGGTTTATGATAGAGTGTATAGTTTATTTGTGTTATTACCAAAGATGAACTTATGGTTAAAGATGAATTTAGGATTAACATGAAGAGGAGAGAGTAACATTTAGCTGAGGGTATTAAGTAGATGTCTCAGATGAACTGACGCTAAAGGTAATTATCTTTACAAATACAGAGATGAGAGAAGAGAACCACTTCCTAGGTAGGATAAAAGAACATGTAAAAAAGGGATATGAAAAAAATTTATATTCCTTTAAAAATGCTATTCTCTACCAGCCTAATGAGTATTTCCATGTGATAGAAATAAAGAGATAAAGGTTGCTCATAGAGGTAGTGGCAGGAAATGAGGTCAAAGAGGGAGATATTCCAGTAAGGAGGCTGTTGAACACTTTTTAGGCAGAATATCATTTTTTTCTATAGTGAAGCCATTGGGAAAGCTGTGTACAATTACAAATGAACTTCTGCAAGTTAAATGGACAACCTTTTGTGATGTTGGTGCTTCAGAAGTACTCTCAAAGGGTTGCTTTCCAAATATTGAAAATGCTAAGAAAAATGGCTGGGCACAGTGGCTCACGCCTGTAATCCCAGCACTTTAGGAGGCTGAGGCGGGTGGATCACGAGATCAGGAGTTCAAGACCAGCCTGGCCAAGATGGCGAAACCCCGTCTCTACTAAAAATATAAAAATTAGCTGGGCGTGGTGGTGGGCGCCTGGGTGCCTGTAATCCCAGCTACTCGGGAGGCTGAGGCAGAGAATTGTTTGAACCCGGGAGGCAGAGGTTGCAGCGAGCCGAGATCGCACCACTGCACTCTAGCCTGGGCAACAGGGCGAGACTCTGTCTCAAAAAAAGAAAAAAAAAAAAAGTTAAAAAGAGCTACTTGTGCCTTTTTTGGGTAATTTTTTGGTTCACCTCAGAGACATGAGAATTACTGGTTTTCTTTTTCGGGTTTTTGTTGTTTTTTTTTTTTTTTTTTTTTTTTTTGGGACAGAGTCTGCCTCTGTGTCTCAGGCTAGAGTGCATTGGTGCTATCATGGCTCACTGCAGCCTCAACCTACTGGGTTCAAGTGATCCTCCCACCTCAGCCTCCATAGTAGCTGGGACTGCAGGTGCATGCCACCATGCACAGCTAATTTTTGTATTTTTTGTAGAGATGGGGTCTCACTGTGTTGCCTAGGCTGGTTTCAAACTCCTTGACTCAAGTGATCCTCCTGCCTTGGCCTTTCAAAGTGCTGGGATTAAAGATGTTAGCTACGGTGCCCAGGGAGAATTGTTTTACTGTCTTTTAGGAGCACTTGGAAGTGTGTGTTTAATTTAGAAATTCTGCCATTTTTATCTTCCGATGAGGAAATCTTTCGATATGTTAGAAATTGGTTTCACCATTTTGTTTGGGGAAATAAGAGATATAAATAGTAGATTTACTTCTGGACATGGTGGCTGATGGCTGCAATTCCTGCAAATTTGGGAAGCCAAGGTGAAAGGATTGCTTGAGCCCAGGAGTTTGAGACCAGCCTGGGCAACATAGTGAGATCCCCATCTCTACAAAAAATGTTTAAAAAAATTAGCCAGGCATAGTAATGTGTGCCTGCAGTCCTAGTTACTCAAGAGGCTAAACCTGTGGAAGGATTGCTTAATCCCAGGAATTTGAGGTTGCAGTGAGCTATGATGGCACTGCACTCCAGCCTGGGGGACAGACTTGAGACCCTGTCCCAAAAAAAAAAAAAATTAGATTTACAAAATGTAGAAATGATAGATGCTTTTGTTTAACTATAAATATCAGCATATCTTATAATCAAGAATATAAACATTGTTTCTATAAATTATTTTGCATTTCTTTAGCCTTTATCTCCCTGCTAATATAGGTGATCATAAATCACTTTCCATTTAACAGTAATTCAGTAAACTTACATACAGGTTCTGATAATATGTTAATTTTAGCAGATGTACTGCATTTCAGCACTTTAAATTCAACTGAGTTTGACTTGAAATACCTCCATTTTACTAAACTTAGACTTTTGGTACATAATTGTCCCTAGGTTCGAGCTACTTTGTCTCATAGTATGTATTTACGCTTCAGAAATTAATACCTTTTTCTTTCTCAGTATTTGAACCCTTCAGATTCTTCCACTATTGTAACCATTTTAAGTTCTTTTTAAAATTAAACTTATTTTTTGGGGATAGATAAAACTCAAGTATGTAGAAAGATGTACACAAAGTCTTATTTCTTCCTTTGCTTGCTACTTTGTTTTCCTCCCACACTTTTTGGTATCCTGTTTATCCTTCCAGTGTTTTCTTTTTGTAATTACAAACAAATGTATATTTTATTCTGGAGATCTTTCCATATCTAGATGAAGATCTTTATTTTTAATAGCTTCATAGTATTTTATTATGTAGATGTACCATAGTTTAGTCACTCAGTCCTTTGTGGCTATTTGTGTTGTTTTCTATTTTTTGCTGTTACAATGCCAAATGAATAACAATATACATGTAACATTTTCTGTTTGAACAAGCAGTTGTAGATCTTTAGGTCACATATATTCCTCCTCTGTCAGCTGAGAGAACCTAGAAGCAATGATATCCCTGTAGCAGTGAGCACACGTGGTGCCCAGATCTTGGTTTCTAACACCATTCTTCAGTAAAAGGAACCAGGCCTCTGTGGAGAAATGGCTAATTCTAGGACTGGGGCAGGCAATAAAACTGTGTAAGATCAACGTGGAATATCTTGTAGTGCTGGAAAGGAAGGAACTATTCAAACAAAAACATGAACGAGTTATGTCAAAGGGACACAGCCAACTGAAAGAGTTCCCAGTAGCCAATACTGGAATAATTTGAGCAACAAAAAAGTAATATTGAACTATAACCCAAAGTATAAAATAATATCCATGAGTTCATACTGATAGAAATAAATGATTGACTAAATAAATAAATGGGGGAAGAATAGACAAATCTGTGCATAATTACATACACAGCCCTCAAGGAAGTATAATACAACTCCCCAGTCTTCAAGTGTGAGCTACATGAGGTGACTTCTTGCCAATGAGTACCATAGTAATGTAAGATCTTACTAGCGGAAACTGAGTGTGTGGTCTAAGGGAACTCTGTTTATGATTTTTCTGTAAATCTAAAATGATACTAAAAGTTCACTTTTAAAAAACTGCTTCTGGGCTGGGCGCGGTGGCTCACGCCTGTAGTCCCAGCACTTTGGGAGGCCGAGGCGGGTGGATCACGAGGTCAGGAGATCAAGACCATCCTGGCTAACACAGTGAAACCCCATCTCTACTAAAAATACAAAAAATTAGCCGGGCGTAGTGGCAGGTGCCTGTAGTACCAGCTACTCGGAAGGCTGAGGCAGGAGAATGTCGTGAACCTGGGAGGCGGAGCTTGCAGTGAGCGGAGATCGTGCCACTGCACTCCAGCCTGGGTGACAGAGCGAGACTCCGTCTCAAAAAAAAAAAAAAAAAAAACCTGCTTCTGTAATTCTGATACTGCCAGATTGCCATTTTGTACTACCACCTAAATGTGCAACAGGCCTGTTTCCCATAACCTCAGCAACTGAATGTGTTGTCAGACTTTTTGAGTTTTGCATTTGATAAAAGAGAACTGGTTTAACTCATGTTATTGTATTTTTCTCATTATCAATGACATTGTACATTTTTTCATATGTTTAAGGGGCATTTTACGTTTTTTCCCTTCTTTGAACTCTCGTGTCCTTTATTTTTCTCTTAGGTCATTGGTCTTTTTGTTTTCAGGAATTTTCTGTTGGGAGATTAGCCCTTAATTTGTGATGTGGGTTGCAAATATGTACATTTTAGATTACGTTTTTTCAAGCATAACTTTCGACTTTTATATGGTGAAGTAATTTTTTCTTTTATGTCTTTGGATTTTGAAATATATTTAGAAAAGTCTTCACCACTCCAAGGTTATAAGGAAGTTCATCCACATTTTCTTCTAATACTTGTAGTTGTGTTTTTCACATTTGGATTTTAAAATTTGGATCCTTCAGTTCCTCTCAATCTTTGAGGCATTTTAAATGCTTACCCCTTGCTTTCTAGTTATACCTGCATCAGCATGATTGTGGCCATATAGGTGATTTAAATGACTTATAGTAAAAGAAATACTTAGGCATTTACTCTTGGTAAGAAGTCTCAACTTTCTGATTACTGATGATGATTATTATAGTAAATGGAAACTCTTTTAGAATTTTTTTTCACTGTTAAATTGTAGTATATTTCATAGTATTTTTTCTACTGATTATCAATATTGTGGATTATTCATATATCCATTGGTTTTTTCCTTATCCTGTTTCTCATAGGATTCCTTTTTAGATTATTAAAACTGTCTGTGATGTGTTTCTCATCTTCTTTAGAACTCCTACTGGTTTTATGGTCCTCTGATTACTAAACTCTATTTTATAATCTTCAGAAGTTTAATTAGTAGGCCAGTTTACTGTTTTAACTCATTAAGAAACTGGCCAGTAGTGTCAGTGGATACTGCCTAATATAGGGTGATGATTTATCTTAGTCTTTTATAACAGTATTAATATTTTCGCCACATTGCTTGTGATGAGACTAGTGTCACTGAACTGAGCTTGTAACAGACATTTGGGAAGCTGTCTGGTAGTACTGTGGAATTTTGGCTCCTGGAAAATACCACCAAAAATTATCTGTTGAGTATATTGCTTATAAGCATTTGTAGGGGGCCATGTGGGTGTTGATAAGAATGGCAAACCAGAAAGGAACATCAAAGTTGGAGTGTTTATTATTGACGATTTGGAGTCTGGTTTAAGTATTTCAAAGCTTTATTAGAATTAGGTGAGGATCATGATATAATAGTTTAAGATTGGAAATGATGTAATAGTTTAAGATTAGACAGACATACCAAGGCAAGAGTTTTGAGGTAAGCTTTTTCAATGTCTTAGAAAGTGAGCAATCATTTGCTACTATTTATTGAAAAATTGAATAGTCTGATGTTGGTTTATATGGGTTTTTTGGGAAGTTCCTGAAATGAACAATGAAGTTTTTCATAACTCTTATCTGCCTGAGCAAGAGTTTCCTGGAATAGCAAAGTCATGTTGTTGAAGACAGCTGTATAGTGATAGTTAATATGGATTGTAAACTCGGTGTAGACAGTTTCAGTTCTCAGTGTCCATTTAGAACCACAAGAAACTTGAACATGTATTTGTAACAAGTCTGATTCTTAGGCTCATTTGCAAAGACAGTGCATTCTCTTGGTGAATAGTTTGACTTTCAATTTTTTCCCCTGAGGAATGAGGCCTGACTTTAACAATTAGGTGTCAGACATGCCCAAGTAGGCAGTTGGATAGGTGAGTCTGCAGCTTAATAAAGAGGTCAGGATCACTGTAATACCAGCAGTTTGGGAGATCAAGGCAGGTGGATCACCTAAGGTCAGGAGTTTGAGGCCAGCCTGGCCAACATGGTGAAACCCCATCTCTACTAAAAATACAAAAAATTAGCCAGGCGTGGTGGTGGGTGCCTGTAATCCCAGCTACTCAGGAGGCTGAGGCAGGAGAATCACTTGAACCCAGGATGCGGAGGTTGCAGAGAGCTGAGATCGCGCCATTGCACTCCAGCCTAGGCAACAAGAGCGAAACTCTGTCTCAAAAAAAAAAAAAGGTTAGGATCAGTGATGGAAATTTGGGACTCACTGTGTGTAGATGTTGTCCACCCAGAATGAGCTTGCCTAAGGAGGAAACATAGAAGAAAAATGCTTGTGCCAGGACTTAGGCCACACTGGTGTGTGTGTGTGTGGCTGAGGGTGGGGAAAAGGGGTGGAATAAACCTGCAAAGGAGTGGCCAGAGAGGTTGGAAGAAAACCAAGATACTGTTATAGAGAAGCCAAAGAAAATGTTTTTAGGATGATGAAGGACCGGTCAAACTCCTATAATTATAGGCAAGGAGCAGTGAAGATAACTGGTGTAGGTTAGTTCAGGAAATTTCTACCTGAAAGCTCTATGTTTAACTCATTTTTGTGTACATATGTATATACACAGGCACACAGTATGGGTTACGGAAAGGGTCATCAAAAAATTGTGGCTAGTGGAGATGGTTTGAAGTAGACATTGGGGAGAGTAGGAGACCAAGCGCAGCAGAGAAATATAGTAAGATTATTGGCCAGTGTTGAGGCCCATTTAGGTTCGCGGATCAAACTGCTGTTATGTGACTGACTGTTCAGCAGTGCTGCGATGAACTGGTGCTGATGTGGAGAAAGTCTTAGGTGGATTAGGATTGGGATGGACAAGGATATATTTGTGCATTGCAGTAGACCCAAGTATATGTACCTTTCTGCCTTTGGAGTGGCTGTAGCGTTGTGTTGTTTCATTTTTTTCTGATGGACTCTTCTCATGACCTCACTTGCTCGAAAGCTTACTGCTTGACTGGTATTCAGCCTATCTGAACTTATTTTACTTCTGGGGAGAAGTAAATTAGTTCCCCCATTTTCCTGGTTTCCACAGAGTCTTGAGATCTCTGGTGTTGCTTCTTAGGAAGAAGGGGCATTTGACTAAATTTATAAAGGAAGTATACGAATTTGCCAAGAGGTCAGAGAATGGCATGAAGGGGAAGGGGTTAATTGTTCCTGGTAGAGGAATATGCTTGTGCAAAGAGGCCTGAGCAAAACACCTTAAGGGAATAGAAGCTACAAATAATTTCTTTGAGGCAATGAAGCACTCACTGTATATCTCTGGAGATGGAGCTGAAAAGTAATGGGGTCAGAACACAAAGTTCTTGTAAGCCTAGGTGAAGAATGACCTGTTGGCCCCAGAGATTAATTTTTACTTAACAGTTTTTCTACGCATGTACAAAATAACGGCTGTTCACAGAGCTATTCAGTTCATGACATTCTTCAACTAAGAATTGCCTAGTGGGAACATCTGTTTGCAGATTAGTTATCTGAATTTGATAATATTTTCATAGAAATAATTTTACCAATTTGGTTGCTGTGTTGCTCCATAAAAGTTACTTAATTTCTCATTTTGGCTGTTAATGAGGAAAGAGGGTTAGTGATATGTAGCTTGCAATTTTATATACAGTACATAAATCGGATGTTCATAATTTGGGAGTATACAGTGGCAAAAATAGTATATGTTAAATGCTTACTGTGTGCTAGGTACAATACATGCATTCTGATTTAGATCTCACAACATCCTTTTGGAGTAATTGTTTTTTGTTTTTTTGAGACAGAGTCTTGCTCTGTTGCCCAGGGTGGAGTGGTCTCACTCTGTCACCCAGGGTGGAGTGCAATGGCGCAATCTTGGCTCACTGCCACCTCCCCCTCTCAGGTTCAAGCGATTCTCCTGCCCCAGCCTCCTAAGTAGCTAGGACTACCGGGGCACACCACCACGCCCAGCTAATTTTTGTATTTTTAGTAGAGACAGGGTTTCACCATCTTGGTCAGGCTGGTCTTGATCTCCTGACCTTGTGATCTGTCTGCCTTGGCCTCCCAAAGTCCTGGGATTACAGGCGTGAGTCACTGTGCCCAGCCATTGAGGTAATTGTTAATTCTTTCCTCTCTCTCTCTCTTTTTTTTTTTTGAGATGGAGTTTCGCTCTTGTCACCTAGGCTGGAGTGCAATGGCGCAATCTTGGCTCACTGCAACCTCCGCCTCCCAGGTTCAAAGTGATTCCCCTGCCTCAGCCTCCCTAGTAGCTGCGATTACAGGTGCCCGCCACCACGCCCGGCTAATTTTTTGTATTTTTAGTAGAGACGGGGTTTCGCCATGTTGGCCAGGCTGGTATCCAACTCCTGACCTCAGGTGATCTGCCCGCCTAGGCCTCCCAAAGTGCTGGGATTACAGGCACTTTGGGAGCCACCACAGCTGGCCTGTTAATTACCTTCTCTGAAGAGAAAACTAAATGCAGTTTTCTCAGTGTCATACTTCTCACTGTCTCTCCAGTGTTTAAATGAAGGAATCAGGATTTGAACCTAGGTTAGGCTTACCCTAGGACTTATTCTCAGTTTCTCTTAAAGAAAGTGAACTTCCTATGTACTACAAACTCTTTATCACTAGTGCCAAAGTTGTGTGTACCATAATTAACATTTCACTGCAGGTGTTAATGAAATGTCGGGATGTGTTAACCTCTAAGCTTTTGAGAAGGCTGAATAGGTCGTAAGCAATAATGAAGCAAAGAGAGAATCTACGCTCATAAAGCCATCCTTTGGTTAACTAGAATCCATTTAATTCACCTAATGGAAAATTCAGATAGCCCAAACAATATCCTGTTTGTCAGAATTCTGGTTAATTCAAGTATTACTGTTTTAAAATGTTTTTCTATATCTTCATAGGAAATCTTTCAACATTTTTTAAAGGCTGTCATTTGTAATGTATATGCATATTTTAGCCTCTTTTTCTTCACTTTGTGTTAATTTAATACTTTATTTTTTCTATTTATAATATACTGAGGTTTCCTAAATAAGTAAAATTAGAAGAATAGAGAGTTCTACAAATAAAAATGAAAACCTCTGAAAAAAAGTGGCTGTGGAGTTTTTTTTCAGTTGATTATTCAGGAACACCCTTTCTTACTGTTTTGGTGAAAATCTACAACTTGGCTTTTACCTTAGATCTTATAAAGATGATAGAGTATGCTTGGAAATTGGCTCATTGTTATGCTCCCTTCCTGTTAGGATTGGTATGTGAGCAATTTCTAATTTTCCACTTAGCAAGTAATGTGATGGAGGATTAGAGTGCCTCCCACCCCTCACCAAATCACAAAAAAAGCTTTTCTGAAGATAATGGTAGTTTTATAGTTTTGAGATCAATTGATTCGGCCCTAGGAAGTCTCTATTTTGAGGCCTTTTCAATATCTTTGAAATTAACTGGCCATAGAAGAAGGGAGATTTTTTTTCCTTCACAGCTCTTCTTCCCCCAAAGAAAACCTTTACCAGAAGATTGAAGAATGCTGGCATTTTTAATATGTTGCCAAGTCTTCTACTGTTGCCATGGAAAGTTGGCCACTACTTAGTAGAATTTGTCTTATAAAGGCTTTAATAGTGTTAGTTTTTAAAAAATGTGATAAATATTATTGTCATAAATCATGGAATGACAAAACAGCATTTGTCCAGTTCAGATGCCTCTTGGAGAGAAAGACTAGAAAGTTGTGTACACACACACACACATACACACACACACACACACACACACACACACAGTCTCTCTCTCTCTCTCGCTCTCTCTTTCTCCCTCCCCCCTTTTTAACATGATAAGCAAATTCATATTTACCTTGTGCCAAGTACTCTAAGAACATTCTGAATGAAACCTACGTGAATATTTAGAAAGTAGGTGATTTTGTGAGATTTGCAGTTTAAAAACATAAAAGGCAATACATAATACTCTTTGATCATGATGAAAAATATGTCATGTGATAATTCAGTTATTTTTGAAGGGAAGTGAAATTTCATTCTTTTTATTTTTTTGAGACGGAGTTTCGCTCTTGTTGCCTAGGCTGGAGTGCAATGGCCTGATCTCGGCTCACCACAGTCTCTGCCTCCTGTGTTCACGTGATTCTCCTGCCTCAGCCTCCTGAGTAGCTGAGATTATGTTGGTCAGGCTGGCCTCGAACTCTCGACCTCAGGTGATCCGCCCACCTCAGCCTCCCAAAGTGTTGGGATTACAGGCTTGAGCCACTGTGCCCAGCTGAAATTTCATTCTTACAGTAGCTGTCAAATGTGGCCTTTTAAATATTTAAATATATATTTAGTTCTTCCTATTAAAATGATGCCCCTTAAAATGCTGTTTTAATTTTTTATTGTTGGAGTTAGGAGGTGGACAGTTAACTGGGCTTCACAGGATATCTTTACGTCAGTGGGTCATGATATGTCACCATGTGGTGAAGTCTGATCTTTTCAGCTTTGTTCGGTGACATTCCTCTTCAGTTCATTTTGAGATAATCTGGTATTGTAGAATCTCTTATGCTAATTAGAGGATAAAGTATAATGTTAACTTAGAAATACACAATGAGAAATAATCTGGCTTGATATAACAATGTTTTAAGCGGGGGATGTGAGTGATGCAGTGGGGGCAGGGAGGGTCACAAAGATTTTTTTTTTTGAGACGGAGTCTTGCTCTGTCACCCAGGCTGGAGTGCAGTGGCGCAATCTCGGCTCACTGCAAGCTCCGCCTCCCGGGTTCACACCATTCTCCTGCCTCAGCCTCTCCGAGTAGCTGGGACTACAGGCGCCCGCCAACACGCCCGGCTAATTTTTTGTATTTTTAGTAGAGACGGGGTTTCACCATGGTCTCGATCTCCTGACCTCGTGATCCGCCCGCCTCGGCCTCCCAAAGTGCTGGGATTACAAGCGTGAGCCACCGCGCCCGGCCAACACAAAGATTTTTAAAAAATGTTTCTTCCCTTAAGGAGTTTATGATACGATGAAACCCAGGAAGTTTTTATTTACATAGCCCACTTGATCCTGGTAAGTAAACCAATTTAGAAGATCTGATTTCAGATCTGAGGGTTGGTTGAGAATAGCTTTAGGGTAGTGAGTTTTCAACCTTTTTGGTCTCAGGACCTCTTTTTACTCTTAAACGTTACGGAAACAGAATACGAAAACAGAAACTTTAGGTTACAAAAAATTGTAATTTACTTAAAAATAAACATTACGAAGTTAACAAATCTTAAAAAACGATTTTCAAAAATATGAGAATAGCATTGTTTTACATATTTGCAAGTCTCTTTAATTTCAAACTAAATAGAAAACAGCCGGATTCACACATCTGCTTTTGCCTTTTAGTTTATTACAATATTCAGTGTAGTCTCTGGAAAACTCCATTGTACACTGGTGAGAGAAGTGTAAAAAAGGCAAATAACTTAGTATTTTATAAAAATAGTTTTTACCTCAGGATGCTCCCATAAAGGTTCCCCAGACCACACATACTTGGAGAATCTCTGCTTTAGAGCAAAATGAAGTGGGTTGCTTATCCTACTTTTGATCTTGCTCTGAATTGCATATTCTTACAGGCTGTTTCTGTCAAGCTGTAGTAACTCATTAAATTCCATTTCTGGAATCTACTCACAGGTAACTTCTACTATGAATAGTTGGAGCCATAGGCTTTGATTGGAAATGGCAAGGCTTGCTAGCTGTGTCATTTCAGGAAAATGTATTCACATTTTGGAATGTTTCCTCTTTTGTAAAATGGGTAGAGTAATACCAACTCATAAGACTTCGGTGTGAACCAAATAAAAAATTAAAGCAATATACAGTTGCTAATCAAATCTTGCTGTTAGTAGGAGTTGGAAGAAAACATTGCCTGACACATGTTCCAATTTTGTCACATACATTTTGGTTAAATTTGCAGAATATCCTAAACACCTGATAAGATTTGTGTCTTCCTTGTTACTCTGCAGTGACTTTTTTTATTTTTAAAATGCCCTCCGTTCCGTCCTTCTGTCCAGCTCTTACACTCGCGGCTTCTTAGAGCCAGTTCCTTCACAAATAAATGGGGATTTTAAAACAAAAACAGCAAAATATCCTTCCCTGGGGTGTTCATAATCTTGTGCTTAAACTAAAGAAACAGTTAAGGAGTTTCACCGTATTGGTCAGGCTGGTCTTGAACTCCTGACCTCGTGATCCGCCCACCTCAGCCTCTCAAAGTGCTGGGATTACAGGCGTGAGCCACCGCACCAGACCTATTTTATTTATTTATATTTATTTATTTATTTTTGAGACAGAGTCTCGCCCAGGCTGGAGCCCAGTGGCCCCATCTTGGCTCACTGCAACTTCCACCTCCCGGGTTCAAACAATTCTCATGCCTCAGCCACCAAGTGTAGCTAGGACTACAGGCATGCACCATCACGCCTGGATAATTTTTGTATTTTTAGTGGAGACTGGGTTTCTCCGTGTTGCCCAGGCTAGTCTCAAACTTTAGACCTCAAGTGATCTGCCCACCTTGGCTTCCCAAAGTGCTGGAATTATAGGCATGAGCCACTGTGCCCAGCCAACCTTATTTTTTTTTAAAAGAAATCCTCACCACATATACATGAGATGTATCTATGACATTATTAATAACTAGACGGGCTGATAGATTGCTCAACACAATTTTCATTTATAAGAAATACTTAATTTTTTTTTTTTCCTTTTTCTTAGTGTTGTCAAGTTTTTTCTTTACTTTTAAAAAAATCAACCAGAAGTGGTACAGACTGTTGGTTTATGTAAAGAATTCCTTTCATGAATACAGGCCTTCATCTCACAGCAAAAAATAGTGCATTTGAGTGTTTTAAGTTAACATGTTTAATGTACATAGTTGTAAAGATATGTATATAGATATATACTTTTTTTTTCTTTTTTGTGATTGTTTGAATTACCAATTTGATTAGTGGACTGGTCCTGAGTTAGTTGATTCACCAGATTCTTGTTTTTTTAGCGAGTACACCTATCACAGGCCTACTTTTTGAATTCTAACTTGAAAGTCAGTAGTGGGACTGAAGCCCTTTTTCAAACTTTAACATGGATTTTGTAGTAAAATTGGAATAATACAGCAATTTCATAGTACCACTTGTAGCTTCCAGCAACTATCATGACATTTTATATTCAAACTGTTTCTTTAAAGAAGACGTTGTAGTTACCTAGGGTTTGGGAGTCTATTGTGCTCCTTTCCAGCCTTATTCATTGTGCCCCCCACCCCCTGTCTGTCTTAGAGTAGCTTCTTTCTAAATTTCCTCTTCCAGGGAATTTAGCTGATGCTTCTAAGGCAGACTCTGGAGCCAGTATTATGGTTTCATATCAAAGCGTCAAAATACTTCATTTTCTAGTGAATGTTAGACAAAAATGTGGAACACTTCAACAATTGGAATATTAAAAAGAGGGTATTTCCTCCTTAGATTTATTTTACTTATTAAGGAACGGAAAATGCTGTTTAAGAATGAGGGGCAACAAGATTGGCCTGTGCTCAAATTTTAGGAGGCACGGTGCCCAGAGAGGGCTCCAGAGCTCTTTTGCTGGCTGCCTCCTCTGGAGCAGCTGACTGGCCAGCTGCAGAGCACATTGATCTGGTCATGATTGCTTTCATCCTGGAGTAGAGCAAGTTCACACAATTTAAATCAAGAGCCACATTAGAAGCTCCTGACCTCAGGATAACCTCTCATTTCCTACCTTTGAAAGAGGGAACAAGAGGGAACAGTTCAGTCACTTCCTAACATCTAGCCACAAAAATACATGGGAAGATATAGCCACATCTAAAGATGGTGACCTCCTGATTTTCTTTATAACTTAGGTAGATTCAGAATACTATCTTCCAGTTATCCCTTGGAATAAAAGGAACATTAGTCTTAATCTACTGTTCTGTGTTGAATAGAGAAATAATTCCTTCCCTTCCACACACTCATTTTTTTTCCTACTGAACTTTTCCTAGGCCATTCATATAGATGCAGTCTAGATGAAATAGACTTGGGCTGTTTGTAAACTCACCCTTTTCCTAAAATATCATACCGGAGTGTGACATTTCTTACCCGTGTTATATAGCAGACCAGTGTTTCTTGATGCATACATTTTTAAATGCGTGCTTTCTTTTGGTAAATTTAGGCCTCCCATTATTCTCTGAATATCCCTACCAGTCACTATAAGTGATTTTTTTTTGTTTTTAAGTAGAGATGAGGACTTGCTGTGTTGTCCAGGCTGGTCTTGAACTCTGGGCTCAAGTGATCCTCCTGCCTTGGCCTCCCAAAGTGCTGGGATTATAGGAATGAGCCACTGTGCCCAGCTCATTAATATAAAAGTTTTACTGAAGTTTATTTTCTAGAGATTTCAACTTTGCTTCTGCTGTGACTCACATGCCAGGATAGGTAATTTCACATATGGAACACTGTAAGTTACTGGATTGATAAGAGGGACTGAGAATTGTGAGCAGTTCTCACTTCTTAAGTTGTAATTATACTCTTTTCTCCCATTCATAACTGAGAGTAATATTAAATAATAGTTCTGAATCTGCTCTAGTTCGTTAAGTATAATTCACATTTTCTTATTTCGACTGTTAGTAACAAATTCTAATGCTCAGAATGTGAGCACTAAATAGTAATTGAAGAAATTAACCTCAGACTTGAGAACTATTTTACTTTATACGATTTTTTTTTTTTTGAGACGGAGTCTCATTCTGTCGCCCAGGCTGGAATGCAGTGCTACAATCTCGGCTCCTAGGCTCAGGTGATTCTCCCCCCCAGTCTCCCGAGTAGCTGGGACTATAGGCACACGCCGTCACACCCAGCTAATTTTTTTGTATTTTTAGTAGAGACGAGGTTTCACCATATTGGCCAGGCTGTTCTTGAGCTCCTGACCTCATGATCCGCCCGCCTCTGCCTCCCAAAGTGCTGGGATTATAGATGTGAGCCATCGCACATGGCCATAAAATTTCTTAATAACAAATGAACTACTACTTTGCTAGAAGTCTCTGTGCTTGACTTGGAGGACATACTGAGTTACAGCGAAATAAGTAAGAGCAAAGGTCTTTAGTTAGAAATGTCATGAAATGAGGAAAGAAAAGGAAATAAGGAGGTTAAAATATGCATAGGTGTTTTATAAGTATTAAAATTTCACTGACTTATGTAGTCGATATCTTTCTACTCAGAAAAAAGAGAAAAAGATCCAGATATTTAAGAGAAGTCACATATGTTTGTGTACCTTCCTGATAATTGATGGTATGGAGCTATCTATAATCTTGGTTAAATCCTTATAAGGCCACTGATAACGTATTAATATTTACTACCTCCGATTGTCCAAAGTTATGGTTATATTATGTCACTGGTTGAAAATCTGACTGATTTATAAAAAAGGATCAAACTGTGGGTGTTAGCCTTAGTCAAACAATTTAAACAAGCATGAGGTACTACGAACTGATTTTTTTAAAAATTTGGGACAGTGCCATTTAAGCTGCATATAATTTCACTTGTTTTTCAGAGATAATTTTTGCTTGATGTCTGTTTGTCCTAGATACTGTGATACACTAGATATAGTAATATATGAGATATATGATAGCGGCTGTGATTTATTATACCTAGAACTAAGGGTGGTTTTCAGATGGATATTTTACTTTCCCTTATATGAGGGACTGGGTCATACTGCTTACAAAAGAAACGACTAAAATGGCCTGATGTGTAGGAAGGGTAACATCTGTGTTCATACAATAAATGGATGTAGCCGAGTTCTGTGGTGGAATGTATAACACTTGCCAGTACCGTTCTCAAAAAGAGTTTGTTAATAATTTTAAATAACTTGATTTCATTTAAAAATACATGGCCAGTCTAGGAAAGGGGGATAGCAATGGAAGGTATTTGCTAGAGGCTTTTTGGCCTTCCCCGTGTCTGAAATCTCTTTTCAGAAGTGTTGAAATGTAACCAGGAGTAGAAAAATTTTCCTTACTAATTGTGGAATTGAGTCTGGAATTTGTCTTTTTGATTCTGCCAAAGGAGAGAGATTCACAGGCCTACCAAAGGAGGAAGGAGGAAGGAGGAATGCTTATAGGTCTCCTGTAGAAGTACTATTTATAGTATTATCTGCTTTATATAAACCTAGTTTTTAAAAATAAAAACTTTTTTTTTTAATTGAGACAGGGTCTTGCTATGCTGTCCAGCTAGTCTTGAATTCCTAGGCTCAAACAGTCTCCCCACCTCAGCCTCCCAGGTAGCTGGGATGGTAGGTGCATGGCACCATGCCCAGCTTCTATAAACCTAGTTTAAAAATACATAAGAGAAAAATCAGATAAGTTGACCTCATTAGGAAATAACTTGTCAAACACATTTTGGTAGCATAGTAAGTGAAATTTGTTAACTTTCATATAATTTGATATTGCTAAAATTGCTTTTAGGTGTAGTTTTTCTTTTGAAAAAGATTATCAAGATGGTTCTGACTATTCAAGAATATTGCTTAATTTCACAAAAATTGGAAGGAAAGGCAGTTTATGTTTCCCTCATAATCTACACATCAACCAACTTATTTGTGTGAGGTTAGTGAAGGAACACACAGGATTTGCATTTTTTCTTATCAGGGTTTACTAAATAGTGGCTCTTGGGTGAGTCTTAAGTTTTGAGCTTTTGTTTTCTCCTTTATATAATAGGAATGGTAAATTATCTTTTTTACTTCATAGAATTGTTTTAAGAGTCAAATAAAATAATGGATGTAAAGACTCTGTAAACTCCATAAAGCTAGGTATATAGTGATGTTATTCACGTTATTTTTAAATTGATGAATGATTATCCACTTTGTGGAATAATTATTTTAATGATTGGCATAGGGAAGATAATGTACCATTATCAAATATCTCATCTTTGAGAAAAAAGCAATTTTATTTTTATTTAACATTGAATATATATTTAAGGACAATTTAACTCTTTAGTTTTTATGGATAAATGTACAGAAAATATTAATACAATGTATAGACATTCAGAAATTATTAGATTGGCAAACCTATTTGTAATATGTATAAACAGACAAAAGTTCAGTGTCTGAAAATTTCCTCGTAACCAAGTAATGCTTTTGCCAGGTTCTGCACCTTTTTTATATACCTTGATCCTGTCTCATATTTGCGAGTTCTTCCTGAGTCCTTGCATATACTTTATTGCTTTTCCATGGTGCTTGATGAAACTAAAGGTAGGACCAAATTCCTAGCCCAGTGATTTTGTTTTCAAGGAAATTGTTGAAGTTCATTTGTGAAACATAGAGAAAAATATTTTCTGTTTTTAGGGACTCAAGTAAAGAGGAAGCCTATGGAAGTGATTTCCTATAGTGTGTGCCGTCTTTCTTGATGGTACTCAGCTGAGAGTGGTTGTTGTAAGGAGGATATATTTAAAGCACAGAGGAGAAAACGATGGGAAAAGAACAGAGCAGCCAAAAACCAAACAGAATACAGCCAAATGATTTAACATAAGTATGATTGGAGTTCTCAATGAAATGGACAGGGGGAAGGATATGAAAAGATGATTGGCGACATTAGTCACCAGGAATATGCAAATTAGAATTACGGTGATACACTATTCATCAGAGTGGCTAAAATTTAAAAGGTAATACTTGTGTTTATGAAGATCTGTATCGCTGGAACACATTTCTAGTGGGAATACAAAATGGTGTGGCCATTTTGGAAAACCAGGAATTCTTCAGAAAGTGAGACATATATCTGCCATGTGACTCAGCAGTTTTACTCAGGTATTTACCCAACAGAAAGGAAGACATTTGTCCATAAAATGATTATACAAGAATGTTCATAGCGGATTTAATTACAGTATTGAAAAACTGAAAACAACCCAATGTTTGTTAACAAGCAAATGAGAATGCGTCATATCCATATAGTGGAATACTCTTAGGCAATAAAAATAAACCACTGATGCACAAAACAACATGGATTAATCTCAGAATTCTTACGCCAAGTAAAGAAGTTGCATGTATAAGACTACATATCCTTATGTGATCCAGTTTATGTGGAATTCTGAAGAGGATTATGCTGTAAGGGACTGAAAGACGGAAGTTGCTAATGGGGCTACTTGGTTGCCTTCTCGCACTGTGAACCTCTGGCATTTTGAGATGTGTAAAGTTCAAAAAAGTGTTTGTTTGTTTTGAGACGGAGTCTCGTTCTGTCGCCCAGGCTAGAGTGCAGTGGCATGTCTCAGCTCACTGCAACCTCCACCTCCCAATCAAGCAATTCTCCTTCTTCAGCCTCCGGAGTAGCTGGGGCTACAGGCACGTGCCACCATACCCAGCTAATTTTTTGCATTTTTTTTAGTAGAGACAGGCTTTCACTGTGTTAGCTAGGATGGTCTCGATCTCCTGACCTCTCGTGATCTGCCCGCCTCGACCTCCCAAAGTGCTGGGATTACAGGCATGAGCCACCACACCTGGCCCAACAATATTTATTTTTTAAAGTCACAATCTCTTGAAAAAGTAGCACTTCATGGAATACTAGAGTTCTGTGGAACCCCTGTACAGGGGGCTCTAATTTTTTTTTTTTTTTTTGAGACGAAGTCTTGCTCAGTTGCCCAGGCTGGAGTGCAGTGGCCCATCTCCGCTCACTGCAACCTCCGCCTCCTGGGTTCAAGCAATTCTCCTGCCTCAGCCTCCCAGTTAGCTGGGATTACAGGCGCCTACCACCACGCCCAGCTAATTTTTGTATTTTTAGTAGAGACAGGGTTTCACCATGTTGGTCAGGCTGGTCTTGAGCTCCTGACCTCAGGTGACCCTCCCGTCTCGGCCTCCCAAAGTGCTGGGATTACAGGCATGAGCCACCATGCCTGGCCGGGGGCGGGGGGGGGGGATCTAATTTTAAAATGCTAATTGATGAGCTGTTTTCTTATTTTCATAACTGGAGGTGGTATAAACTTTGATTAGATATATAGAGTGTTATATCTGTGAGTCATTTCTGTAATTACCTTTGTCCCTTCAAGTATTTTTTTAAGGTGAAAGAGCTCATGAATTCTTGATAAATGTGTGAGGTCTTTCTTCTTTCATCACTGTACCTTGGATACTGAGAAGACATGTCTAGAACATCTGATTTATGGTGTAGAAATCATTTTAGTCAGTATCGAACCCTCCATCCCCCTAACTCCACCAGCAGAATGATAGGTGAAATACATTCCTCCAAGACCAAAACTGCTTTAATGTTTGGTGTCCTCTCATTACTATCATCATTGCTGTGGGCTATATTTGGACTGCTTGCTTTCCAAAATAAAAAAATTGTATGTGGTTAGAGCCGAGGGCCAAAGATATATCTCTGGAGCTAAGAATTGCTTTATATTTTTCAAGGTTGCTTAAAAATACTTAACAGAGACTGTATATAGCTCACAAAGCCTAAAATATTTACTGTTGGGTCATTTACAAAGTTTTCTGACAACTAAACTTAGAGAATCCTTTAATATAGTTATTTTCAAAACCAAGATTTTATAAAAATCGAAGTGGAGGCTGGGCATGGTGGCTCATACCTGTAATCCTAGCTTTTTGGGAGGCTGAGGCGGGCATGTCACTTGAGGCCAGGAATTTGAGACCAGCCTGGCCAATGTGGTAAAATTCCGTCTCTACTAAAAATAAAAAAATTAGCCAGGCATGGTGGTGTGTGCCTGTAATACCAGCTGCTCTGGAGGCTGAGGCAGGAGAATTACTTGAACCCGGGAGGCAGAGGTTGCAGTGAGCCGATGTGGGGCCACTGCACTCCAGCCTGAGTGACAGTGAGACTCTGTCTCAAAAAAGAAAAAAAAAAAAAAAATCAAAATGTGCTGTAAATATCTTATATTCTATTAGTTGTTTTATTGATTTGAGGAGGCAGAGTTTATAATAAAATAATTATATTAAGCCTTTATTGGCCAGGTGCGGTGGCTCATGCCTGTAATCCCAGCACTTCGGGAGTCTGAGCCGGGCACATCACTTGTGGTCAGGAGTTCAAGACCAGCCTGGCCAACGTGGTGAAACGCCGTCTCTACTAAAAATACAAAAATTAGCCAGGCATGGTGGCAGACACCTGTAATCCCAGCTACTTGGAAGGCTGAGGCAGGAGAATCGCTTGAACCTAGGAGGCGGAGGTTGCAGTGAGCCGAGACGGCACCACTGCATTCCAGCCTGGGCAACAGAATGAAACTCCATCTCAAAAAAAAAAAAAACAAAAAAACCCAAAAAACTTTATTGACACAATTTATGTTCTATAAAGCTCATACCCTTAGTGTGTATAATGTAATGTTTTTAGTATATTTATAGTTGTATAATCATCACTATAATCTAATTTTAGAACATTTTCATCACCCCTAAAAAAAGCTGTGTGCCAGTTTCTCTCCATCTTCCTTCCATTCCCCTATGCCTTTGATCCTGTAAATAATAAATGAGGCCGGGTGTGGTGTGGCTCATGCCTGTAATCCCAGTACTTTGGGAGGCCAAGGCAGGTGGATCACCTGAGCTCAGGAGTTTGAGACCATCCTGGCCAACATGATGAAACCCTGTCTCTGCTAAAAAAATACAAAAAAATTAGCTGGGCATGGTGGCGGGTGCCTGTAATCCCAGCTATTTGGGAGGCTGAAGCAGAATTGCTTGAACCCGGGAGGCAGAGTTTGCAGTGAGTGAAGATTATGCCATTGCACTCCAACCTGAGAGCCTCCAGAGGAAGACTGTCTCAAAGTAATAATAATAATAAACTATTTAGTCCACTAGTTTGAAATTTACAGAAGTGGACTAATCTTTTTGCTCTCTCTGGAGAAAGGGGTTTGTTGAGTAAATAATAAGGTAAACAAAGCTACCAGAAAAAAACAGAAATTTGAAAAACCAAAATATTTGTATGCACTCTAAAAGTCAATGTAGCAGCAATTGGCAACAAAATGTAATCAAAACATATTCTGAGACAATATCCCTTAGCAATGCATTAGGTTATTAATATAGGAGAGTTCCTTGACTAAGTTTTAAAAGTCCATGAAAGGACACATGAAGTCATAGTTTAATTTCCAGCATTTTTTCTTTCGTTTATTCAGTAATGCTGTATTCTGTAGATTTGGCGAAATGTGGCATGTTTGATTAAAGATAAATATTAATAAAAAGTCAACTACAGAGAAAGACTCAGAACATCTCAGGCAATAAAAATATCAAAATAAATTACTAGAAGAAGATTTGGTCTAAAGAAAAAAGCTATTTATATTTGAAAGTAATGAAATAGCATTCATCTAAAATTTTAGCAATCCAGTCCTTTCACTAATCCACGTTAATCTTCTCTTCTGATGATTTTTGAATAAGTGAGAATTTCAAGTTTTCACATAAATGCCAAATTTGGGCCTTAAAATTTTTTCCATCTAAGTATGCATGGGTGTGGGAAAAAATTTTTTTCCCCAATTCTTAAGGTCTTGATTCTGTTTTGTAATATCTGTATATTGCCTTTATTATAGAGGACAGAAGGGTCATTCTCTCAAAGTTTGGTGTATGAAAATAGATAGTGTTATTTTGGTATTGATTATTTAATTTCCTCATAAGTCATGAGAAAACTCAAACAGCCTAGTTTAACTAGATTTTATAACTCTAAATATTTGTAAAATATTACCTTAAATATTTAAAATGGAGAAATAAAATCATGCAGGTATTAAGCTA
The DNA here is from genome assembly GCF_009828535.3 of Hylobates moloch. NCBI lineage: Eukaryota > Metazoa > Chordata > Mammalia > Primates > Hylobatidae > Hylobates > Hylobates moloch. Next base: position 96,241,069 of record NW_026652287.1, on the reverse strand, counting down.
TTTTCCTTCAGCTTCAGACTTACCCATTGAAACTGCTTTGTGAGGTTAGAGCCGGGATCCTACAGACTATATTTCTCTTTTGTAACTAGTTTCCTGTCACATTTTGCCAATAGATGGTACCAATGGAGATAGGAAAGTAAAAGAGGAGGGACAAGGGACTTTTCTCCTTTTTGTTTACTTCCTCTTCCTGTTCATGTCTCCACAGCAATAAAGCTTCACCCTGGTAAGAACAGGAGTGGCAAATGGTTCCAATTTGCAGTTTTTCCACACTCATAAAACCATCTTCATCACATCCCCTCAGAGATGCCAGCATCAACTAGCCATTTCCTCCCTCTCAAAAATCTGGGTTCCAGCTTTGCAGGGTTCCCCCTCCAAGCTCTTGACACGTAGTTTTCTTTTCAGAGGTCTGGATCCCAGTTGCGTAGGGTTGCTCCTTCAAGCCTCTGAGTTGTCATAATTCCTACGACTTCCCTTTGTTCCTCTCAGCTCTGGTATTGATAGTTGCTTTTTGCATTTACTATGTCTATGATACATGTCTGTCCTCCTTTTTGCCTTTTCAGTTCTCCAATTTTCCTGGTTAGCAACTTTTATTAAATTCTCTGTTAAAATTACAGGTGTAGTTTCTGTCTCTTGACTGAACCCTGCCTAATACACTAGTCAGAATACTAGGCCTTTGCCAGCCAAAGTCCAGGAGATCACGTTAATAGCTACTGAGCCTCTGCAATGTGCTGAGCCTTTCCCTGTTCTCAGTATCCCGTTGGATGTCTTCTGTGGTCCCAGAGCTGCCTGGGTATACATCATTATCACACTGCATTGTTGTCTGCTTTTCTGTAGTGTTTCTCATCTTGAGGCCAGTGCTGATGTCTTTTGTCTTTCTGTCCTTAGTTCCTAACACAGGATTCATATAAACTAGGTGAGTCATGATAAAATTACCTGATGAAGGGAGGGATCTTATTTTTATTTTTATTTTTATTTTTTTTGAGGCAGAGTCTCGCTGTCGCCCAGGCTGGAGTGCAGTGGCGCGATCTTGGCTCACTGCAGGCTCCGACACCCGGGGTTCATGCCATTCTCCTGCCTCAGCCTCCCTGGAGGGATCTTATTTTGATAATTTTCGGCATCTAAAATTCTTCAGAAAATGACATGTTTAAACCAAATCTTAACCTGGTATCAAAGATTATGTGATACCCTCCAGAAGTCACATACCTGAGGCTTGATTAGGTTTTTCAAGTTCAGTTGTTAACAAGATTGAATATGCCTCATTCTCACTGGCATATCTTACCAGCTCCTGTGAAACTTCCAGAGAAGAATGTAAATCCATCTATCAGGATACCTTTCAAATGATCAGGCCTCTGCCCATCAACCCTTCCACCTCCATTACGCTTGTAGAGTGAACCCTGTTTCCTTCAATGTACTTTCTTCATTAGTACCTAAACGTATGCTGGATACAGGGTCATGCTGAGAGTTTCCAAGACTTCTAGATACTTTGATTGCAGTATACTTTCCTCTCCATTATTTAGTGGGGTCACCTTGGCCTATATAAATCCCACTTCCAGACCCCTTCCCCCATCATAGTGGGTGTTATAGGCTCCTGTGTCATTTCTGTCTGAATACCTTTTAGCGTAGGTTACCTTCCCCTAAGTATAATTAAACAAATCTATAATTACTATGTCTATTCCTGCTTTATTTCCTTTACAGTGGAGATTTGTTGACTATCGATAGCTTGAATGTCTTGGTTTACTTTATACGGATTTTTAGAGGAAAATAAATATTTCTTTGAAATTTCTATGTACTCGTTAAGGGATATAGATAATTTGTTTCCTGTCTTTCAGAATTTTGATGGGGATTTGGTTTAAACTTTCTCTTTATCTGCTGTTTGAGTTTTGTAGTATAAATATCTTTTAAAGAAATTGTGTTTATTTTTGTTTACTCTTGAATTTTAATACATCATAGTATGCTAATTAATATAGTGTTTGTCTCCAAATGCCAAAATGTTGTGAAATTGTGAAAATTGTTTAGATATATTCTTTTTCTTGGGGATATGATAGGAATTGCTGCCTACTTGAAATTAGGCATGGCCATGTGACCTGATTTAGCCAATGAAATCTGAGCAAAAGTAATATGTAATACCCCTAGGTGGACACTTTAAGGGTGAGTTTGTATAGCTGGTACTTTGCCACTGTTTATCCTCTTGCCATAGTAGCAGCTCCTTCAACCTAGATCCTTGAAGACTTGGAGCAGAGCCTCCAGTCAGTGCTCAGTGGATGTATAACATGAAAGAGAATAAAATCTTGGTTATTATAACCTAGTCAAATCTGACTGTTACAGTTGGTATTAATTAATGTCTTCTTTAAAGGAACATTTATCAAACACATCTCAGATAAAAACAGTTGTTCTCCTACGGTGTATGTATCTTCATGTTTGTCCTTAGTGGTTATAATAATCTGTATAAATTATGAAGAGAATCTGCTGGAATGATTAGTAAGGTGCTTTATTTGTGGGCCAAATAGTAGCAGGTATTAGATACGTTGGTGGGCCAAGAAATGAAGGGAAGCCAAGAATGGAGTGATACATCTTACAAAAGAGACCAAATTTCATACCTGATGACATCAAATTTTATACCTAATGATGTCAAATATAGGCCATTTGTTTCAGGAAAAAAAAAAAAAAAGCCATCTGACCAGTCAGTTTTGGAAAGTCATCTGTTGAGAATATACAGTTACCTAGTGGCAGGTCTGGGAAAAAGAAATTCACTCTTTAGACTCCAGCCATATATCCTTTTTTTGGGGTAGGGGGGTGCGGAGGCCGAGTCTCACTCTTGTCACCCAGACAGGAGTGCAGTGGCTTGATCTCAACTCACTACAGCCTTCACCTCCTGGGCTCAAGCAATTCTCCTGCCTCAGCCTCCCGAGTAGCTGGGATTACAGGTGTGTGCCACCACACCTGGCTACCTTTTTTTGTATTTTTACTAGAGATGGGGTTTCATCATCTTGGTCAGGCTGGTCTCGAACTCCTGACCTCAGGTGATCCACCTCCCTCGGCCTTCCAAGTGCTGAGATTACAGATGTGAGCCATGTGCCCGGCCCCTGTATCCTTTTTATTATTAAAATATTTGACCTTGCACACTTACTAAGAAACAGGTAAATATATGTATACATTTTAGTTTCTTAAAATCTACTTTTACTTTTTAATTATGCTTCTGTTTTTATTCTTTTTTCCCTAAACTTTTTTTTTTTTTTACAAATTTGCACAGAGTTCTGGGCTTATGACAGAATCCTCACTGGTCCCTGCATAATCTGCATATCTGTGTGTGTATGTAGTTATACAGCAATAAAATAATTAATATCTGTGAACCCAACTTCTTAAATATTGTCAGTAACTTAACTTTTTATGTGCTCTTCTCCTTGCCTCTCCCTAATTTGTAACTATCATCATAAACTTTATTTTAATCCTTTGTATTTTTAAAAAGCATTATATATAGTTTACCTAAACAATAAATATATTGTGTTTTTTTATTTTTATAAAAAATACTAAATCTAGTCTTCTAGAACTTCTTTTTGTTAAAGATCACATTGCTAATATTCGTCCTTGTTGCATGTGGTTGTAGTTCATTCATTTTTACTGCTGTATGATAATATTCCATTCTATGAATTAACGTAATTTGTTACCTATTGTCTGGTCTGTAATAGACATTTAGGTTGTTTCTAGTATTATGCTATTACGGACATGTTGCTGTGACCATTTCTGTTCATAGTTTTGGGTAAATGTGTTACAGTTTCTCTTGGATATGTACCCAGGATTAAAATCTCAGGATACCTTTCTCAGGAAGAATTTGAATTTGCTGGCCTAATATTATTACTGGTTAACTTTTCACCAGATAGATAGTGTAAGTTGGATTGCTCTCACGGAGAAGGTAGGGCGTGTACAACCCAGAGGTGTAACCTCTCAGTGCTTGCTTTATCAGTTAAAAAGGTTGGTTTTCAAATGACTACGTAGGGTAATTTGAATCTCAGAATTATCAGTAGTCTACTATAACCTTTCTGTAGTTGTACTTTGAGAAACGCATTACTTATATGCAAACTCACGACTGGGAGTGTTCATCACATAACTGAGATGTAAAATAATTGCCTTCTTGTCTCTCCTGTTTTTGTTTGTTTTTTGAGACAGGGTCTCACTTTGTCTCCCAGGTTGGAGTGCAGTCACAGCTCACTGCAGCCTTAAACTCCTAGGCTCAAGCGATTCTCCTGCCTCAGCTTCCTAAGTAGCTAGGACTACAGGCACATGACACCACATCTGGCTATTTTAAAATATTTTTTTGTAGAATTAAGGGTCTCACTGTGTTGCCTAGGCTGGTCTCAAACTCCTGGCCTCGAGATGCTCCTGCCTCAGCCTCCCAAAGTGCTGGAGTTATAGCCATGAGCCACAGTGCCTGGCCTGAGCTTCCTTTTAATGGGCTTTTTTCCCCTTTTGTATATAACCATTTGTATATCAAAATGAGGCACTACCTCAAGTGGTTACAATTGCTCTCTTGGTTCTATTCTGAGTAAGACCATTATTATCAAAAGCATCAGATGACATTTCTAATAGATCACTTTCTGAATTCTCTGAAACTGAACAGCTGTTTAAAACAATTGCCCTTTCTGTGGGGATTTATCATCTGCAAATCAATTTATTATTCATGATGGAAGTATCTACATTCCGAGTGACATTTAAATCAGATTTTAATTATATTTTGAATTTTAATTTATTGCCCAACAGACAATGTATACAAAAATATGTTTAAAGAAAATAATGAAAATAAGTTTCAGTTGAAAAATATTATCTTGTAAAAGCAGAGGGATCTGGGGGATTATTTATACAAATGACGGTGTTGAGAAACAACCTTAATAAACCTGTTCGAAGCTTCTCAGCTACTGGTTATTTTTGTCTAAGTTCTTACTGAACTCAGGAGGTAATGGGTAGGGATGTCATTTCATGTAGGGGTTCCAGTATAGTGAACTATAATATCTTGATCTCTACAAGCTTAATAAAGGCAGCCAATTAAATTTTAAAACTTAGCACAGTGGCTCATGCCTGTAATCTTAGCACTTTGGGAGGCCCAGGTGGGAGGATTGCTTGAGTTCAGGAGTTCAAAACTCCATCTCTACAAAAACAAATATTAGCTAGGTGTGATGGTGCATACCTCTAAGTCCCAGAGACTTGGGGGGCTGAGGCAAAAGAATTGCTTGAGCCTGGGCAGTGGAGGCTTCAGTGAGCCATGATCCCATTACTGCACTCCAGCCTGGGTGACAAAGTGAGATCCTGTCTCAAAATACATAAATAAATTTTATGTATGTTGTCACATGGCTCAAACAGTTTTCATGTAAAGTTCATTTTGAGTATGTGTGCTATTATTTGAATTTTTGGCCTTTGAAATAATTATGAAAACATTTATCATTATTATCCTGGAGTTTCACTCATTTGCAGAATAACTTCATTCTGAAAGTGATATAACACCTCCCAAGACTAAGTAATATTAACAGAGTTAATATTTTATCTTTTTGCCCTCAATGCCTCCTGTATTGCTGGGGACATGATAGGGCCTGTGTGTGAATGTTTGTTGAAATTAATGAATATACTTTTTAATATAGAGGAGAAAACCTAAGCACAGCAGTTTGTGTGAGACCGTGATCAGAAACTTTGCCAGTTAATAGATTGACTTCAATCAGGGAGACAGAGCCTAAGTCAAAAAAGATGACTAATCTCTAGTACTGTGTTAGTATTTGCTATCATTCATTCATTCTGTAGGTATTTATGAGCACCTGTTGAGTGTCAGGATTTGTTCTAAATGCCGAGGATACAATAATGAGCAAAATATATTAATTCCTCGTTCTTAAGGAGACCACATTCTAGCGGAGGTAATCGACAATAGACCAATATATGCCAGGCACGTTGGCTCACGCCTGTAATCCCAGCACTTTGGGAGGCTGAGGTGGGCGGATCACGAGGTCAAGAGGCCGAGACCATCCTCGCCAACATGGTGAAACCCTGTCTCTACTAAAAATACAGAAAAAATTAGGTGTACATGGTAGCGCGTGCCTGTAGTCCCAGCTACTCTGGAGGCTGAGGCAGGAGAATCGCTTGAACCCGGGAGGCAGGGGTTGCAGTGAGCTGAGATCGCGCCATTGCACTCCAGACTGCACAACAGAGTGAGACTCCATCTCCAAAAAAAAACACCAATATAGAATGTTAGACAGCAAGACTGTGGAGAAAATTAAAGCAGTTAAGGGGAATAGAGTATTAGCTGGGTGTAGAGTTCTCACTGTTTTGTACAAGGTGACCAGGGAAGTGATATTTGAGTAGAACCTGAAAGGAAATAAGGAAATGAGCCATTAACATCTGGAGAAAATGCATTCCAAGCAGAGGAAGGGCAAGCGCAAAAAAAGAAACAGAGACTGTGCTGCTATAGTGGAGTGGGTGGGAGCAGAATGGCAGAAAACGAGGTTAAAAAGGAGATGGGCAGGCCATTTATGAGGCTTATCAGGACCTCATAAGCCATTTAAGAACTTTGAGTTTAACAGTTGAGTAAGTGCCAGTCATTGTAGGGTTTTGAAGAAGAGTGATTGTGTTATTTATGATTTAATATGTTTGCTCTGGCTACTATATAGAAATACACTATGGGCAGTGGGGCAGGGAGGGCAGAGGTGTTGGGGTGGGAGCAGTAAGACAAGTTAGGATGCTCGAGATTTTTTTTCTTAAGAGTTTGGGGTCTCACTGTGATTCTCAGGCTGGAGTGCAGTGACGAGATCACAGCTCACTGCAGTCTCAAACTTCTGGACTCAAGTAATCCTCCTGTCTCAGCCTCCTGAGTAGCTGGAACTTTAGACATGTGCCACCCTGCCTGGCTAATTTTTAATTTTTGTTTTAAGAGGAGGGGTCTCACTATGTTGCCCAGGGTGGTCTTGGAACTCTTGGCCTCAAACAGTTCTCCCGCCTCAGCCTCTCGAGTCACTGGGATTACAGATGTGAGCCGCCATGCCCAGTTGGATGCTCTAAACATTAAATTCTAAGCAAAGAGATGATGAGGCTGGGCTTGGATCAGGATTTGAGCAGTTCATGTGGTCAGACTTGATACATTTTGAAGGCTTTGGTGATGCATTGATTGTGGAATGTGAGAAAAGGAAAGAGTAAATGTTAGACTGTAGTTACCATCCATTTACTGCCATGGTGAAGGCTGCAAGAGGAGCAGAGTTTGAAGGAGTAGAGATAAACGTGCTATTTTCTTCTCGAAATCTGTCTCTCGTGCTAGATTTTAATTCTTCAGTAGTTAGCAGGTAAGAGTTGCTTCCTAACTCTGGAAATTTGCTATTGTGGGAAGAAAATTGAGTTGGGATCCCTAAGGTGAAATTTTAAGATCTGACTCTCTCACTTTCAGAGACTTGGCCAGATCACTTCACTTTTTTGGGCCTCTTCAGTCTCTGTTTCTTTAATCATAAAATAAATTGCTTGGCCCAGGTTGTCTCTAATGTTTCTTCAGTTGTCAGAATTGATGTCTCTATCCATTCTGTTTGGAACTGCGTTGATTACACTTGGCCCTTGTCTACTTGTTAACTTTAAGTATTCCTCAAGTTTCTGACCTTGCCTCTTATTACACATACCCCCTTCCTGGCTTCAGTTGGTTTTATGTAAGTGCAACTCTCAGACTGACACTTTAAACATTGACTTTTTTTTCTGAGGTCTAGATTAAATTTGTTCCAATAGGTTCAATCCTTAATTTACTTTTTTCCCCCAAACTTACTTCCTGTGCTCAGCAATTAGTAATTTTGATTATGGTTACTATTATTACTAGCTATTACCTTTCTTACTGAATTATTAATGTTCTGTTTGCTAAGATAGGTTAATTGAAATTCAGCTTGGGAAACTAACCTAGCAAATCTCACAGTGTGATTTGTGATCCTGAGACCCTTTCAGAAAGCCCACAAGGTCAAAACCTAATTTTCATAATACTAAAATATTTGTCTCCCCCTCCCCCCTGCCTTTTAAACTCTGTTGACATTTGCCCTGGTGGTACATATGCAATGTGTGTAAAACTTCTGGCTCCTTATTTCAAAATCATGGCAGTGGCATTCTTTACTTCCCACATACAGGGAAAGAAACAGAAACAATTTCACTTAAGAATCTTCTTGATGAAGGAGTAAAATGTATTAATTTTATTAAATCTCACCATGTCTGTCTTAATGTCTGTGTGATGAAACTCAAAGCATAAGACAATCTCCACCTCCCAGGTTCAAGCGATTCTCCCACCTCAACCTCCTAAGTAGCTGGGATTACAGGCATGCACCACCATGCCCGGCTAATTTTGTATTTTTAGTAGAGACGGGGTTTCACCATGTTGTCCAGGCTGGTCTCCAACGCCTGACCTCAGGTGATCTACCTGCCTTAGCCTCCCAAAGTTCTGGGATTATGGGCGTGAGCCACTGCGCCTGGCTACATTAATTGATTTTCTTATGTTGAACCACCGTCGCATTCTTGAGACAAATCCTAGTTCATTATATACCCATTTGGTATAATCTTTTTAATATGCTACCGAATTCAATTTGTTAGTATTTTCTTAAGGATTTTTGCATCTATATTTATAAAGGATACCGACTTGTAAAATTTTGTTTTCTTACGGTGTCTTTGTTTGGCTTTGGTGTCAGGGTAATGTTGGCCTTACAGAAGTCAAGAAGTGTTATCTCCTCTTCAGTTGTTTAGGAATAGGTTGTTAATTCATCTTTAAATGTTTGGTAGACTTTACCAGTAAAGTCATCTGGTTCTGGGCTTTTTTGGTTGGAAGTGTTTTATACTGATTGTCACCTCACTTCTTAGGTATATTTTGGTTGTCTGTTTCTTCTTAAGTCAGTTTTGCTGGTTTGTGTGTTTGTAAGAGTTTGTCTATTTCATTAAGCTATCCAGTTTGTTGGCATATAATTGTTCATAGCATTCTTTTATAATCCATTTTATTTCTGTATAATTGGTAGTAATGTTTCCACTTTCTGATTTTAGTCATTTGAGTGTAATCTCTTTTTGTTAGTCTAGCTAAAATTATTTTGTTGATTTTTTTTTTTCTTTTTCTTTTTTTTTTTTTTTTTGAGATGGAGTCTCGCTGTGTTGCCCAGACTGGAGTGCAGTGGCACGATCTCAGCTCGCTGCAACCTCCATCTCCCAGGCTGAAGCAGTTCTCCTGCCTCAGCCTCCCAAGTAGCTGAGATTACAGGTACACGCCACCACATCCAGCTAATTTTTATATTTTAGTAGAGATGGGGTTTCACCATGTTGGCTAGGCTGGTCTTGAACTCCTGACCTCAGGTGGTCCACCCACCTTGGCCTCCCTGCACCCAGCCTATTTTGTTGATCTTTTAAAGAACCAACTTTCTGTTTTGTTTTGTCTCTATTCTTTTTCTATTCTCTATTTTGTTTATCTCCAATTTGGACTTTATTATTTTCTTCTTTCTGCTAGCTTTGAGTTTTGTTTGATGTTCTTTTTCTAATTCTATAAAGTGTACCATTAGGTTATTGAGCTCTTCCTTTAATGTAAGCTTTGATAGCTATAAACATCCTCTTTACGCTTCTTTAGCTACATCTCATATGCTTATGTATGTTGTGTTTTTGTTTTCATTTGCATGAGGGTCTTTTTTATATCTCTTGTGGTTTCTTCTTTGATCAGTTGCTTGTTTGAGAATATGTTGCTTAATTTCCATATATACATGAATTTTCCGGTTTTCCTTCTGTTCCTGATTTTTAGTTTCATTCCATTTTGATTGGAAAAGATGCTTTTTATGATTTTAGTTTTTTAAAGTTTATTAAGACTTGTTTTATGGCCTGCCTTATGGTCTGTCCTGGAGAATGTTCCATGTGTGCTTGAAGAGTGTGTATTCTGCTCGTTAGGTGGAGTGTACTATGTATATCTGATAGGTCTAATACAATAGGTATATAGTGCTGTTCAAGTCCTATATTTCTTTCCTCCCCCTCCCCTCCCCTCTCTTCCCATCCCCTCCCCTCCACTCCCCTCCCCTCCCCTTTCTGTGAGACAGTCTCACTCTGTGGTCCAGGCTGGAGTGCAATCCTGGCTCACTTCAACTCTGCCTCCTAACTTCAAGCAATTCTCCTGTCTCAGCTTCCTGAGTAGCTGGGATTACCCGCATGTACCACCACACCTGGCTAGTTTCTTTTGTATTTTTAGTAAAGACGAGGTTTCACTGTGTTGGCCAGGCTGGTTTGAAACTCCTGACCTCAGGTGATCTGCCCGCCTCTGCCTCCTAAAGTGTTGGGATTACGGGCGTGAGCCACCACACCCGGCCACGTCCTGTATTTCTTTATAAATCTGTCTGGTTCTTCTGTCCAGTACTTAGGATGTTGAAGTCTCCATCTATTATTGTAGAGTTGTCCGTTTCTTGTTTCAATTCTGTTTTTGCTTAATGTATTTTTAGTCTCTGTTTTTAGGTGTATAAATGTTTATAATTGATATAGCTTAACATCTTGAACCCCTTATAATATATGATGGCCTTCTTTGTCTCTTGTTATCATACTGTTTTGTCTGACAAAAACATAGCTACACTTGCTCTTTTTTGGTTACTATTTGCATGGAATATTTTTTCCTATCCTTTCACTTTCAGTTTCTTAGTGTCTTTGTATCCAAAGTGCTTCTCTCTCTCTCTTTTTTTTTTTTTTTTGAGACGGTCTCTCTCTGTCACCAGGCTGGAGTGCAGTGGTGTGACCGGCTCACTGCAACCTCTGCCTCTTGGGTTCAAGCTATTCTTCTGCTTCAGCCTCCTGAGTAGCTGGGACTACAGGCACCTGCCACCATGCCCAGCTAATTTTTGTATTTTTAGTAGAGATGGGGTTTCACCATGTTGGCCAGGATGGTCTTGATCTCTTGACCTCATGATCCACCTGCGTTGTCCTCCAAAAGTGCTAGGATTACAGGCGTGAGCCACCGTGCCCGGCCTTTTTTTTAACGGAGTTTCGCTCTTGTTGCCCAGGCTGGAGTGCAGTGGCACAATCTTGGCTCACTGCAAACCGCGCTTCCCGGATTCAAGCAGTTTTCCTGCCTCAGCCTCCTGAATAGCTGGGATTATAGGTGCACGCCACCACGCCTGGCTAATTTTATTTATTTATTTATTTTTTGAGATAGAGTCTCACTCTGTCACCCAGGCTGGAGTGCAGTGGCACGATCTCAGCTTACTGCAATCTCCACCTCCCAGGTTCAAGCGATTCTCCTGCCTCAGCCTCCCGAGTAGCTGGGACTACAGGCGTGTGCCACCACACCCGGCAATTTTTTTATATTATTAGTAGAGATGGGGTTTCACCATGTTGGCCAGGCTGGTCTTGATCTCCTGACCTTGTGATCTGCCCACCTCCACCTTCCAAAGTGCTGGGATTACAGGCGTGAGCCACTGCACCTGGCCAATTTTTGTGTTTTTAGTAGAAATGGGATTTCACCATGTTGGCCAGGCTGGTCTTGAACTCCTGACCTCACGTGATCCACCCACTTCCCAAAGTGCTGGGATTACAGGTATGAGCCACTGCACCCAGTCTCTTTTAGACAGCATTTAGGTGGATTGGGTTTTAAAAAAATCCACTCTGACAATCTCTGCCTTTTAATTGAAGAGTTTAATCCATTTACATTTAAAATACTGATAAGGAAGAACTAATTTTTCTAGTTAGCTATTGTTTTCTGTATGTCTTATTTGTTTCTAACTCCTTAATTTTTTTATTTTTGCCCTTTTATTGCACTTAGCTAATTTTTAAAATAGTGTCCCATTCCAATTCCTTTTTTTCTTTTTCTGTAATATTTTGTAGTTAGTTTTTTAGTGGTTACCTTGAGGATTATAGTTAACATCTTAAAATGATAGTAACCTCATTTAAATAATACCAACTTAGTAGTATATAGTCTGCTCCTGTATATCTCTGTCTTCCCTTTTATATTGTTATTGTCACAGATTACCTTTTTATATTTTATGTGCCCATCAGCAGATTTATAATTTTTTTTTGCCTTTTAAGAGAAATGCAAATCAAAATCACAATGAGATAACATATCACACCAGTCAGAATGGCGATTACTAAAATTTCAAGAAACAACGGATACTGGCAAGGTTGCGGAGAAGGAGGGATGCTTTTACACTGTTGGTGGGAATGTAAATAGTTCAACCATTGTGGAAGACAGTGTGGCGATTCCTCAAAGATGTAGAACCAGAAATACCATTTGACCAGCAATCCCATTACTGGGCATATACCCAAAGGAATATAAATCACTCTGTTACAAAGATACATACATGTGTACATTGCAGCACTATTCACAATAGCAAAGACATGGAATCAACCCAAATGCCCATCATTGATAGACTGGATAAAGAAGATGTGGTACATGGACACCGTAGAATACTATTCAGCCATAAAAAGGAATGAGATCATGTCCTTTGCAGGGACATGGATAAAGCTGGAAACCGTTATGCTCAGCAAACTAACGCAGGAACAGAAAACCAGACACCTCATGTTCTGACTTATAAGTGGGAGCTGAACAGTGAGAACATATGGACACAGGGAGGGGAACAACACTTACTGGGGCCTGTTGGAGGAGGGCAGGGGTAGGGAGAGCATTAGGGAAAAGAGCTAATGCATGTTGGTCTTAATACCTAGGTGATGGGTTAAGTGCAGCAAACCACCATGGCACATGTTTACCTGTGTAACAAGCCTGCTCATCTTGCACATGTACCCCAGAACTTAAAAAACGACAATAAAATAATTTAAAAAACAAAAGCAAAAAGAGTTAAAAACCAAAAGTGCATTAATACTCTCTTTTATAATTACCTGTGTAATTATCTTTACCAGTGTTATGTCTTACGTCCTTTCATTACAGCCTGAGGGTTTCCCTTTATCTTTCTTGTAGAGTAGGTCTACTGGCAACATACTTCCTTGGCTTTTGTTTATCTGGAAATTTCTCCTTCATTCTTAAGGGATAGTTTTGCTGAATATAAAATTCTTAGTTGACTTTTTGTTTTCTCTCTAGATTTAAAATATGCTATTCCTATTGCTGCCTGGTCATCACAGTTTATGATGACACATCAGCTGTTAATCTTACTGAGGAGCCTATGTATATGTCTAGTTGCTTTTCTCTGGCTGCTTTCAAGATTCTTTATTTGTCTTTGAGTTTCTACACTTTGGATATAATGTGTCTGAATTTTGTATCTCCTTTGAATTTATTCTTGGATATATTTGAAATTTTTGGATGTATATATTCATATCTTTCATCAGGTTTGAGAAGCTTTTCACCATTATTTCTTCAAATATTTCCTCCTTTTTCTATCTTTGGGGGCTCCTATGCTGTGTAGGTGGGTACACTTGATAGTGTCCCTGTCCCGTAGGTTCATCAGGCTCTATTCATTTTTCTTCATTCTTTTTTCTGTGTATCTCTAAGACTGGATAATTTTAATTGCCTTGTCTTCAAATTTGCTAATCATTTTTTCTGCCTGTTGCAATCTGTTGAACCACTCTAGTGAATTTTTTAATGGTAGTTATTGTAATTTTTAGCTTTGGAATTTTTGTTTGATTCCATTTTATAATTTCAGTCTCTTTATTGATATTCTTGTTTTGCTCATACATTGTTTTCCTGATTTCCTTCAGCTCTTTGAGCATATTTAGGACAATTGATTTAATGTTTTTGACTAGCAATTCCAAATTCTGTGCTGCTTCAGGTTTCTGTCAAATGCTTTTTTTCTTAATGGGCCATGCTTTCCTGTTTGTGTGCTTTGTGGTTATTTGTTGAGACCTGGCCACTGTACTACAATGTGGTAACTGTGGTTATCAGATTCTCCCACTCATCAGGCCTTTCTTGGCTAGTTGAAGGCTGTTGTCATCCCTTTGTGACTTTCCAAAACCATTTTTGCAAACTGTATTTCTTGTGTGTATAGTCACTGAAGTTTCTATTCCATTATCTCTGTAGTAACTCAGTGACCTGACAATGATATAACAATATCTGGTTTAAAGAAGAAGGTGCTGCCTTATTAGATCTTCCAGTAGATGCAGGTGTGCCTCCCCTGTCCGGTAGCCCCAGAGGGCCTAAATAAAGGCAAGCATCTGCCTCTGTGCCTGTCTCTCAGTGATCTGCCAAACTGACCAAAATATTCGAACTTGAATTTTTGGAGGACAAAGTTCTTCCACTGCCTGCTATGGCACTAATAAGTTGCTCCAGAGATGGGGGCTGCTATTCCTTACTGTTGTGGCAAAGCTGAGAAATGGTAGCTACTGGTTTGCCCATGTGAGTCTCCTATCAAGATCAGCAGCCTCTGCATGAAGGACTTTCCTGGTTGTTTTAAGTGTCTAATTAGGTTCCATACTTGGAAGGTAGTTGATTCTTGTTGTTTTTCCAGTTTACTGGTTGTTTTTGATACAAGAACCAAGCTCTAGAGCATTCTTCTCTGACATTTTACACCTCAAGTGTCATAATAAACTAATATTGTCTTTCTTATGATATTTTTGAATGGAGGAAAATCTTTGGTACATTTCTTTTTTTCTAGTTTGTATGTTTCACTATTCGTACTATCAAAAGAAAATCAGCTCAGATTTGAACACATCAAGGATTAATTTTTTTTTTTATATGGAGTTTCTCTCTTGTTGGCCCAGGCTGGAGTGCAGTGGCACGATCTTGGCTCACTGCAATCTCTGCCTCCTGGGTTCAGGCGATTCTCCTGCTGCAGCCTCCCGAGTAGCTGGGATTACAGGCATGTGCCACCACACCCAGCTAATTTTGTATTTTTAGTAGAGACAGGGTTTCTCCATGTTGGTCAGGCTGGTCTCGAACTCCCGACCTCAGGTGATCTGCTTGCCTTGGCCTCCCAAAATGCTGAGATTACAGTTGTGAGCCACCACACTTGACCAAGGATTAACAATTTTAAGTGTTTGTGTAAAAAACCTGTAGCATGATTGAAATTTTAATTCAGTGCTCTGTCAGTGTTTTGTACAATCACTTCATGGTTTTGTTTGTTTGTTTGTTTGACATGGCGTCTCACTCTGTCACCTGGGCTGGAGTGCAGTGGCATGATCTTAGCTCGTTGCAAACTCCATCTCCCAGGTTCAAGCGATTCTTCTGCCTCAGCCTCCCAAGTAGCTGGGATTACAGGTGCATACCACCACTCCTGGCTAATTTTTGTATTTTACTTTGTGTTTTATGCAAATAACAACATTGTCTCTACTGAAAAAAGTTTAAGTTTTAAACATTGGTTATTCCTCATTCTGTATGATTAGCTTACATGTCCTAGAGTGTGTTCGGTATTTGTCATGGCTTAATTATTGTGGGGAAAACAACAGAATATTTGCTTACATGCCACCTAATGAGTTCACTTTTTATACAATAGTTTTTATTTATGGTCATCGTTGCTGAAAATGTTATGAAGAAATAAATCTGTCTTTATCTCTTTGGTATTTCAGAAAGACTGACAAAAGCAACATTACGTGGAAAAATCTTAGCTTCCCGTATAAATCCTAGATTATATTCTTCACAATACTTGATTTGTTCTACATGTACATTTTGCTTATTTACCTAAAGGAAAGTCATTTAGTCATTTAAAAACAATATTTAGCCTTTTCTTTAATATTTTGCAATTATTAACAAAAAATTGTTTTAAGAATATTTCAAAAACATAAACAGTGGATTGCCACTCTAATAAGTCCTTTTATATTAGAGTAGCTTGAATATAAGGTGAAATTGTATGCAAAGAGTTTCTTACTGCAAGTGCTGAGAAAACCACACTATAACACCATTTTTACAAGTAAAGACTCATACTAGAACATCTAGTTTGGTAGTATTTATGGCTGTTATCTTCTTTAAAAACAGTGTATGGTGTGCATATTTTTCTATTCGTAAGGCCCAAACTCAGTTGGCATTCTAGAATCATTATCTATATTCCTTAAGTAAATAGAATTCTTACCTTTTCAGGATAAAAGAAACATAAAAACTTTCCTTAATTGTATAGCAGATAATCCAAGAACAAGTTTAGCCCAAGGTGAAGTAAGATAACAATGCATTATATTTGCAAGTTCCTTTTATGTACTTATTGTTGAGAACTGATTTTTGAACATTTTCAACTGTCTTTAAATGGAGAGTTATGTGCTGTCATTCTGTAACCCTTTACTGCCCTTTTACAGTTTTAAATTTGATCTAAGTATTACAAAAAGCTAGAAGTGTTTTTGACATCTAGAAAAACATTAGTTTTGCAGTACACACACATACATATATGAGACGTGTGTGTATATACATATGCAATGTGTGTGTGTGTGTGTGTATATATATATATATGATAAGTGCTATGAGTAGAAACTAAGGATAGAGGAATAGAGAGAGTCAGAAAAGGGCTCTCTGAAGAATGACATTTACACTGAAATGTGAATATTTAGTCATTTACCATTAAGTCACACTGTTTAATCTATCTTAACATTCATAGAAACAATAGTGTAGGATGATGGCCTCCAGATTCATCCATTTATTCTAAGCAAACTAATATAGGAACAGAAAACCAAATACCACATGTTCTCACTCATAAGTGGGAGCTAAGCAATGAGAACACATGGACACAAAGGGGATCAACAGACCCCGGGGCCTACTTGAGGGTGAAGATTGGAGGAGGGAGAGGATAAAAAAACTACCTATTTGGTGCTATACTTATTACTTTGGTGACAGAATAATCTGCACACCAAACCCCCATATATGCAGTTTAGCTGTATAACAAACATGTTCATGTACTCCTGAGCATAAAAGTTAAAAAAAGAAATGATAGTGTAAAGATCTTAATAATCTCAAAAATTTTTATTAAACTGATAAAATATTTTAACCAAACTGTTGAGTGTTCCAATTTTAGATAATCAGTAATTTAGCACTGCCCTATTATAGTAAATATTAAAGATTAACCTTAAAGCCAATGTAAGTAGTAGTTTTTACGTCACAAAAGGTGTTTTTAGTTTAGCATATGTGCCTTTGTTCTCAGCTATCGAAAAAAGTTAATATGCACAGTTCTACTTAAAGATAATTAGAAATGTCAGGAAATCTATTTCATTTGGGAATATTTTTTCTTTAATAATGATCTAGGCTGTGGTAATGAAATTCTTTATTATCTGTGTTTACAAATCACTGTAATTTAATTAAAATTTTACAATTACACCACAGATTAAAAATAGGAACAATTTGAAGATGTGATTTTATTTGAAAATTTTATAGTAAGGTTTAGCTTTATAAGTATTTTTCTCTTGCTTTTATGAATTAGAAATATCTTTCTTATTCCTGACAGAATATAAAATAAGTATAGTTAAAATTATTTTATAGACCAGGATTTTCTTCACTCTTTGATGATGAAATAAGTGCCATGCATATTATTCTGAGTTAGAAGCACATAGAATATCCCCTGATACATTGTTCAAATGCACTATATGAAGAAAAGGTTAAGGTTTATGTGATTCTATTTTTTTTTCTCTTAGACTCACTTAAAACCATGCTGATATAGAGCATATAAAATGCATTTTATATGCTCTTATCATTATAATCATCTATAAAATACATTTTATATGCTCTATATCAGCATTGTCCAGTAGAAATGTAATGTGCACCCCATGTGTAATTTTTAAGATTTTTGTAGGCATATTTTTTGAAAACTTTTTAAAAGGCAGAGTTAATTTTGGTGATTTTTTTACTTAAACATCTAAAATATTTTTCAACATTATTTTATTTTATTGATTGATTGATTGATTGAGACAGAGTCTCCCTCTGTCATCCAGGCTGGAGTGCAGTGACATGATCCTAGCTCACTGCAACCTCTGCCCCCTGGGATCAAGTGATTCTCATGCCTCAGCCCAAGTAGCTAGGATTACAGGCACGCACCACCATGCCTGGCTAATTTTTATATTTTTAGTAGAGATGGAGTTTTGCCATGTTGACCAGGCTGATCTTGAACTCGTGGCCTCAAGTGATCCGCTCACCTCGGCCTCTCAAAGTACTGGAATTACAGGCATGAGACACTGCACTTGGCCCTCAACATGTTATTAATATAATAGTTACTAACTTTTTTTTGGTGAGGGATAATAAATGTTATTGTCTGAAGCCACTAAGGTTTTTTTTTTTTAATTTTTAGAAAAGTTGTAAAATACACATAGCGAAATTCACTATCTTTACCATTTTTAAGTGCAGTTCAGTGGTATTTATTTCATATTGTTCTGCATCTGTCGCTATTTTCCATCTCTAGAATTCATTTCATCTTGCAAGATGTAAACTCTCTACCCATTAAAGAATAACTTCGCATTCCTGTCCTTCCCCCAGTCCCTGGCAGCCAAAGTCCACTGTGTATTTTACAGTTGCAGCACAACTCAGTTTGGACTACATACTTTTCAAGTGCTTATTAGCCTGCTGTTGGCTACAGTTTTGGATAGCTCACTTCTGTGCTGTAATAGATACTGAATCCATTTATAGTTAGTCTATGTTACAGAATGTTACTGTGTTATGTGAATTAATTCTGTAATAACATTTCTATAATACTTTGTTATTTTTGTCCTTATTTGTCATCCAGAACAATAGGCAGGTCTCCTGGTCAGCAAAATGTTCATTCAAAAATGGTGTGGCAAGATTCTGAAGTGGTTATGTCTGTATAGTTGGATACTGCAACTTTCTCCTTTGCCTGGGAAGTGCATATATTATCTCATCTAATCCACATCAAAACCTCCATTTCTGCCTATGATGGAGTAACTTGTAACAGACTAAAACTGCTGAAAACTAGAAATGCTAGGGGAAAAAATCATTTTGAAGGCGTTGTAAAGCTTCTCAGTGAAACAACACTTGAAGAGTCAAGAAGATTCAGGAGAGAAGGGAGACAGACACACTCTGTGCTGGTTTTCCTCTTGATCCATTTTCCAACTCTTAAGCTATTGGGAGTAAGAAGATAAAAGCTGAGCAAGGCATAAGAGATGAGCAAAAAACGACTGAGGAAGTTGAATGGAGCTTTCAATAGTTTGTTGTTGTTGTTCTGGCCCTAGGTTTACAGTTGGAATCTGTTGAAGAGCCACACCATAGAGTGAGGACAAATCAGAGGCCTACCAATCTTGGTAGTGTCTGAAACTCAGTCTCAAGTGAGCTCAGTCCCAATTGGATTGCATCAGTCTGCTCCTACAGAGAGTTAAAAAAATAAAAATTAAATCCTCTCTGGAGGAAGGTAACATCATCTGGAGGCTGTACATTATTTCCATATACATTTGCATATGATAACTCACAACGTCTTACATACAATAAAAAATTACTAAGCATACAAAAAGATGAAGAGAAGAAAATTGACAAGAGAAACAGATCCATAGATTGTTCAGACTTTGGAGTTAAAAATGGGCTTTAAAATACTGTATTTGGTTCATGAAAATAGATGCTGAGGTGGAGAATTTCACTAGAGAACTGGCATCTGTAGGAAAGAATCAAATGGAAATTCTAGAGCTGAAAAATATAGTAACTAAAACTAAGAGCACAACAGATGGGTTTAACTGCAGATTAGACACAGCTGAAAAGAGGATTTGTGAACTGGAGGATACGTTAGTAGAAAACATTTAGGAGCATAAACTTGACTTTAAACTGAGCTAAGGAATAGAAACTTTTCAATATCTCACCAAAGTATGTCTCTTATTTTAGAGCGTATGGGTGAAAAGAGTCCTTATTAAAGTGCAATCGCAACTCTTGCTATTTTAATGTGTATTTAGTATTTTTTGGTATTTTTATTTTAGTGGATTTAAAAAAAATTATTAAAAAACATTATTTAAAAGCATCTCATTCTATCACTCACGCTGGAGTGCAGTGGCACATTTGTAGCTCACTGCAGCCTCAAATTCCTGGGCTCAAAGTGATCCTCCCACCCCAGTCTCCTGAGTAGCTGGGCATACAGGGAGATGCCACCATGCCTGGCTAATTTTCTTTGTTTTTTCAGTAGAGACAGGTTCTCACTGTTTCCCAAGCTGGTCTTAACCTCCTGACCCCAAGAGATCCTCCTGCCTTGGTCTCCCAATATGCCAGGATTACAAGCATGAGCTACTATGCCCAACTGGTTTTTATGTTAAAATATAATAAATATATAATATGAAAGTGGTAAAATATAAAATTATTACTTATAAGTTTATTTGTGATACCTCTCCCCCCCAGCTTTTGAGCAAACAAAAATTATTCTATAACTAATATGCATAGGTTACCTGTTCAGTAAACGCAGTTACTTAGAATAAATCCTTAGAATGAGAAAATAAGCAAAACATGTACAGATATAAAATAGATATCTGGAGCTGGATGGTAAAACCCCTGTACTTTAACATAGAGGAGTTGTACGGCCCTTACTCTTGGTTGGGACAGTGGTTATAGTGTGCATGGCGATCTGGTAAGCCAGCTCATCATAGAAATACCAAGTTAGAAAGGAAGTTGTGGGTCACGAATTTGGGTTTGGCGTAAGTACCTTGTTTCCTCATATCCAAGACTCTACCATGAATTATACCATTAATTTATGTACCTGTAAGAAAAAATACTGTCAGTTACATTTTGATACCACATTAATTGTGAGATACATTCTGATTTCAAAGATGTTAAAGTGTGGAGGAAAAAGTACATAGTAATTCTGGTTTTAAATCTCAGTTCTGTCATTTATTTGTTTGACATGAGTCAGGGAACTTCTTTGAGCATGTTTCCTCGTGTGAAAATGGGATAGTATACTCTACCTTTCAGAATTAGGAAGACTGAATTAGAGATATGAAAGTGTCTGCTGTGTGTCAGGCATTCAGTACCCACTAATTTGGCTTTCGTTTCTTCCTTCTAAAGCTTGGTTCTCTTAGGATGAAAGAGACACTTGAAAGCCTAACAAGTAAAAACAAAACCGAACTCTAATGTACTGGCTGTGTAAGAGCATAAAAAGGAAAATTTCTTGTTGGAGCTGTTTGTCAAACATTGTTCTTTGTCTTCCTCCATTACCTCACCCGCTTCCCAGTTATATCTGAAGATATCACTGGCTGGTTCCAATATGATGATTGATATTTATGTTATAGAATCTAAGCATCAAAATAATGTTGATATTTTACTATAATAGTTTTTAAAATACACATTTTAAGAAAATCTCCAGTCCTTCTAAACTTATTCGTGATGCTTAAAGTCCCACTCTTTAGTTACATGGAATTCCTGCTCTTCTGATTATGCCAAATAAATACTGCATTATTCAGAGTAGGTGAATCTTTTTAAAAAAGGGGTTGGATTTGGTGATGTTTGGCAGAAGTGAGAATTCCTCATTATATTCCTATTTTAAAGATTTCCAGTAAACCCAGGCGGTATTTTTCTTTAGTAGTAAAATATTTATAGCTTTAGTTTTGTGTTTATTCTTTTCTTTCAGGATTTTTCAAGCCACATTCAATTGATAGGATGAAAAAATTTAAGAGAAGGCTATCCCTCACACTCCGAGGAAGCCAGACTATTGATGAATCATTGTCTGAACTGGCTGAACAAATGACTATTGAAGAAAACAGCAGCAAGGATAATGGTAAATATTTGGCATGGGGGAGATCCTTCCACCTTTTAATTACTTTATGAATAGAATGTAAATTTACTTTTTAGATAAGTTCATAATAGCTTCCCTTTGTTTATTTCTGTCTCATTCCGTGGTTTCTTAGGAAATTGAAGACTATATAACTTTTGTTTGCTTACTAACTGGAATATTTCCCTCTCACTCCAACATTATGATACCTGGTCTCAAACCCTGATGAATTGTTCTATTCCACATATCCTTCCATTTTTCACTAGTTCTTAAATAAGAATGCATTTTATAATATTATCTTGATTGTTAAATAACTATTAATATTTTTGTTATTCTTATAACCCAAGTTAATACAGGTTAAAAGTGCATAGGAAGTCTGTGAAATTTCTGTTTGTGGCTTCATCATAGTTTCATAATGTTTCATGCATTTGACAGTGCTTTTTGCAACATAAAGTAGTAGTATCCAGATGTTAAAATAAAAAGAGCTTGTTAAATGTATTGAATACAAAATCCTGGTGAAATTTCTGGAGGAAGGTTACATATCGAAATCTGAAATAGCCCTAGGGATGTCATAATGGTACCTGGGAAGGAACTTACGTGACTGGCTTTCAATGTGTCATGATGTGCAGAGTATCTGGCAAATCTTCCTTACCTGTGCCTGAAATTCCGCTGTTAGAGATTTGTGGCAGTGGTTGGAAAGCCTGGACACCCTTACCCCTTCCACTAGAATGCACATACTTATGTTTTGAGAGAGGAA
This sequence comes from Hylobates moloch, assembly GCF_009828535.3. Taxonomy (NCBI): domain Eukaryota; kingdom Metazoa; phylum Chordata; class Mammalia; order Primates; family Hylobatidae; genus Hylobates; species Hylobates moloch. The sequence continues at coordinate 96,218,782 of NW_026652287.1, read as the reverse complement.
AAGGTATAGTGGAGTGGGCTCTGGACTTTTTAAAGTCATAGGTTTGGATTTTGGATACACTTAAACACTTCCTAGTTGATGACTCTGGGTAAGCCATTTATTCTACCCAGGCTTCAGTTTTCTTATTTACTTTACTCAGAAGGGTCATTTTGCTCAAGGTTACCCAGCTCCAGAACCAGTACTTTAGAACCCAGGTTTCTTCACTTCAAAGTCTACAACAGTGCTACTGTTCTGCAAGGACCCCTTCATTCGTTAAGGTTTTCCTTGATAACATCTACCTTTTTTTTTTTTTTTTGAGACAGAGTCTCACTCTGTTGCCCAGGCTGGAGTGCAGTGGCTCAATGTTGGCTCACTGCAACCTCCGCCTCCTGGGTTCAAGTGATTCTCCTGCCTCAGTCTCTTGAGTAGCTGGGATTACAGGCATGGGCCACCATGCCCAGCTAAGTTTTTTGTTATTTTTAGTAGGGATGGGGTTGGGGTTTCACCATGTTGACCAGGCTAGTCTTGAACTCCTGACCGCAAGTGATCTGCCTGCCTCGACCTCCCAAAGTGCTGGGATTACAGGTGTGAGCCACCGCGCCCGGCCTTGTTTTGTTTTTGTTATGGCGGGGAGGAGAGAGGGATAGGCTCAGTAGGAAATTTAATATAATAATTTGGATATAATTATATGTAGGAGGGGAAAATTGTACATTTGGGTCAAATCTCAAACATTACTTTATGATTTTACTGTTGTTCCTCTTGCCAGAGGACCTATTCTAGATACACAGAGCAAAATCCTTAATTCTCTTTTAGACCCCCTCATTGAATTTTTGGTGGGACCCCCCCCCCACCCCATTGAATTTTTGGTGGGAAGCCCAGTGTGCCTACTCTTAGGATAGAAGGGTCTTGCCAATGTGTTTGCCAGTGATGATCAGGAATAAAATAAACACAGTATATATCTTAGTGGATGGTTTCTGGGACATATTTTTAGTATTTGACTACAAGACAATCCTCTTTTCCTAAAGAAAAGGTATGAGTCAAAGAAAATGAACGTATGTTTTAGCTAATATTTTAGACCAATTGCATATTTTCTTGAGTATTTTGGTATTAACTATCATAAAACATGCTTTGTTTTTAACAAATGGTGAAAGATTAAAAATATTTGTTTTTTCAAGTTGTATATGAGTTTTAAAACTTATTTTATTACAGTAGTAACTTTTAATAGGTAGTAAATAAGGGCAAATAGGCGATCTATTGAGTTTCTCCTTGACCTGACTTACTTGAAGTAATATTTGAAGACGTTGTAAGAGACATCGATTCCTCTTGGGTTACAAAGATTGCTAGTAGCATAGGCTACCATAATCTACTGTTGCTTATTTTCTCTCTAATAGCACATGGATTTCACCAACAACTTTCACAGAGATTCTACACCTTTTTGGTCACCTGTCAGTGCCTGATAGCTGATTCCAATGCATTCTTTTTTGGTGGAACATATTTTAGAGTATAAATGCTGTTAGATAGGTCACATACACAGACACAGTCCATGCCAGAATACAGAGAATATAACATAATGAATGACACATACATACTTTTTAAGTGATCTTCTCACATACAATGTAAGCAGTTTATGAAGCAAAAGTGAGCTTTAAAGCCAAATAGTAGCATAATGCTAGCTGAAGGAGTAGGAGGAATATACAGTCATGCATTGCTTAACAGTGGGGATGCATTCTGAGAGATACATTATTAGGCCATTTCATCATTGTGCAAACATCAGAGTATACTTAACAAAACTAGGTAGTATAGCTTACTACACACCTAGCCTACATGGTACAACCTGTTACTTATAGGCTACAAACCTGTACAGTGTATTATGGTACTGAATACTGTAGGTAGTTGTAACACAGTGGTGTTTGTGTATCTAAGTACATCTAAACATAGAAAAGGAAATGCATTGCACTACTGTGTTCCATCGGGTACGGCATCACTGGCATCACTAGGCTATAGGAGTTTTTCAGGTCCATTATAATCTTCTGAGACCACTGTTGTATATGATGTCTGTCATTGACTGAAACGTCACATGGCACATAACAGTAGTTTATAATTTCCCTGAATAAACTGCCTTTGGACCAATTTTTGATCACTTGTCTCTTGATTAGTCACAGGCATGATCACAGTCCTATTACTCTTGCATATCTAGGCATGTGGCTGTCATGCATACTCTAGATCCAGAACACGTTAATTGGGGGTAATACTATAAACATGTTGGAGAAATTATGTGTATGATGCATTTGGTTATACTTATACCCATAATCTCACTCATGCATGTTCTACCTCTATCCAAACAGAATAGAATATCCAAAATGAGATATTATCTCTCTCATTTAGATAACTGAGTCATACTATGAAGGTTTTAACTCAGTTATAAATCTATAATATAATTCACATTACTTTGTCTATTTATGGAAACTATGTTTCCACATTGACAGGTGGGTTGAACCCAAGGAATGATGAATCCTGAATTTGTATTCAGTATGTTAAAAAAAAAAAAAAAGTTGAAAGTTTGCCAATTTAGTTCATGTAAGCATACTGGCCTTAACTCAATACACCTTTCCCTAAATATGAAATAAAAGTTTTGCACAAAAATTTACAAACTGAAATGTACAAAATATTTTTTTCTTTAGTGCCTGGAAGAAAAAGAATTTTGAGCCCATCAGTTTTCTTTTTACTAACTGAGAAGTGTTTAGTGTTCAATTTTTAAAAACCTGTCAAGGCCAAGCATGGTGGCTTATGCCTTTAATCCCAGCACTTTGGGGAGGCTGAGGTGGGCAGATCACTGGAGGTAAGGAGTTCTAGACCAGCCTGGCCAACACGGAGAAACCCCGTCTCTACTAAAAATACAAAAATTAATGGAACGTGGTGGCACACGCCTGTAGTCCCGCAGCTGCTCAGGAGGCAGGAGAATTGCTTGAACCCAGGAGGCGGAGGTTGCAGTGAGCTGAGATGGCGCCCCTGCATTCCAGCCCGGGTGACAGAGCTAGACTCCATCTCAAAAAACAAACAAAAACACCTGTCAAAAATTAATTTACCTCAGTTCTTCAAAAATTTAAACATAAGACTTACTACTATATGACCCAACAATTCTATTCCTAGGAATATACCCCACATAATTGAATCAGGTAATCAAAGTCTTGTACACAAATATTTATATTTGTAGCAGCACTATTCACAACAGCTAAGGTGGAAACAACCCAGATGCCCATCAACAGATGAATAGATAAACAGAATGCGGTCTGTCCGTAGAATGGAATATTATTCAATACATAAATGAATGAAGCGCTATGTGCTATAGCATAGATGAACTTTGAAAACTGAAAGGAGCCAGACTCAAAATACTCTGTGATTCCATTTATATGAAGTATCCAGAATAGGTAAGTCCATAGAGACAAAAAGTAGATTAGTGGTTCCCAGAGGTTGATAGGGAGAAAAGACTGAGGAGTGACTGGTTAATGTGTATGGGATCTCCTTTGGCGATATGAAAATGTTTTGGAACACAGGTGATGGTTGTACCACATTGTAAGTATATGAAATGCCACTGAATTGTATACTTTAAAATGGTTAATGTTATAAGAATTTCATCTCAATAAAAAATTCAGTTCATCTGAGCTACAGCTTTCCCTCATAAACACTCAATTTATTTGATGTCTTTTTTTTTTTTTTTGCTGTCACTGCAGCAGAACAGATGTTTCATAAGTCTTAATTCTATTTTAAGACTTATCACAGAAAGTTATATTCAGAATCTTGTGTTTACATAGCCTTGAACTTATTTTTTCTTGTAATGGGACGATATATTGAGATTATTGAATTTGATGAGAATAGGTGACAATTTAAATGTGAGGAAGAGAATAAATCACAGTTGTAGAAAGGTAAAATTATGTTTTATTACACATATACTACTTGAGACTTCTTGACCAACTGAAATTCTTCAGCTAATGTACATGTTCCCAAGAAGTGTAGTCAGATAAACCTAACAGAATGTCACTTATCATGATTATTGAGGATTAGAAGTAACACCAAAAAGCAAAGATTAAAATGACCTGGTTTTCCTGATACTCCAAATTGTCATTCTTAACTGCTCTGTTTATGCACTGGAGCAATTTGTCATGTTTGGAGTCAACAAATTCCATTTTTATGGATATTGTGAGCCTCTGTCTTTCACCTAGGTCTCTTTATCTTGCTTATCTCTTACTGTAGCTATGACAGTTTGTCTTCGACAGTTTGTGGTTACATCATAACAGTAACTGTTTATTACAACAGTAGATAACATAGGGAGTTTAAGGAAGACTAACTCCTACAAATAGCCCAAGTTCCTTGAAAGGTTGACGCTGAAGGCATAAACTCCGTTAGATAATATGTAGGATCTAGAATGGGATCAGGCTAGTAATAATGTTTAAAAGAGCAGGATTGGGAGGAGGGAATGGCTTAGGCTACAAGTTGGGCTATGAAATTGCATGTTCCTGATCATAGTTCACGTAATGAAAAGATCCAGATAAATAAGATGCCAAATAACGTTTTTTAGTGGAATCATAATGATTGCCATGTTGTGGTGGTAAAAATCATTGGAAATCCTTACTTGAAAATAATTACAGAGTATTAAAGAGCTGCAGTTTTTCATATAGATTTACATTACTTTTTAAAAGTTATGGTAAAATATATATAACACAAAGTTTAACATTTTGAAGTATGCAGTTCAGCAGCATTAAATACATGTGTATTTGCGTTGTGTAACCATCACCGCTACCCATGTCTATAACTTTTTTATCATCCCAAACTGAAACTCTGTACCTATTAAACAATACCTCCACATTCCCTCCTCTCCCCAGCCCCTGGTAACCACCATTCTACTTTCTGTCTATGAATTTGCCTATTCTAGGTACCTCATATAAGTGGAACCATATAATATTTGTCCTTTTGTGTCTGACTTATTTCCCTTAGCATATTGTCTCCAACGTTTCCATTACTTTTTAAAATACAGAGTGTTATTATCTTATTGAATTGGCCAGTTAATTAGTTTCAAGATCTGGAAGTGTTAGAATATTTTATTCTGTTTTATTGTGGCTCTCTCATGGGCCGCAATCTCTTCTCTGTCTATACCCTCTCCTTGGGTGACCTCCAACCCTACAATTTCAGCTACCATATATATGTTGACTACTCCTAAGTCTGAATCTTCAGTTGGGATCTTCATCTGGATCTCTAGATTCATATTTAAATGCCTTCTTGTCTTCTCCACATGGATGTGTAATGGGAACCTTAGACTTCATATGACCAAATCAGAATTCTCGATTTCCTTTCTCCCAAATCTGCCTCTACTCAAACTTTGCTCACTTAACCAGTTACTAAAATTAAAAATCTAGGCGTTGTCCCCGATTCTTTTCTCTCCTTTACTTTCCTGTTGTCTCCTCCCTGCCCTCAACCCCCACCATTGTAGCTTCCTATTTTTTACCACATAAATAACTTGTACAAACTCATGATTATGATAGTCATCTGTATCAATGGTCTCCAGCCTTTTTGGCATCAGGGACCAGTTTTGTGGAAGACAGTTTTTCCACAGACTGAGGTTGGGGGGATGGTTTCAGGATGATTAAAGCATATTATATTTATTGTACCCTTTATTTCTATTATTATTATGTTGTAATATATAATGAAATAATTACAAAACTCACCATAATGTACAATCAGAGCCCTGCCCTTGCCTTCCTACAACTAGATGGTCCCATCTGAGGGTGATGGGAGACAGTGACAGATTATCAGGCATTAGATTATCATAAGGAGCATGCAGCCTACATCCCTCACATGCACAGTTTACAACAGGGTTAGTACTCCTATGAGAATCAGTGCCGCCACTGATCTGACAGGAGGTGGAGCTCAAGCAGTAATGTGAGGAGTTGGGGGACCCCTGATCGATGTGACTGATACACAATTCCAGTTATAGTCCATTAACATATCATATTTCATATATTTTTAACAGTTGATCTGGTAAAGATTTAAAAATATTTTGGAGCTAGGTGTGGTGGCTCATTGTAATCCCAGTGCTTTGGGAGGCTGAGGTGAGGAGGATCACTTGAGCCTAGGAGTTCGAGACTAGCTGGGAAACATAGCAAAACCCCATCTCTACCAAAAAGACACAAATTAGCCAGGTGTGATGGTGTGTGCCTGTAGTCCCAGCTGTGGTGGGGAGGATGAAGTGGGAGGATCACATGAGCCGAGGTGGTTGAGGCTGCAGTGAGCTGTGATTGCACCACTGCACTCCAGCCTGTGCAACAGAGCAAGACCCTGCCTGGAAAAAAAGAAAAAAATCTTTGAATAGATGTTTTTACTATAAATGCTGACTAAAAGCTGGGTGGTAGGAGTGTGTGTGAAACTAATTTAGCAATCGTGTCTGCTGGCCTGTTGCTTCTGCCTTTGTAATATGTCCTAAATCTGCCTGCTTCCCTCCATCTTCAGTACAACTACCCTAGTTTAAGCCACCAACATTTGTTACTTAGGGTACTATAGTAATCTCCTCCTTTTGCTGTTGATTCCCTATTGCCTGTTTTTCAAACAGCAACCAAAATGATATCTTAAAAAATTATTTTCAATAATTACAAATTAAAAGGAAGTTACAAAGATAATATAGAAAGGACCCATACTTGTACCCTTCTCCCAATCCCCCCACCATTGGTTCCACCGTATGTAACTATAGAACCCAGGAAATAGATACTGGAATAAAGTCTAAATATAGTTCTGTGTCATGTCCTCACCTGTGTTGATTTGTATAACCATTGCAATCAAGATAAAGAACTATTTCGTCATGACAGGAGATCTCTCGTGTTACCTTTTGTAGTCATCCGTACCCCCTTACCTCCTACTATCTTTAACCCTTTACAGTGATATTTTTGAAACATGAATCAGATCAGATCACTCCCCTGCTTCAAAGCTACCATAACTACTTCCAATCTGAGAATAAAATTCAAACTTTTATGGTGAAGTATAAAATGTTGAATGACTAGTTCCCTCCTTACCTCTCTGGTCTCACCTGGTACCACTGTTCCCCTCACGGTTAGGTACTATAGCTACACTTGCCTTCTTTCTAGTGCTCTAACACAGTGGTTCTCAAAGTGTGATCCCTGGACCAGCAATGTCAGCAGGACCTGGGAATTTGTTAGAAACACATATTTTTAGATTCCACACCAGACCTACTGAACCAGGAAGTCTGTGGGTGAGACCAAGCAATCTTATGTTTTACAGATCCTCGATGATTCTGAAGCATGTTAAAGTTTGAGGACCACTGTTCTAACAAGTCGAACTCTGCCATATGTCAGCTTTTGCATTAGCTTTTTTCTCTATCTGGAACATCCTGTTATCCACAACTTACCCATCTTCCCTGACTGGCTCTTTCTTGCATTTAAATTTCTGTTAAAAATATCTCGGCAGAGAGAACTTTCCTCAATATACAGTGTAAAATAACTAGCTACTCATTTCCACATCCCTCTGTTTTAGTCTTTTGCATATCGCTTATCATTACCTGACGTCATGTGTGTGTCTTTTCCCTATTAGGTTTTATGCACTCTGAGAATAGTACTTTGTTTTGTTCACCAGTTGATGCCCAGTGCCTAGAATAGTGTTTATCAAATAGTATGTCCTTATGATCCCCATTTTTTTTTTCTATATTCTCCAGAGCAATCAAGCTGTATTCTCCAGGACAACTTTACAGAGCAACTAAAATGTTGTCTGTAGGCAAAATATTTGCATAATTTGTTTTTAATATTTGAATATTGTGATATTTCACACGTGAAATAACCTAGAAAGAGAAAAAAAAATCTTCATTTTTCTTTTCTCTTTCTTGAGACATGGTCTTACTCTGCCACCCAGGCTGGAATGCAGTGGCATTATCTTAGCTCACTGCAACCGCAAACTCCTGGGCACAAGTGATCCTCCCACTCTAGCCTCCTGAGTAGCTGGGACTACAGGTGCACGCCATCACGCTTGGCTGAGAAAAATCTTATTGTATGCCGTAGCCTGTATTATCCCACATTGTTTGTAATTATTTATGCATTTATATCAGATAGCCCCTCCTCATTCATTATTAAATCATTGATTATTTTGCTAGACTTAAGATCCCCAAATTCTTTATCAGTTAGGTACTGCCAAGGAATATACAGATCACAGGAAACTTCAGACACATGTTCTGTATTACTAGGTAGGCATTTGCCCCTATCTCCAGTCTGTCTTTGGCCCAGATTAGATAGCTTGGACCTTGGGTGAGCCTTCAGGCCCTTATGCCCCATCCTTCCTCTATACTTTCAGGCAACCACTATTAGTAGAGGCTCAGGCCACATGGCCTTCTTGGCCCATTTCTCTGGAGCCCATACCCTGGTCCTGTTCTGCGGATCCTAAGATTTTCTTGTGAGAGAAGGCTTTCACTTTAAGGCTTGTAGCCAACTCCTCCTGTCAACCTGTCCTTAGTTGAGAAACCTTAGCTGAGAAACAGGTAGAGGAATCCCCTGATCAGGAGGTATCCTTATGCCTGATTGTTAACTATAGAAGAATAGTTGGCTTCATTTTAAAAAGGAATCCCCTGATCAGCAGGTATCCTTATGCCTGATTGTTAGCTACAGAAGAATAGTTGGCTTCATTTTAAAAAGAAGGTATTCAGAGCAGCCCAGTTCTTTTTAAAACTCCTTGGCTGCTATCAGTAAAAACAAAATTCTAATATAGAAGACTAATTGTGTATCACAAGACTTGTATCTTTAACCTGTATCAGAGCTCTTCTTTGGAGGTGGAAAGGAGCCATGAGATTCCTGATAAACATTACAAAACAGTTTCTCCCCCATGCATAATTAAATAGCTTTTAAGTATTATATTTTTTAAATGTTTCTGCTTGGTTATGGGTCTGTGATTGTTTAAAAACTCTTTATGTCAATCCCAAATTCAGGGGAATAAACTTGGAGCCCTCTGTATTGATATGTATTTAGGTACTTTGGTTTTATTCACTAATTGACATACCATTTTGAATGTCCAGCAAACAGGGATGTAAATTCCTTTAGGCCAGGACCATGTCTTTTATATTCTAAAGCATGCTTAATTTCTTTTTATTTTTCTTTTTGAGATAGAGTCTTGCTCTGTCGCTTAGGATGGAGTGCAGTGGCACGATGTTGGCTCACTGCAACCTCTGCAACCTGGGTTCAAGCAGTTCTCCTGTCTCAGCTTCTTGAGTAGCTGGGACTACAGGCGCATGCCACCATGCCCAGCTAATTTTTGTGTTTTTAGTAGAGATGGAGTTTCACCATATTGATCAGACTGGTCTCAAACTCCTGACCTCAGGTGATCTGCCTGCCTCGGCCTCCCAAAGTGCTGGGATTACAGGCGTGAGCCACGCACCCAGCCAAGCATGCTTAAAATAAGGCACACAGGCAGTCAATAAATGGAGGAGTGGTATGGAAACAATCTTGGGATACACTAAAATAAACAAATGGATGAAAATTTGGTTGGGTATATTAGTAGTTTTGTGGTTCTTAGCCACTTTCGATTATATAAGAAATGGATGGTTATTAGACCAACTTAAAATATTCAAGTATTTTCTTAAGTATTTTTCCAGAGAAACTGTTTTAATTTTAGTACTGTGTATAGTTAAGCAAAGCAATGAGGCTAAATGTACTAATCTCTGTTACAACTTTTTGTTTTGCTTTCTGAATCCTTCTCATGTGATCCTGGATCTTGGACTGATGATGGAATGATTTTTGAATACTATGAACCACAGAGCCTATTGTGAAGAATGGCAGGCCTCCAACGTCTCACAGTATGCATTCCTTCCTCCACCAGTACACAGGATCTTTCAAGAAGCCCCCATTGCGGAGACCACACAGTGTTATTGGAGGGAGCCTTGGCTCCTTCATGGCAATGCCCAGAAATGGAAGCAGACTAGGTAATTTGATTACTTGTCTATTGTGTTTACCTTTCTGATTATACATCATGTACATAGTTAAGTTTTAGTTGTGTAAAAGTCAGCAACTTTTATTATCTCCTTTCTTCTGTCAGATAAAAATCAAGTTGAGATCAAGAGGAATGGCAGAAAGATGGAAAGTTCTAGAGAGGTAGTAGTGCTGACAGTACAGAGAAGTAATATTTGAAAAACCTGTCCATCAGGAGAGAAATGAAACCCATAATAAATGGATGCAGTATTTCAAGATGAATGGCAGTTTGGGATGGTGTTTATTTTAGGGTCGTGCCTCAGTAACTTTTCAGATCATCACCATATAAAGCCCAGTGCAATGATTAGTACATGTGGTTATCACCTGAATTGTTTCTTCTTCTGTCATTATGTCTTTAAATATCCAAGAAAAAATAATTGCAAGTTTCTGTTTGTTTATTCTTCTGGCCTTTTTTGATGATGTCTTATATTTTTATTTTTATTATTTTTGAGACAGCGTCTCATTCTGTCACCCAGGCTGAAGGGGAATGCAGTGGTGCTATTGAGGCTCACTGCAGCCCTAACCTCCCAGGCTCAAATGATCCTCCCACCTCAGCCTCCTGAGTAGCTGGAACTACCTGTGCTTGCCGCTACGCCTGGCTAATTTTTTTTTTTTTTAGGAGATGGGGTCTCACTGTGTTGCCCAGGCTGGTCTTGAACTCCTGGACTCAAGTGATCCACTTGCCTCAGCCTCCCAGAGGGCTGGGATTATAGGCATGAGCCACCACACCTGGCGGATTATGTTTTGATTTTTAAAATCACTTTAAGTATAACTATTTTATAGTCTTCTTAGATAATTATATTTACTGAAGCTCCTGGGGTTTTATTCTACTGCTCGTTTTATGTGCTCACTCTTGGAATAGTATATTATTTCCAAATGTGTTTCTTTAATTTTGGGAGTATGAGCTTATCTACAGTGAGGTTTTTTCTATGAGAACTGCATATAGTCTTTATCTGTGTAGGTGTATCTCTACAGAGTGGTATGCTGGAGTTGGCTCACACTAGTTCATGAGAGATGACTGTTAAAGTTTCAGGAACTTTGCAAACTGGTTGTTAAACATAGCTATTAAATTTTGAATTATATAAGTTTACAAATAAGTAAACTAAATTAAAAACAAAGATAATGAATACACAAAAGTCATTGCTTTCTAATTTTTTACCACTTCTAACTATTACCTATGCCACAGGGGTTATTTTTTGCTGTTCTATCTCTATAGTCAAAAACACTATATAATGGTATGCTACTGCACATTTCTTCCCAACCATATGTTCAGTGTTGTCATGTTGATAGCCTGAAGTTGTCCATGGAGAGAGAAGTCAGAAAACACTGTAGATCAGGCCTTGGCTTATTGTTTTCTTGTTTGTCTAGACCAGGGGTTTTTTTGTTTTTGTTTTTTTTTTTGTAAGGGGGCAGTTAGTAATAAATGTTTTAGGTTTTATGGGCATACAGTCTCTATTGCATATTCTTCTCTGTTTAATAATCCTTTAAAAATACAAAAAACATTTTTAGCTCATGGGCCATATAAAAAGAAGCCACATTTGTTCTAGACCCTTGTTCTAGAATTAAGATAGTGTATTGAAAATGTTAGTAATGCAGATTAAATTTAAAGGGTATTGTGCTGGAGGAGAAAAGTATATTGTATCTGTAGCTGTTACATTACCTGATCAGCAGAGATATCCCTCTCCCCCCTGACAGATGAGTAAAGTTCTGACAAGCCTACATTGTTTCACGTTTGTCATGATGGAAGTGAAAATACCAACTGGTAATCATGTCAGAACTACACTTGTTTGTTAATGACGTGAGTAATTTCTTGTTTGGGTCAGATGGTACTCAAGTATTTATTCATAGTCTGAGATTAGTAAGCTTTGTCATCCAATTCCTTGTGCAACAGGACAGATTTTTTTTAAGTGTACCCTTTAAGTCTCAAAAGTGTAGCACTTTGGGAGTTGAGCCTTACTCTCACTTTGTAACTCAAAAACCCAGGGCTTCATTTTTTATCCCAATGTGGAAGGTAAACCCAGGGACCTTCTCATCAACATCAGCAGCCTCTCCTAAGACAGTGATAGTCAATTTATGTATAACAGCTTTGGGTTTTCAGTCCTCTTTGTTTTTGCTTCCTAGGTATTACCAATACATTCTTGCACATTCAGCTGTGCATTTTAAAGTATTACATTTTAGTCAACATTATCTTGAGGAAAGGAAGATTTTCATATCTCACTAGAAATGGAAGGCATGATTAAATTAGTTTTAACATTTTGAAGGTGTGACAGAAATGAATACATGACCTTAGATGTGTTATATACCAAATTTTAAGAGGTTAGGAATCAATCAGCAATACATTACTTTTGCTGCCAAATTAATGTTTTGTTCACATATCACCATAAAATTTCTCCAGAAATCTCAGCGTAACTGGTGTATTCTTAGATTACATATCGAGCTATTAAAAATTCATTACCATTTGCAACTGCTTATGAATATTAATTGGAGTTTTCTTAATACTGAGTTAACCAAGACAAAAATACAGACCTAAAGTGAATTCTAAGATAGAGTTGATACGAGACCCTTGAGTTCAAATTTCTCCTTAATCTAAGCAGTTCTCATAATTTTATATATAAATATTATTAAAAGTTAACATTTATACTTGTAAAATACAATTGTCTCACACATTGATATTTCATATAACTTCATTTGAAAAAGAGATCTAGTTATCTAGGCCATTCCTTGATTGTTAGTTAATATGCAGTTCCCTTGAATACTTGTTAAGCACCTTCTAAGTGCCAGACAGTTGGTTAAGTTCTGGAAATAGAAAAGTGAACTAGCTAAATCCCGTCCCCAAGGATCTTATAAAACCACATGCACCAAAAAATGTTCTTCAGTGTAGTGGGTGGGGGCACAGTAGTCAACTGTGTCTGAGATTAGAAAAGACTTCACTGAGTGATGACACATGAGCATAGTTTTGAAGACTAAGCCTGATCTCACAAAGTTTGATAAAATAGGAAAAGGCATCTTTTAAAAATGAGGAAAAATGTGTGTTAAAGCACTGCAGCATGAAACAGCATGGTTCCTTTTGGAAAATGAATACGTGTATAGAAAGTAATAGTGGCAAGAGAGGAGTTCTAGAGATCTAGCATTTGTTTCCTAGTACACTCTTTTTGCTAGGTTATTAGAGAATGACTGACAAATGCAGGTGTGCAAGTATACAACTTGGCCGGATGTGGTGGCTCATGCCTGTAATCCCATCACTTTGGGAGGCCAAGATGGGTGGATTCCTGAAGTTGCAGTTTTTTGAATTTTTGCAATCAGACCTTGGTGATGACCTTGAGCAGTAGGATATAAGTAACTCCCACATGCTTAGCGTTCCAATAATGGAACACTAGGCATAAATGGCTACAAGTTCAAGATGAGCCTGAACAACAAGGCAAAATCTTGTCTCTACAAAAAAACAAAAACAAAACAAAACACCAGGTGTGGTGGGTGCCTGTACTCCCAGCTACTTGGGAGGCAGGAGGATTGCTTGAGCCTGGGAAGTAGAGGCTGCAGTGAGCCATGATTGTGCCACCGCACTCCAGCTTGGCCAACAGAGCAAGACCTTGTCTCAAAAAAACAAACAAACAAAAAAAACCCAAAAAACAGTATATGTCTGTTTTTAATATTTTCAAATGGAATTTATCTTCCTCCCCCTACTTCCATTTAACTTTTTTTTTTTTTTTTTTTTTTTGGAGAAGGAGTCTCGCTCTTTCACCCAGGCTGGAGTGCGGTGGCGCGATCTTGGCTCACTGCAGGCTCCGCCCCCCGGGGTTCACGCCATTCTCCTGCCTCAGCCTCCCGCGTAGCTGGGACTACAGGCGCCCGCCACCTCGCCCGGCTAATTTTTTTTTTTTTTTTTTTTTTTTTTTTTAGTAGAGACGGGGTTTCACCATTAGCCAGGATGGTCTCAATCTCCTGACCTCGTGATCCGCCCGCCATTTAACTTTTATCTCTATTAAACATATCATAACCCACCTTTATTGTAGTATGCTTTTGCTCTGAACAGATTTTTGAGTATTTGAAGATCATAAACTTGTTTTTGTAGTTCTGGTACAAAGTAGATAGTCAGTGAATAATTTTTTATTGTTTTATTTTTAACATTGGGGGTGCAGGGAGGAGAAACTGCATTAGAAGCTTTTAAGAGGTGTTTTAAAGAATATTCAAAGAATTAGCTCCATTTGACCATAGATCCAGTGATACATTATTTAATGGAAAGAATACTAAATAAGAGGCAAATGACCAGGTGTCTATTCCAGCTCTGCATCTAAGCTTTGTGACCTTTTGAAAGTCATTTAACCTTTCAAGTCTCAGTTCCCAGATCTAGAAAATGAAAGAACTGGCTCATTCTCAGAGATACTATTTCCGGTTTATAATTTTATTACTCAACCCTTGAGAATAACTTGAATGTTAATTTTTTTTCATAATTTGAAAGTGTAAAAAGATTTCATACTACTATTTTAAGACATTTGAGTCATGTTTTCATCTATTAACTGCATACCTGTGGCACCCAGAATATAAATGACTTTTTATGCTGTGATTTTTACTTGTTGGCCTTCTACATTTTACCCATAGTGATAATAAATTATATATTAGTATATAATGTATCTCTTTTAATGTCTCATTTTTTGATATAGATATTGTTCATGAAAATCTAAAAATGGGATCAGATGGTGAGAGTGACCAAGCTTCTGGGACATCATCTGATGAAGTCCAGTCACCCACAGGTGTTTGTCTCAGAAATCGTATACATAGACGGATCTCAATGGAGGTAATCATTTAAAAAATACAAATATACCTGTGAATATGTGTGCTGGTATATGTTAATACACATACCTATCAAGTGGAGTAAATGTCCATTTAAAAATTTTCATAAACACACGTGACACTTGTAAGAACGTTACTTCTTTGCATTCATAAATTGCAGTCTGTGAATATTTCCTCTTTTTTGATTTTTATCCCAATATGGATATGCAGTATAGTTGTTTGCATTCTGTGAAACATTTTATTTATTTTAATTTTTTGTGAAACGTTATTTTAGGTTCTCCATTAAGGAGAAGTGAATTTTCAAAAATTCTGGAAATACAGAATAATATATTAGCAATGTCTTCTTTTTAGAAAATATGATTTTGATTATATTTTTGAGATTCATCTGGGTAATTAGCATTTTATTTTCTCTATTTCAAATTTTAAGAGGTATAAATAAACAGCTTTTTTTCTTGCATTATATTCTAAAAGCGGGTGTCCTTTCCTTTGTGGTTCACTATACCTACTAATCTCTGAAGCACATTTATTTCTCCGTGTAAAAGGATGAAGAATTCATTTTCTTTTCTTTGTAAGTGTTGTGATATAACCTTGAGAACATAAGTTGATTGTGACTGTTACTTCAGTACATACTGTAAACTAAAATAGGTTTCTGCAAAAAAAATTGAACTTGTTTTGAAATAAAAGTATTGTTGCTTTTTTGGTGCTGTTGAGATGATGATTAGGGTATCTCTCCTATTGATTGATTATATTTTCATTATAAAAGGATTGCTTCTTAATCAGTTAAGGAAATCTTATCAGTTTTCTAAATGATAAATTAACATTTTCAATTGTTGAAATCAATGATATGTTCATATGACACAATGCTAATGAAAATATTTCTTATTTTTCTTCACATTATAGATGATTTTTAAAAATCATTTGTTTTGTTTAGTATTAGGGTCTATATCTGGAGTTTCTCATTCTTCGTTGAGCTATAATTTGTTTCCCCACCACCAAGGAGGCACGCTCTAGATTATATTCTTTTTATAGTATATATTTTTTTCTGTTTTATGAGACAGGGCCTCACTCTGTCACCCAGACTGGAGTACAGTGGTGGGATCTCAGCTCACCACAGCCTCAACCTCCTGGGCTCAAGTGATCCTCCTGCCTCAGCCCCAAGTAGCTGGGACTACAGGCATACACCACCATGCCCGGCTGATTTTTTTGTATTTTTTGTAGAGACAGGGTTTCACCATATTGGCTTCCCAAAGTGCTAGGATTACAGGCTTGAGCCACTGTGCCTGACCTATAGTATATTTTAATATCTAGAAAGACTTCTTTCTGTATCCCTCCCCCATATACACATACATTCTTTCTTATTTTAGAATGTTTTTGGATTTTTTTCTGTTTATTCTATTGATACATTTTAGGCATTTTATTTTGTTCTAAGAATAAGCTTATTGTGATTTCTTAGTGGTTATGTAACTTATAAAATTAATATGGGGATGACCAGTATCTTCTCATTACCTATTCTTACCATTTGGTGGCATTGTATGTTTTTATACTTAAGTCTTATATTTCTCAATAAATATTTATGCAGTTCCTATACCTCTGCATTCCGTTTCATGGTTTGGCTGCTGCTGTGAATAGGAGGAATTTCTTTTTATAGGGCTTAAATTTCTTGATGTAATGATATAGGCAAGATTCTTTTCAGGTTTATCCCAGCTCACATTGTATAATTAAATAAAGTAGAAATGCCATTAACATGGCAGTAATAAATATAATTCTCTTTCCCCATGTTGCATACAAGATCATATAATATCTACTTGGTTAGTTATTTAAACTGATCACAGAGTTTGTGGTAGTGTTTGCCTATTGTTACTATATGGTATAATAAATTTAAAGTAAATTTCAAGTTGAATTTACCGGTGAAAGGACTCAAAAATTACTGAGGTTGCAAAATTTCATTTCTGTAACACTTCGCTGTATACTTTTGCTTACAGTAAATGTTTTTGCCATGAGTATATTACATATAATCAATGTAGGTAACTTTGCAACTGCAGTAAAACTTTACGATTACTTATCATTAAGAAATAATATGTTAGAGCCTGTGAATACAAAAGCCAAATTTTGCTATTTTTACTATTTTTGATTACCTTTACTATTACTATTTACTATTTTTTACTATTTTTGATTACCTTTTTTTTTTTTTAAGGATTTAAATAAGCGGTTATCGCTGCCTGCAGACATCAGAATACCTGATGGATATCTTGAAAAGTTGCAGATAAACAGTCCACCATTTGACCAACCAATGAGTCGAAGGTCTCGTAGAGCTTCCTTAGTAAGTTTTTGGTCTCCTATACCTCCACTATCAGTCAGATCTGCTTGTTTGCTGCTTCTGGGTGTAAACATTTTAAATTAATTTTTATATTTAACTTTAGAATAGCTAAATTTTATTATATTGCCTTCTCGATTTTTATTATTTTCCATTCTTAAAGGTTTATTGGAGCCCTTAAGATGCATTCAATAGGATGCATATTGGAATAGGATTTATGGTATCTTTTATTTTTGGTAAATGCTATTAATACATGCTAGATAGATAAATACGTACTAGATATATAGATATACTAGATATGTGCTGGATAGATAAAAATATATTAATATATACCAGATATACAGAGAAGTACACAAACCATAATTGTACAGCTCAACGAACTTTTGAAATGTTAATATACCTGTGTAACCAGTACCTGGGTCAATAAAAGAAAATTTCAGAAATCCCAGAAACCCCCTTCTGCTTCCTTTCTCTTTAAGATTCCTCACTTCCTCAACTATAGCCATACTCTCTGCCTTCTGATGCTAAAGATTAGTTTTACCCAGATGTGTGACACTGTTCTGATCATACTGTTTTTATAGTATGTTTTGATATCTGGATCTTTTAAAATCCCATTCACATATATTCTTATTTTTTAAATGTGTAATATTCTCTTTCTGATTATCCTTATTAAAACATCTGAGCTTTGTGTAATTATGAATATGTAATTATATTAAAATATATTTTATGTAAATATACAGAATTATATACTTATACAAAGTTTGTATATATATATTGCACAATATGTATCCCAGTATGTATGGAAGTTATACAGTATGTATTATTTTTGTTGTTAGCTTCTTTTGTTCAGTGTTACGTTTGTGAGTTTCAGCCCTATTTTTGCATGTAATTATAGATAATTCGTTTTCATTGTTGCATGGTATTCCATTTATGAGTGTACTGTACTTCATTCTCTTATCGATGGGCATTCTGGTTGTTTTCGGTTTTTGGCTATTACCAAATAATGCTTCTATCACCATTCCTGTGCACGTTTTTTGGTTAACATGTGTAAGCATTTCTGTTGAGTACTTACCTAGGAGTGGAATTGTTGCATTATATTCTGCTTCCCTAGATACTGTCAGCAGCTTTCCAGAGTCATTGTACCAACTTATACTTACATCACTAGCATATAATAGTTCTGGTTGTTCTCCTTGCCAACTTTTGATAATGTCTTTTAAAAATTATTATTTTAACTTTTCTAGTAAGTTGATAGTGGTCGCTTGGTTTTGTTTTGCATTTCTCTGATGACTAAGTTGAACACCTTTCTATGTGTTTATTATTCATCATGTGTTTATTATATGTTTGTATTTAGATATTCTCTTTTGTGAATTAACTACCCAGGTCTGTTTTTCTTCTCTTTTATATTGGGTTTTTCTGTCTTTTCTTATTGGTTTATACAAATTTTTAAGTATGCTTTGTATATAGGACCTTTGCCAGTTACATGTCTTACAAATATATTTTCTTAATATTTAGTAATTAACCCAGCACCATTTATTCAAAGGGTAACTTTTCTTATTGCAGTATCACTTTAACGTAAATTCAGATGATTGTTTATGTGAGAATCTCTTTTGGATGACTATAGTCCTATAGTAGAGATACATACAAAGTGCTTTGGGACAACAAAAGAGGCAGCAAGTAAAATGCCTTGGCAAATCACAAGCTTACAGAGATAGCACTTGAGCTGGTCCTAGAAGGATGGGCAGAAATTTGTCAGTTAAAAATGGCCTATGAATGAAGGGTGTTCTAAGCAGAGGAAACTTCATGTACTAAAACTAAAACCCAGAGGTTTGGGTGTAGATGTCATGTTTGGGAAATCAGAACTGATATGAAGGGTAATATGGAATAATATAAAAGCTATGGCTTGAACGGACAGGACAGATCCAGAATGAAAAGCCTTAGAGGTCAGGCCAAGAAGTCTGGACTTCTTCCCATGTAATGAGAAGACATCAAAGGTATTTATTTAAACAAAGGCTGACATGATCACATTTTTGTTTCATAGCAATAGCTTTAGGAGAAGTACAAACAATGAATTAGAGAGAAAGACTAGAGGCAGGGAGAATTAGGAATTTATTTAAAATTAAGGCTGATGTGGCAATCAGATGGAAATAGAAAGTAGAACATAAATCCTAGGGACCAGGAAGGGATAAAATACCACCTAATAACCAGTTGGACTTTGCACCTGAAGGAAGAGAAATTGATGATGACTCTTGGATTGCTAGCGGTTGTTGTATCTCCTTTTTTACATTATTATTATTATTATTATTATTATTATTATTATTATTATTATTATTATTAGAGACGGAGTCCTGCTCTGTCACCCAAGCTGGAGTGTAGTGGTGCAATTTTGGCTCACTGCAATCTCCACCTTCCCAGTTTCAAGCGATTCTCCGGCCTCGACCTCCCGAGTAGCTGGGATTATAGGTATGCGCCACCATGTCCTGCTAATTTTTGTATTTTTACTAGAGATGTGATTTCACCATGTTGGCCAGGCTGGTCTTGAATGCCTGAGCTCAGGTGATCCACCCGCCTCGGCCTCCCAAAGTGCTGGGATTACAGGGGTGAGCCACTGCATCCAGCCTTTACATATTATTATATAATGGAACTATTTTCTTTAGAGACAAGGTCTCACTCTGTCACCTAGGCTGGAATGCAGTAGCACGATCATAGCTCACTGTAATCTTGAACTCCTGGCCCCAAGCAATCCCCACATGTCAGGCTCCTGAGTAGCTAGGACTGCAGGTGCACACCATCACACCCAGCTAATTAAAAAACATTTTTCTTTTTTCTTGTGGAGATGGCATCTCACTGTGTTGCCCATGCTGGTTTCAAATGCCTGGCCTCAAGCAGTCCTTCTGCATTGGTTTCCCAGAGTGCTAGGATTATAGGTGTGAGCCACCCACAGCATCTGGCCTCTGTGGGCCAGATTAGATATTCTAGTCAGATATTCTAAAAAATATTTTGGTTACATACTCTAAAAAATAAAATCACTTTATGCTGTATATACCATGAGCACATTGTTATTTGACATTCACCAGTATATAAATATGGTGAAAAGTATAACACAAACTTGATTTTGGTATAAGCATATGATTATCATAATTTAGCATCACTGCTTAAGACATTTTGTGTGTGTGTGTGTGAGAGACAGAATGTCACTTTGTCGCCCAGGCAGGAGTACAATGGCACAATCTCAGCTCACTGCAACCTCTGCCTCTGGTTCAAGTGATTCTCATGCCTCAGCCTCCTGAGTAGCTGAGATTACAGGCATGTGCCACCATGCCTGGCTAATTTTTTTATTTTTAGTAGAGACAGGGTTTTGCCGTGTTGGCCAAGCTGGTCTTGAACTCCTGACCTCAAGTGATCCACCTACCTCAGCCTCCCACAGTGTTGGGATTACAGGCGTAAGCCACTGTGCCCGGCCAAGACATTTTTGTTGGGATGATTTTGCCATTTGATTGTCAAGTCAAAAATTTTCTTTGGCTATCAATTTTTATCAAAGATTGGTACTTAGGATAAATTTTGAGGTTGTATTTGTTCCATTTGGGAGTAAAAATGTGATTTAATCACCATGTAATTTTTTAAGCTATCCTTTAGCAGCTATCTTTTACAGTCTACATGATGTTAAGAAAAACAGTGCCCTCTAATGAATGCTAAGTGATTAGAGATTTTATTTATGTTAAGTGTTCCTACCTACCTCCTCCCCTTTTTTTTGAGACGGAGTTTCACTTTTGTTGCCCAGGCTGGAGTGCAATGGCATGATCTCGGGTCACCACAACCCTCGCCTCCTGGGTTCAAGCGATTCTCCTGCCTCGGCCTCCCGAGTAGCTGGGATTACAGGCATGCGCCGCCACACCCTGGCTAATTTTGTGTTTTTAGTAGAGACGGGGTTTCTCCATGTTGGTCAGGCTGGTCTTGAACTCCCCACCTCAGGTGATCTTCCTGCCTCGGCCTCCCAGAGTGCTGGGATTACAGGCATGAGCCCCTGCGCTGGCCTGCCTACTTCCCTTTTCAAAAAATTCTGAAATGGCTTATAGATTTCAGATAAATCATGCCAGCTATGTTTTGGATTTTACTGATGCATCCATTTCATTATTCATCTACCTTACTAAAGAATACTTTTTGGAAATACATTAAAAATTATTCTTCAAAATGAAAATCTCTACCCTAGGTTTATATTTGAACATAGGCAGGGAAGGAGGGCACGTGAAAGTTAGGGATGGATGGAAAAGGAGTGGGAAAAAGAAACTCATTTTTTTACATGTATTAGAATTTGTGTATCTATGGATAATATATTCTTTATATACCTAAAAAGTAAAAGTTTTTTCAAAGAGATCAGTTTTTCAGCATAGAAGTCTGGACCCTAGGTTTATGTGTAAAGGAGATGGGTAAAGATTAGGGATGAATGGAAAGGAGGTAGGAAAAGAAAAATATTCTTCACATGTACTAGAGTTCATTTTTCCATGGTTAATATACCCTTAATCTAAAAAATAAAATATTTTTAAGGTAAAATTTAGCCTTGTCTTCTAAAAGTTTTAAACTTTCAATGTGTTGTTCTCATATATATATATATATTTTTTTTTTTTGTTTGTTTGTTTGTTTGTTTGTTTGGTTTTTTTTCAAATTATTTGTAGAGACAGGGTCATACTAGGTATTATCCAGGCTGATCTTGAACTCCTGGCCTCAAGCAGTCCTCCCGCTTTGGCCTTCAAAATCACTGACATTACAGGTGTAAGCCACCTCTCCTGGCCTATTTTCATATTTTCTAATGGCAATATATAATAAGTAGAGTAGTAAAAATAATATAAAACCTTTGCTTGAGTAGGAATTAAGAAACAATTCATTTTTCCTGGAGAAAGTTATACAGTAGGGCTGAATGGGTCTAATATAAATTTATGGTCATCAACCTCACATAGATCCCCAATGTTGCCTGGCTACCCCACTGTCTTTCTCTGATTAACTCTTCCTCTCTTACTGTAAGCAGATGATCTCTCTTCCTATATCATAAAAAAGAGAGAGGGCCAGATGTTGTGGCTTATGCCTGTAATCCCACCACTTTGAGATGCTGAGGCAGGAGGTTTGCTTGAGCCCAGGAGTCCAAGACCAGCCTGGGCAACATAGTGAGACCTACATCTTTACAAAAAATTAACAAAACTAGCCAGGCGTGGTGGCACACCTTTGTCGTCCCAGCTACTCGGTAGGTAGGAGGTGAGAAGATCACTTGAGCCCAAGAGGATGAGGTTGTGGTGAGCCATGATTGCACCGCTGCACTCCAGCCTTGGTGACAGAGTGAAAGACCCTGTCTCAAAAAAAAGGGGGGCCATTAACCAGAAACCCCCTCCTTTTCTGTATAACAAACTTGCAAATCTACCTATACATATACCCATTCTGTTCTTTTTTGTTTTTAATCTTGAGAAGTTGTACCTCTTACTATCCCATCTTTTCAGGATGCTTAAGACTATCTGTTATCCCTATAAACTCATGTGTGTTCAGTCTCCCATTTCTTACCTTAATCCTTTCCATTGACTTTTTATTTACATAAACATAATTTTAGTTTTAGATTTGCAGAAAAAATTACAAAAATTATATAATTCTTATATACCACATACCCAGTTACCATATTATTAACATTTTATATATTATTTTAATACATTTGTCACAACTAAGGAACCAACATTGGTACATTACTAGTAACAAAACTCCATACTTTATTCAGATTTCACTAATTTTTTGTCAGTGTTCTTCTTCTGTTCCAATACCCCCTCCAGGATACCACATTACATTTAGTGATCATATGTCATGTTAAAAATAGTGGCTATTGGATTGGTGAAGTGCTATTTAGTAGTCCTTTATGATTGATAAGAAAAAATATTCTCAACATATTTAGTTAATTATTAGAATAGTGGGAAAGCCTATATGTAGATAGTCAGGATTCGTCAGAGCTTCCTTGCCCTTAAAATAATGGTATACCCAGTGGAAGTTTTGTGAGACTGAGTGCAGCTTCAATTAGAATGAAGGTCATCCATATATAAAAAGTTGTCTTATTGTATTCAAATTATAGGTTTATACATTTTAAGAGCATATGCCTTCCTAAACAGTGAATGTTTGGATTCTTCATTCCTGGTTTTACCAGTAGACCATATAGACCTTTCTTAATTCTCAGAGCAGGTGAGAAAATACAATCAAGTCCTTACATCTCTCAGTAATTAGAAATATAAGATGGAATGTGGGAGTGAGGTTCAAAGTCCCACAGAATTTACCTTTAGCATATTGTGTACAGGAGTACAGGATTAAGGTGGTATTGTGGTGGTGATAATAGCAATTTTTGTAAGACAAAGTGGCTGAGTAGAATAGAGATTCTCAATCTCTCCCCCTGCCCACCAAGTCTAAGGGATAAAACACATTTCTGTCATTAACAGTAACTCGGTAATTCCCACAGGGAGGGAAATGAATGTTTGAAAAAGCCTCCCTCTTCCCCTGCTGTTTCTTTTTTTGTTGTTTTTTGAGACAGAGTCTTGCTCTGTCACCAGGCTGGAGTGCAGTGGCACGATCTTGGCTCACCGCAATCTCTGCCTCCTGGGTTCAAGTGATTCTTCTGCCTCAGCCTCCCGAGTAGCTGGGATTACAGGTATGCACCACCACACCCAGCTAATTTTTGTATTTTTAGTAGAGTACAGGTATGCACCACCACACCCAGCTAATTTTTGTATTTTTAGTAGAGCTAATTTTTGTATTTTCACCATGTTGGCCAAGATGGTCTTGATCTCCTGACCTTGTGATCCGCCCTTCTCGGCCTCCCAAAGTGTTGGGATTACAGGCCCGGCCGCGTTTCTTATATATTAATACATACTCACTCTTAAAATGTCATCTATGGATCCTCTGTACATACAGAAGCTTCCCCCTTTATCTGTAGTTTCATTTTCCACAATTTCAGTTATGTGAGGTCAAACACAGTCTGAAGATAGGTGAATACAATGCCAATAAGATTATTTTGAGAGCAAGAGATAGAGACTGCATTCACGTAACTTTTATTACAGTATTTTATTATAGTTATTTAATTAGTTGATCTCTTACTCTGCAAAATTTATAAATTAAACTTTATCTTAGGAGTGTATTAATATGTATAGGGAAAAACCTAGTACATATAGGTTTCAGTGCTGTCTGCTGTTTCAGGCATCCACTGGTGTTCTTAGAAGTATCCCCTGTGGATAATGGGGACCTCAGGTGCTTCATTTGTTTTGAAGCTCAGCTAGAACAGCATCTCCAGCATGTGATAGAGTAATTATGTTGCTAAATCCAAAGTAAACAAAAAATTTCCCATAAGGCTTGGTATTGCTTACAAGTTACACTGAATTCTAGGAAGACTATTATAAATTATAATTTAATTTATATATATATTTAGAATTTTCACGTGCTTATACTCTAAGAGCCATCTGAATAGGAATTTGTTTGGGGCTGCCAAAAAGTGAAGTATTTTCTTAGAACAGTGAAATATCAGAAAAAATTATCTTCATTTGTCTGGAAAGCAGCATTAAGGGGGCTTTTATATTACATGAAAATATAAGCTTTGCGCAGTGATAGTATCATACCCGAGGTTTATCTAAGGCACAGTTATTGCTAATTGAAAATTTTTCCCAAATACCCCACTATGACAACTTGCGATATAGTTGGCATTGGCAATTTTCGAGTTTCTACAGAGACTGAAACAACAACATATACATTATAAAGCTTATTGTGCTATTTCTTTAGCTATTATTTCTGTTTCTGTGAAACTTTTAAAATATTCTAAAATAATCTAGAATGGAACTCAGTCTAGATTGTGAACTTATGAAAGTGGGAATCATATCTGTCTTCTCTAGCACCTAACATTGTGCTGGGTAAGTGTTGAATAAATGAGCTTTGTCCTCTGTCCTCTGAATAATTTCTGTAG
This sequence comes from Hylobates moloch, assembly GCF_009828535.3. Classification (NCBI taxonomy): domain Eukaryota; kingdom Metazoa; phylum Chordata; class Mammalia; order Primates; family Hylobatidae; genus Hylobates; species Hylobates moloch. The sequence goes on along the minus strand of NW_026652287.1, from coordinate 96,193,725 downwards.
GAGAGCACGTCAACAAGCTAGTCATTATATCTATTGTTAATCTTGTCGTGTTCAGCAAATAAAAATGCAAGCAAAATTTTCTAAAAATTTTATTTAAAGATTCAGTAAGTACTATTTTGATGTGATCGTAAAATCCTAAGTTGAAGATTACTAAAATGGGGGCTCAGCCTTTACTTTTTGAATTAGGATCTGACAGACAATTCACTAGTGTAATTGTGCCTTTGTCTGAATTCTCTGCCTGCCTGCCTGCCTGCATGGGTGCAATTCAGTAGTGTTGTTTATTTTATAGAGTGATTATTCAAATTTAAACTTAACCTCATACATTTTTGTCTTTACAGTCTAATTTGTAGTCCATTTACATAGTCTTTAAAGCAAACCTCGACATTTTGTCATAGTAACCATTGGACCCTAGTGTATTTGATGTTTTAAGAACATGGTAGTATTCATTCATTTAAGATAAAAGGATTAATAAGAAAATTTCTCTACTCCTGAGAAGAAAAAATGCCTAGCTTACAGTCTTATTTCCCACGTGCTTCTCATTGTTATAATGACATTTTAAATATTTTTTTCAGGAATATTCGTTCTTTTGTTCATACTAGTTTGCATTTATTCTCAATGTAGTGTTTTTCCCCCATAAAAGATGGCACAAAACTTAAAATTCATGGCAAAAATGCGATAGTTCCATATTCATGAATTTAAGCACCTAAATTCCAGAGATAAGTATCAGAATAAAGATATTTTATTAGTTTCTGTGATCTTGGCAAGTAGCCTTTTTTATGAAGTAAAGTATTTAAGATCATATATAAATAGGCTATATAAAAACATATATAAATTAAAAGATTTTCATAATCAGACTGTCATGTACCAGATAGTGGTATATTTGCCATGTTTTTCATACTGATTTTAAAAACTTCACTTGTATTTTAAAAATGTTATCTATTGTAGTTTTACTTCTTTATTTTGCATAGTTATTGATACTAGAAAGTGAAGGACTTAATACTGAGTTGTGTGCAAGACAATACATGGATGAATAGTGCGTGATGGTTGTAAAACTTCATTTTTAAAATTTACTGTTTTATGAAAAAGTCATATATAGGAAAATATCAGAGTGCAAAAATAATTTTTCATTCATTCAATAATACCTGTGACCAAAGTTTTAATTAGTTTACTAAAATTGAATTAAGTACGATTGGATGTGCAATTTTCCACATGGCTTTTAATATGATATATATCATTGTAACAAAAAGATAAAAACAGTTCTTTTGAGGGGCCTCTGCTACTTTTGGCCATTCAGCTTCGGATAATTTATCCTATTGTCTGAAATGGTAAGTGATGCAAGTCTAATTATCAAGGATTATTTTAATTTTACTCCACAGTTCCAAGGAAAATTGCATATTTAGACCTCTAGAGTTTGACTAAATCACAGCATTTAATCAGCTGGCATAATTTATACACCGTTGAGAACTGAGATTATGTATTAAAAAACTTTCACCGGCTTTTTATTTAAGGGCATTAGAACCATTCTAAGCAAGTGAATCTTTCTTTAGATTATCATTACCTTTTCCATTATCTACAAAGGGGTACTAGAAAGCAACTTGAAGAAAATTCTTTTCCCATTCTGTTTTACTTTTTAAAATATTTCTGCTCTCTCAGTCCCTAGTTTTCAATCTATCTAAAAAAAAAATTTTCCTAAATTTTGTGTTAAGGTGTTTTCTTTTTCATTTTAAATATTAGGTTTGTATTACATATTTAGGTATATTTCATCTACTCTGTTTATCATCTCCATACACAACAGGCAGGCAAGCTCAAGTTTAAAAGCAAGGCTTTTGAGAACTCACTTTTAAAGCATTTTCTCTTGTTGTGGGTTTTTTTGTTTTGTTTTGTTTTTTTGGCCAGGGGGTGTAGCCAGAATTAGACTTACATTGCTGCTTCTATGTTTGCCACTTCCTGATCCATAGTAGAGCATGATTTTCAGTTGTCTTTTTCCATTGTATTTTAATTGGAAAGCCTGAAACAAATAGTATTTTGTTGTTTGCAGGACTTCCTTGAGAATTCAGATTGGTAAGGGAAAATATATAGGAAAAATATTTATTTTGCAATTTTGTTAAAAAGGAAATCCCAAGTAGTTATCCTTGATAAGATTCTTTAGTATCTTAAAATGCCTGTGGTGTCTTAGAATAAAACAATATATTTTTTATGACAGAATGTTAACTATGTATATAAAGGTTGGGTTGACAATTTTGATTGTGAACTTTGATATTTTTGAACCTTTGAATGTTCCAATATTGGGTTTATTTTAAAACTTGATAGATATTCAACCATTTGATTATAATCAGATTTTTCTATTCTTAGTCATTCTTTAAAGTGGGAAAGTTTCAGAAGTTGAGGAAGAGATGAATTGAAACTTTAAGAATAAATACTAGGCTGGGTGCGGTGGCGTACGCCTGTAATCCCAGCACTTTGGGAGGCCAAGGCAGGCAGATCACTTGAGGTCAGGAGTTCGAGAACAACGTGGCCAACGTGTTGAAACCCTGTCTCTGCTAAAAATACAAAAATTTGCCGGGCTTGGTGGTGCATGCCTGTAATCCCAGCTGCTCTGGAGGCTGAGGCAGGAGAATCACTTGAACCCGTTAAACCTGGCCGGGAGGTGGAGGTTGCAGTGAGCCAAGATTGTACCACTGCACTCCAGCCTGGGCGAGAGTGAGATGACGCTGTCCCAAAAAAAAAAAAAAAAAAAAAAAGAATAAATACTAAATTTATCATTGTTTTACCTTTTCAGTCAGAAATTGGCTTTGGAAAAATGGAAACCTACATCAAATTGGAAAAGCTTGGAGAGGTAAGTAAATATTTATTTAAAAAATGTAAGACATTTTTTTCTTATTCATCATTCAAACTCTGTTACTCCACAGTTTTTGTTAACCTGGAAAAAACATAAATACTGATGTCAACAAGATTATATACTTGTTCTGGAAAGGTAACAGAGTTTCTAGGAGTTAGGGTCTTCAATTCTTGAAATTATCCCATCAGTTTGAGAGGAAATGAATTTTTTTTATAGCTTTGAAATTTTTATTGAAGCAGAAAGTATTATGTTTTCTTGATAACAAAGTAGGCATTTGTCACTTAGTCTACTGGCAGTCTACTGTCTGTGCCACCATGGGAAATTGCATGAGTTCAGACCTGTGAAAAATCAGAATAAAGATAAAAACACATTTTTTAAAGGTTAAGGAAATTCTTAAGATCTTGGTTTTCTTGAACTTGCTACTAGTACTACTGATTCGAAATGGCCTACCTCCTATAGTAGGAAAGGGCAAAGAAAATAATAGTTAATAGGGAACCCTTAAAGGAGCTTGAGGGCTGTCCTGGCAATAATAGAAGAGATCCTTGTTTTTTAAAGGAGAGTTAATGTACAAAGATTCTGAAAAGTCTAGAAACATGGGTAAAATTTTTATGATTGCCGGGCGCGGTGGCTCTCGCCTGTAATCCCAGCATTTTGGGAGGCCGAGGCGGGTGGATCACGAGGTCAGGAGTTCGAGACCAGCCTGGCCAACATGGTGAAACCCCGTCTGTACTGAAAACACAAAAATTAGCCGGGCGTGGTGGCAGGCGCCTGTAATCCCAGCTACTGGGGAGGCTGAGTCAGGAGAATCGCTTGGAACCAGAAGGTGGAGGTGACAGCAAGCCAAGATCGTGCCACTGCACTCTAGCCTGGGCGAAAGAATGAAACTCCATCTCAAAAAAAAAAAAAAAAATTTGTGATTTAACAATATGTACATTACATTTTCATTTTTCAGCTAATATGTTCAATTAGTGTCCATCAGTCTCCATATACCATTGCAGGTAAAGCACCTTTGATTTTAAAGCTATTGATCTAATTGTTAATCTGAAATAAAGTACAAAAAGTAAATATTCTGTCTATGTTTTTATACTCTTGAGGCACTCTGTAATGTTACAGAAGTATGGAAGCTGTGCATATGAACTGAAAGTCCTGTTTACTGTAAGAAAAGCCAAGGCTGATCATTGTGTGTTTTTCTTTTCAAGACGGAATTTAACAATGCTTAGAAACTAGAAATTCAGGTAGAGCTCTTTATTATAAGATGGTATTAAATAGACTCTTATACTTTTGATGTGTCCTTTAAAAATATATTTTATAGGGTACATATGCAACAGTATATAAAGGAAGAAGTAAATTGACAGAGAATTTGGTGGCATTAAAAGAGATCCGATTGGAACATGAAGAAGGTGCACCCTGCACAGCTATAAGAGAAGGTATAATAATTATACAGAACATTTTAAAATCAAAGTGGTGGAATAAGAGTTTATTTTTTATAAGTAAAAAGAGCTCAGATATACAAGTAATGACTGGAAAATATTAAACCTTTGAAAAGCTAATTTCTAAAACATATTCAAAAGAAAGGGATTAATTATATTAGTGTATAACTTAAAATGAAATCTGAATTCATTAAAAATCACTATCATAGACAACTATTTGTCATAGGGAAATGTTATATATTGGTACATGAGGAACATGGTAACTATAAATTAACCAGATAAGCTAAATAAATTAAAAAACAGTGTGTAAACATATGTATATCATAGTACCATTTTATAAAGAAGATTATTCAGAAAATGGCTTGAGGCAACTGATTAGTAATGTGGAGGGGAAAAATGGTTCCTTGTACTTTATATCTAAATTAATCCCAGAAGTTTCAAAAGTTAACATTTAAGAAAAATACAGAAGATGATATGGAGAATATTATAATATTGGGGACAATTTTAAGTATTATAATATCAAACCCAGTAGTATAAAAGAAAAAGTTGATTTCCATGAACTGTTTTTTTTTTTTTTTTTCTTTTGAGAGGGAGTCTCGCTCTGTTGCCCAGGCTGGAGTGCAGTGGCGAGATCTCGGCTCAGTGCAAGCTCTGCCTCCTGGGTTCACGCCATTCTCCTGCCTCAGCCTCCCGAGTAGCGGGGACTACAGGCGCCTGCCATCACTCCCAGCTAACTTTTTTTTGTATCTTTTAGTAGAGATGGGGTTTCACCATGTTAGCCAGGCTGGTCTCGATCTCCTGACCTCATGATCCGCCTGCCTCGGCCTCCCAAAGTGCTGGGATTACAGGCGTGAGCCACTGTGCCCAGCCTCCATGAACAGTTTTACAACCAATCCTCTTGGTAAATTATTGCTTTGAACTTAAGAGAATCTTTTTTTTTTTTTTTTTAATAGCATTGTTGCCCAGGCTGGTCTTGAACTCCTGGGCTCAAGTGATCCGCCTGCCTTGGTCTCTCAAAAGTGCTGGGATTATAGGGGTGAGCCATCGCCCAAGGCCTAAACTTAAGAGAATCTTTTAATCAGTTCATATGTTCAACTTACTTCAGATTTTTATAGACTGCCACAGACTAAACAATTGTCTTTCGTTTTCTGTTTTGCAGTTTCACTATTAAAGGATTTAAAACATGCAAATATAGTAACCTTACATGACATTGTTCACACAGATAAATCCTTGACTTTGGTGTTTGAGTATCTGGTAAGCATCTCATAAAAATTCGGTATTTAACTTTGCTTTAGAAAAACATAGTAAATTGGACTTTTAGTTTGTTTTTTATTTTTCTTTAAACTGCAGCTGTGCTTAGATAAATTGGACTTTTTAACAGCCCAAGGGACTTTATTGTTTAGTTATCAGTTTTTCATTAAATTATGTGTACGGTGCATCCAATATCTTTTCTTGAAAAACAACTTATTTTGAAAAACACTATTAAGTGAACCAGTCACAACATTCTGAAAACGGTGTGTCACATAGCAGAGTGCTGTGTTTTTCCAGGATAAAGACCTGAAACAGTACATGGATGACTGTGGAAACATCATGAGCATGCACAATGTAAAGGTAGGTTTTCTATCGTGTGTAATTTTTAAATTTTGTTTAAAGCATAGGTGAACCATTATATAATGAAATGTACCAGCCTCATAACTCTTCTTCAGGGTTTTCTGTTTGGCCTTTTAAATAGGTTGTTGTCCTCTGAACGTGCAGTATTTACCCAGAACTTCTGTTTACTATACTATAGCTTTCTTAGGATCAGACCTTTTTGTAGAACCACTTCATTCTTTTGACATTTCACATTACAACTGATTGTCCTAATATGGAATATATGTACAGGTGTATTCTGCTTTAAAAAAAATTCAAAATAAATACGAATGATGGGTGCATTCTGTGAAAGGCCTTCTTTAAATAGTGAACTCCCTAAATAAATGGTATTTAATTGTAAAACAACAACTTTTCAGGACTAATGAATAAGGCCAGAACATGCAGGTTTTGTGAACACTATGCTGGAAATACCAATCTGTACTGTCAGGAAGAAGAGTAAGATAATTGGTGTGTTTTCTTACTACAACATATTTAAAAATTTAATGCTAAAAAAGTTTGCCATAAAATCGGTGCCAGATGATACCCAGAAGTTATTAACTGAGTAACAGCATCCAGCATAGTTTGTATTCTTATAGTAGGTTTCTTTGACCTGAGTAGTGTATCCAAATTTAGCAAAGATTTATTTATCCAAACTTAGTCAACAATATGTAAGAACCTTTTCTGAAAATAGGCTGTCGCAGCTGTGTGCTTCAGACATTTCTAATTCTGTAGGTAGTAATTTTAAACTTACATTTTAAAAAAATAGTAAGTTTGGTGGTTATACAGGAGAGCCAGTTTCTGTTACTAAAAGACAGCTCAGAACATATGGATAACACATTGCTAAGGATTTTTAAAAAGGGCTTTAAATGTACTTCCATATATATTCTGTCAGGGTTGTTTTCATCATATTTTACATTTTTTGTTTGCAAAGTGTTATAACTGTCATTTTGTATCTTTTTTGGTTTTAATTTTGTTTTACCTGCTTTTTTTATTAGCAATAATTTGAAAATAAAACAAGGTCCTTAATGATGATAATTTCACAAATGTTGGGACGTTTATTTCTTTAATCTCAAGTTTACATGATTAGCTTAAGTTGGAAAGCGTTTTATTATTTATTTGTTTAAATGGCCTTTATACTTTCAAAATACAAAGTGTAACAGGAATTCATTTAAATAGTAATTTTAGAGTTTTAAAAACATAATTATGTAGACTGCAGAGACTCTGGCACAGAGAATTCATTTAGGCATACCGTTGACCTGCTGCCTTGGCTGCCTCAGTGTTCGGATGCTCTGTTTTTCACCTACAAATGAACTGAGGGGAAACTCTTGAATCCTCTGTACTTGGGGTTCTTTTTGTTAACCCCAGAGAATCAAAGGTCTTATGTGTTCCATAACCCTCTTTCTACCAAAATCTACAACAAAAACTCTACCATTAGCCTTATAGGAATTGCTTTTTTCAGAGTCATTCAGAACACTACAGTGCTAATGCCCCTTTGTGAATCACAGTAGATTTTGAAGGCTGAGTAGGAGGTGCTGAAAGTAAAGTACCCAAGAGATAAGTGATAGAAGCTGGTTTAGGTTATTTTTATAGTAAGTAATTTGCCAGAGCTATGCAGCAGCTTTCTCTTTGATACCTCAGACTTTTCATAAAATCACCAATTCCAATGCCTTATTTTAAAGACACTGCCCCAGATCAGAGTTTTTGTTTATTGTTTTTTTTTTTTTTTTAAGGAGAGATGGGTGAGAGGGGGGTTGGTTGGTTGTTGTGCCAGAATTTTATAATTAAACTATGTAAACCTTAGTAGGCCTGTAAGTTTATGAGGATTTTTTTTTTAAGTCATTTTCCATGGTAAATCAACTGTTACTGCTAGGAGGAAGTTTCATTTTAAAAAATATTTCCATAGATACTGTTAGACTAAAAGAAATAGGTAGATGCTTCAAATAGAATAATAAACTATTAAATTCAGAAAGCCACTATAAAAGGAAAAAGACATTGTACTTAAGGGTGCAATTACTTTCTTTTTCCTGTTACAATGTTCTAGGCCAGCTGCTTTTCTGTTACCATCATTTATGCTTATACTAAAGCATGTCTCATCTGTAAGACTAATTTTTATTTATTTGTTTCTACAGCTGTTTCTGTACCAAATTCTACGTGGTTTGGCATATTGCCATAGAAGAAAGGTATTGCATCGAGACTTGAAACCACAGAACCTCCTCATTAATGAAAAAGGAGAATTAAAGCTAGCAGATTTTGGTATGCAATGTATGAGATATTTATTAGTACTTCCAGGTTCTTAAATGTAAAAGATCAACCACTGTCATAATATGCCATTGCTTTTATGTGGGTGTGGAAATTTTCTCGGTAGCCCACAGAATAAGATATTTGACAGAACTTTGATTGGTGATTTATGTTGGTTATTAGCAGCAAATTCTAAAAGGCACAGGCTGTTCTCGGGTGTAGACAAAGACCCCTAGGGCTCCTGAGACCCTTGTAGGAGGCCTCTAGATGTAAATATATTACCAAAATTGTACCATCTGTTCTTTGCCTTTTTCACTGTGTTAATATTTGCAATGATGATCCCAAAGTAATAACGCATAGAACTATACACTATACATCAAAGAGTAGTGGCACCAAAATATATACTGTATTCTTTTTTTTTTTTTTTTTTTTTTTTGAGACAGCATTTTGCTCTTAAAGCCCAGGCTGGAGTGCAGTGGTGTGATCTTGACTCACTGCAACCTCTGCCTCCTAAGGGTTCAAGTGACTCTCCTGCCTCAGCCTCCCAAGTAGCTGGGATTATAGGCATGCGCCACCATGCCTGGCTAATTTTGTATTTTTAGCGTGACCAATGCCATGTTGGTCAGGCTGATCTCGAACTCCTGACCTCAGGTGGTCCACTCACCTTGGCCTCCCAAAGTGCTGGGATTACAGGTGTGAGCCACCATGCCCAGGCCATCATTGTATTCTTTACCACTACACTTACGTAAAGGAAAAACTGTCAGTTACACTTACATGATGAAGCAATAAAATTTATTAATTATATTTAATTTCCATCCTTGACTGCATTTCTTTTTAATATTTTATGTGATAAAATGGGAAGTGTACATAAAACTCATTTGCTGCACACAGAAATAATGCGGTTACCTCTCAAGGAAAGGTGCTCCTGTGATTATTTGAGTGCAAATTGAACTAGCCCTGTTATTTGAAGGGACACCATTTTTACTTAAATGACTGAAAGACAAACTGTTATTCAGACTTAGGTATTTGGCAGACATTTTCCTGACAATGAATGAAGGAAGCCTGTCATTTCAAGGAAAAGAACTGTCACTATTTCTTGCCAATAAAAAAATTGAAGTTTTCAAGCAAAAATTAGAGTTTGGAAATTTGGATCTGCTTTGAGTTTGATGGCTTTTCAATACTTACAGACTTTTCTGATGAGACCAGTGTTGATGTTAACAAACACGATTTTCGATATGCTGAAAACGTGTATAAACATTTGGAATGTATAACTCAGGGAACCACTGTTTTCCAAATGGCTAATGCATGGTATTACAGAATCATGCATGGATAAAAGACCCATTTAAAGTACAAGGTCAATGAATTTTAGTGCAACAAAAGCATGAGAGGTTCATCGTTATAGTTTTTGTTACCACATAGCTTTTAAGAGACCACTTACTTTCTAGTTCTGATGTAGTGTCAAATAAGACTATTCACATTTATCAGAAAAGGCTATTAAAATGCCCCTCCTCTTTTCAACCTCATATCTGTGTGAGATTTGATTTCCTTCATATATGTATGTATGTTGTGATATGTATATTTGATCCATTTTGATACATATTGTGATATGTATCAAAGCACCATATCACGAAACATCGAATGCAAAAACAGATGTGGAATCCAGTTGTCTTCTATTAAAATAGACTTTAGGCCAGACATGGTGGCTCGGGATGTAATCGCAGCACTTATGAGGCTGAGGTGAGAGGATCACTTGAAGCCGGGAGTTTAAGACCAGCCTGGGCAACATAGCAAGACCCCATCTCTACACCAAAAACAAGACTTAAAAGAGATTTACAAAAATGTAAAAGAAGGCCATTCTTCTTACTAAGTTTTGTTTTTATAAAAAAAAGTCATAAAAATGTCATTCCTGCTACATATAATGGGTGGTATTTTTAAAGAGAAAATAATATTTTAAAATTTGCTAAGTTTTAATTTCTAATGTGGCAAATATCAGTAAATATATCCACAAAAATAAAAGCTCTTATTAGGTCTTTGATAATTTTCAAGAGTATAAAATGGGTCTTGAGAGCAATGAGTTTAGAAGCAACTACTGAAAGGAGTTCCCTTAATATACCTGCCACCATTATTCTGTATTTATTGTATGCTCAGTAATTTAATTGCAGCTATTTATCTATTTTTTTAAGCCAATCTGGTTTTAAGGGAATTGAAAGTAAAATTAAATGCTCTTTTTGCTTCTAGAAAGTAAACTTTTTCATGTTGAAGGAACTTTGTAGAGTAGCTTTGAATTTTTTGTGTCCCCCATTCTGAGAGTTTGAATACTCTTGGAGAACTTAGTTTTTAAAAACCCATGCAGTTTTCCATAACTAAATTTATAATTTTTTTCATAAATGATTATGGTAGTTTTTTGTTTGTTTGTTTTGAGACAGGGTCTTGCTCTGTCACCCTGGCTGGAGTGTAGTGGTGCAGTCTCAGCTCACTACAACCTTCGCCTTCTGGGTTCAAGCAATTCTGGTGCCTCAGCCTCCCAAATAGCTGCGATTACAGGGGTGCCCACCACGCCCAGCTAATTTTCGTATTTTTAGTAGAGATGGGGTTTCACCATGTTGTTCAGGCTGGTCTCGAACTCCTGGCCTCAAGCAATCCTCGTGCCTTGGCCTCCCAAAATGCTGGGATTACAGGTGTGAGCCATCACACCTGGCTTTGATTATGGTAGTTTTGTTTGGAGTATTTCATTAAATTTGATAAATACGAGTGTTTCAAGTATTACTCTTCACTGTTATTAAATGGTGAGTTTATTCTGGAAATTCCTATACTTTTGCTCGTTTAGTACTTTGCCATTTGAAGAGTAAATTACTTTTTGCATTTCCTTCCTTAAAAAGGAAATATGTGGGTTACCTGTGTTTGAACAACAAATTATAAGCTATTTACATATGCTTTCATAAAGTCTCTTCTTGGGCATAGTTTATGTTGTTATTTCCCTTATAATAATTGTTACTCTGTCTTTCTCTTTTTTTCTTTCTCTCTCCTTCCCCAGCCACCATTTCCTTTTCACCTTTTTTCCTTCTCCTTGTCTTTCTTAGCTAACCTGCATGTAATGCTCTTTATTCCCAATCCCAAAATGAATGGCGGTGAAGAGAAATACTTCAGGAGGCCAAGGCGGGTGGATCACATGAGGTCAGGAGTTCAATACCAGCCTGACCAACATGGTGAAACCCTGTCTCTACTCAAAATAGAAAAGTTAGCTGGGCATTGTGGTGGACACCTGTAATCCCAGCTATTTGGGAGGTTGAGGCAGGAGAATTGCTTGAACTCAGGAGGCAGAGGTTGCAGTGAGCCAGGATCATGCCACGGCATGACAGAGCGAGACTTCATCTCAAAAAAAAAAAAAAAAAAAAAAGCAAAAGGAATGTCAAGGACTATAAAAAATTTTCCTTTGGCTGGGTATGGTTGCTGACACCTGTAACCCTAGCACTTTGGAAGGCCCCGCAGGCGGATTGCTTGAGCTCAGGAGTTCAAGACCAGTCTGGGCAATATGGCAAAAACCTGCCGCTACAAAAAATTAAAAATTATCAAGGTGTGGTGGTGTGCACCTCTAGTCCTAGCCACTTGGGAGGCTGAGATGGTAGGATCAATTGTGCCCGGGAGGTTGAGGCTTCCGTGAGTCATGATCAAGCCACTTCATTCTAGCCTGGTTGACAGAGCAAGACCCTGTCTCAAAAAGAAGAAGAAAAAAACAGCAACTACTTTTATCAGGGAATACTCTGAGTGCTTTAAATTTTGCTTCCAACCTCACAAAGCAAGCCAGGCAAATTTTACCCACAAGGCAACAAGAAATTCTGATTATTCCATGAGGTAGTATATTCAACTCTGTCTCTATTTCTTCCTTTTTCTTTTTTTGGTTGCATAGTAAATATGACTTCATGTGAAGGAGGGTCATATAACTTTGAGTATTTATACTATAAGTTGTTCTCTGTCCCTCTGAAAATTCTACCCTTTTCCCATGATCAGTGAAAATCAGAAGTCTAGGAACTAGTGATATAGACAGATATTTTCACTAATGATAGAAAATGGCTTGAATAATAATGCCATATCACATTTAATTAATTTGGTTTAGGAGAGATTGTTTCATTTCATTCCAATCATTATTGAAATTCTAATTGTGAACTAGAAGTCCATGTAGACAAACACCATAGTTCGGAATCCTCTCAGGAGTGGGAGAGTAGGATGCTGAGGAAACTATAACTGGTAATTTGCGTTGATATGGTATGTTACAGGATAAGCACGTTTGCAACCCTGTCCTTTGCCTTCCTATAACCCACTTTTAATATCAAGAAGAGAGGTCAGAAAGCTACCTCCATCTTGTTAATTAATTACCAAAATTGGTATGAAAATAATTTGTTGGACTTACTTCAAGTTGAGATGCTAGAGTCAAATTTATAATTAAATGAAATAATGTCAACATTGTTCCAGTTATAACCTTTCACCATTATACTGAACTGACATAGTATGTGAGTCCTGCCTAATTAAATTTCTGACATTGTTTCTGTAACCTTATTCAGTAAAATAAAGTATTGATTTTTTATTTTGTGACATTTTATTTTGTGACATTTTTCTTTAATATTTTAATCAGATATACAAAGTTATATACAACAGCAATCTCAGCCTAAAAAATAAATTCTTCCTTGCTTTGGCAAAATAAACATAATTTTCCAGATATTTTTTAAAGTTGCTTCTTCAGGTCATAATTTAGAGGCTTCGAGGTAATAACTCTCACACTAGTGACTCGAGATAAAGTTGTAAACTCTAGCCTTTATTTCTGGATTATCAATAGATTCCATATTAAATTAGCAAAGGAATGGCAAATGTTTTATATCACTTACACCAAGCTTGTCCAACCCATGGCCCATGGGCCATATATGGCCCAGGATGGCTTTGAATGCAGCCCAACACAAATTTGTAAACTTCCTTAAAACATTATGAGACTTTTTTGCGACTTTTTTTTTTTTTTTTAAGGTCACAGCTGTTGTTAGTGTTAGTGTATTTTATGTGTGGCTTAAGACAGTTGTTCTTCCATTGTAGCCCAGGGAAGCTAAAAGATTGGACACCCCTGACATAAACAGCAATTAATAATATCCAAGGACAACGAAGTCTGTCTTACTCCAAAATCATCCATGTAACTTAAAACCTAAAAAGGGAGTACAGAACAGCATTGTAATTTTATTCCAAGGAAATTGTCCCTAAGTCAATTTCTGCAAAGAAATTGTCAGTAAATCTCAATGAGATTATGGACCAATAACTTTACAGTTTTTGATAAAAAATGCTATAGCAAATGAAAGTTGTAATCAGGTTAAAAGGTGACAAAAGCTCATAGCTGTTAGAAGTAAGATTGTGTTATCTCAATGTCATTGGCCTATTTTGGATTAATTTAATTGCAGCTGAGAAATAATTTTGGCATCATGATTCATGGACAGAAGGAAAACATCTTAAGTTTAGATTCACCCAGAATACTTCACCAGGTGTATTCAAACATAAAAGTAAGCATAGTCTCTGGTGTGGAATTCTTGTTTAGTTCAACTATGTAAGGATTTGCCGACTTAGGGCCACATGCATTCAACAAATTCATAAAGTTAAGAGTGGTGAAGCCTCAAGAAGCTACGAGTTAACCATCTCAGGCATCCCTTTGAATGGAGTCATGGTGAGAACAGGGTCTGAGAGATCCATTAAAGCTTTTTCATAACCCTTTGTTTTATTTTCTCTATGAAGGACTAGCCCGAGCCAAGTCAGTTCCCACAAAGACCTACTCAAATGAAGTTGTCACACTATGGTACCGGCCACCTGATGTGCTTCTTGGTTCCTCGGAGTACTCAACACAGATTGACATGTGGTAAATATATGCAGATATCACTGACATTTATTATTTTGAAAGAATGTAACTGTTAATGCAGGATATATTGATAAGTATATACTTTTAAGGAGGTATTATTTTAAAGAGCCATAATATAACAGTGATTAATGAGTTCTGGCATGGGAATTAGATTACCTAGGTTTAAATACCAATTCTGCCATTTAGAACTATGTGGTAACTTTATTCAAATTACTGGCCTTTGCCTCAGTTTCCTCATTTAAGGAAATGGGAATAGTAACAATAACTACTTTGAAGTGTTGTAGATGATGTTAAGATTAAATGAACACTCAGAAGAGTGCTTTATGAGACATTCAAGAGTATCTGATACATAGTAATTTAAAACAAAATTATCATTTTATCATCATTTAATATTCACCAAAATCTTTCTGCTTTAACTTGAACTAAAAGTAATAATTAAAATACTGTAGTCATCTTTCTCACACACCACTTCGATCTTGACACTCTTCTACTCAAACACCGTTACTGCCACCCCCTTCATTACCTATAGAATAAGGTACAATTAATTCCTCAATCTGATACTTAAGGATTTCCATAAGATGTCTCTAAACTACCTTTTCCAACTTATTTCAGACTGTTTCTCAACACATATGTTCCCTTTTAACAAAATGGCATACTCACTATATCTCAGGAATAATGTGGACTTTCCTAGCTTTGCTCTTGGTGTTCATACCAGTCCACCCATCTGGAATGCCCATTCCGGTGTTCTAACTTGGGCTCATTCCTAGTAACGTTCAAAACACAGCTTTTCATAAATCTTTTCCTGAATATACTGTAGCCTCTGTTGGCAGTTCCTTCCTCTGAACTGTGGTTGCATTTATTTTCTATGTTCTTCATGTGGTAATAAGTCCTATACCTATTTCTGTTGCTATCTTGAACAGTTATATAAAATGTCTCATACAACTTTTTAAAATTAATTTTTAATATTGTAAAATACTCATAAAATTTATCATTTTAACCTAAGTGTACAGTTGTGAGACATTGAGTACATTTATATTGTTATGCAACTATCACCACTATCTATTTACCTCCAGAATCTTTTTCATCTTGCAAAACCAAAACTCTGTACCCATTTAACAATTTCTTCCTATTCCCCTCCCCTACCTCCAGTTTCTGGTAACCACTGTTCTATAATACTTTCTGTCTCCATGAATTTGACTGTTCCAAGTACCACTTACGAGTAGAATCATGCAGTGTGTCCTTTCGTGACTGGCTTATTTCATTTGGCATAATGTCTTTAAGGTTCATTCACATTGTAGTGTATGCCAGAATTTCCTTCCTTTTTAAGGCTAAAAATACTCCATTAAATATATATTCCACATTCTGTTACCCATTTATCCATTGATGGACATTTGGGTTGCTTCCACCTTTTGACTATTGTAAATAATGCTGTTGTGCACATGGGTATACAAATACCTTTTCAGGACCCTGCTTTCAATTATCTCTCTCTCCTTCTCTTTTTCTTTTTAAGAGACGTTGTCTCACCATGTTGTCCAGGCTGGTCTTAGAATCCTGGGCTCAAGCAATCCTCCTGCATTGGCCTGATTTCAGTTCTTTTAGATATATACCTAGGAGTTTAATTGCTGCATCATATAGTAATTCTATTTTTAATTTTTTGAGAAACCACCATACTATTTTCCATAGCAACTATATCATTTTACTTTCTATATAACACTTAATATGTAAAATTAACTTTTATATATAGTTGCTAGATTACGAGCCCTTTAATGGAAGGATTATGTCTTAAACTATGTGTGTACATACAGTTCCTAGATGACTATTCTAGGAACCACCATTTTATCTCTGAACCACCATCCTTTTCTTTTCCTTCTCTTACACACACCACCTTGTACCAACATGTTCTACCTCTGCTTCCTGCATCAAAACGTCTTGAATCATTTGTTTCTCTCCATTTCTCCTGCCTAGCTTAGGTCACTGTCATCTCCTAGATTACCATAATATCTCTTCAGTTGTTTTTCCCCACTCCTGTCTTTGCTGTTCAATCCATGGTCTACACTATTGCTAATACAAGGATTCAGTGAGATAATTGGTGCACTTAAAAAACATTTCTAACACATAGTAAATCTTCAGTCACTGTTGGCTTTGTTATTCTTCAAGGATTATGCAAAGGAGAGTTGGATATTTTAAGTGGGAAAAATGGATATAGCAATTTAGAAATTGAGACAAATAGGGTAAAAGTGAACAAATTAGTTAGACCTAAAATATCTCTTCAGGAGGTTTTCCAACAGGCTAGTGCAAAATTCTGCAGAGAGGCAATCTTAAGGAAAAGATTCTTGTGCTTCATAATATGTAAATGAATTGCTAAATTATTTTCATGATCTATTTTAAAGGGGTGTTGGTTGCATTTTCTTTGAAATGGCTTCTGGAAGACCTTTATTTCCAGGATCAACTGTGGAAGATGAACTGCACTTAATTTTCCGACTGCTAGGTAACAGAAAAAATCTTTTCCCAGTGATTTTGCACCCACAATTGACTAGCTTGATAGGACTGTATCTCTAAAATACATATTTTAAAATTTGATACTGAGACTAACATAAACAGCTGTTACTTAGAAAAATTAGTATGGACACTATGAAGATAGATTGTTCTAGGTAACTTCATCTGCTAAGTTTTATCTTTGCAATAAAGATTTTATGGAAAAACAGATATAATTAGTATGGAAAATTGGATGTCAGCATATTATTAAGGAATATTGCTAACTTTTGTGGTATCAACTGGATAGAAAAAGGGCCAGGCATCCTTTTTACAGTATCATTGCAAAGTCCAAACAAAAAGTCCATGTACATTTATTTCTGTCATTTCAATTGCAGTTGAAATAGTTAAGTCATCTGGTAAATGTAAATTGTTCTCTAAGACACTTTGTTATATATATGCATATATAATTTTTATATATAAATTTTATATATATTTATAAATATAATTAAATTTTTTTTTTAATTCAGGAACTCCATCTCAGGAAACTTGGCCAGGTATTTCTTCAAATGAAGAGTTCAAGAACTACAGCTTTCCAAAATATAAACCACAGCCTCTAATTAACCATGCACCCAGGTATTTTTTTTTTCTTATGTGAAAGGGGAAAACACATGATTCTTTTCAATCTTTTGAAGGATTAGTCACAGTAAGGATTCAGGAAAAAATACATAATACACACAATCCTTATATATTTTAGGATCTTATTTAATTTTGAACTGTACATGTATTAGAATTCTACAGTTTATGTAGATAGTTACTTTTCCCAGAAAGAAGACATTGATTAATGCCGTATTCCATACCACAAAGATTATGATGAAATTCCTGTTTTGCTTTCTACAGAATTATTCTGTATTTACTTAACAAAAACCTAAGAAAGGGTTATGTAAGTAAAATCTTGACTCTATAACACAAGGTAACCTATCAGTATTTTGACCAGTGTTAATGATGTAATTCATATTTGAAGAATATAAACTCTGTCCAATTCCTTAGCAAAATATAACATCTAAACGTCAGCCATTCATTTAAGTTTCTTCTTAGACCTACCCCAAGATCAATCCAAGGCTCCCAATAAAATTTGAGTCAGAACATTTTTACTTGTAGAATGTATTACATTTTCAGGAGATAACATAGAATAACCCCTTTGACTGCATTTTCCATCTCCCTGCCCCCTATCCCCCCCAAATTTTGAAAGTCACCAAGATACCAAATAAGGACATCATTTATTTTAACCCAGAGCCATTCACATTGCTCACAACATAACACACTTGTTCTGCTTCCTTTTATTTTCAAGCTAGGGAAGGAAGAGCAAAATAGTTATGACACCAAAAATATTTTTAAAGTATTTATGTGAGTGGGTACTCTTATTGTTACTATAGCAACTAATACCATTCTAACTAGATTTTCTTAGGAAGAATAATAATATGTGCTGGGCTTTTTTTGCATGTCTCTCCCAAGTAGCATAAATTCTATTTTTGTCCTTTAATTATTTTTTGGTGATGTTTAGTGTAGAAGGTTGAAGCTTTTCTTTGAAGCAGAGTCTCCATAACTGTAGTGCCTAGTTTGTGCCCAGGGAACTCTGGATATGTGCTAGAATGGCAAACTACATAGAATGTCTAGACTGCAGCATCCACAGGACCCACTTGAGAGCACTTGGAAGAAAATGTTACTTTATTCGTAATTGTACTTCTACCAGTGAAAGGCAGTGTAAGATAGAAGCTGTTACTTCTGGTCAAGAGATTATTCCATTAAGATAATCCCAGGCTGGGCACGGTGGCTCATGCCTGTAATCCCAGCACTTTAGCAGGGCCAAGGCAGGCGGATCACCTGAGGTTGGGGGTTTGAGACCAGCCTGACCAATATGGAAAAACCCTGTCTCTACTAAAAATATAAAAAATTAGCCAGGCGTGGTGGTGCATGCCTGTAATCCTAGCTACTCGGGAGGCTGAGGCAGGAGAATCGTTTGAACCCAGGAGGTAGAGAGGTTGCAGTGAGCCAGGATCGCGCCTTTGCACTCCAGCCTAGGCAACAAGAGTGAAACTCTATCTTTAAAAAAAAAAAAAAACATAATCCCTAACCCTACTACTCCTAGTTATACTAATTTCATCTTTATTATATCATTAGTTTTATATCCCTTATTGATGAAGTTTTATGAAGTTATTGTAGCATATTTAAATTGAACTCAATACCTTCTAGTACCCCGTGCCAAGCAGACAACTGTAAAAATTTGTTGAATAGCTCATTTCTGTGTTTGTCTTGAACAACAGTGATAGATTTTGGCGTCACTTGTCTCTGTGTTTTCACCTATGTAATAGGAAAATGATGCTCTTATATACTTGAGTTTAGTGAAAGACTGCAAAAAGTGATACAATATTTAAGCTTTCTTAATACTAAAGTTACTTTGTTTTGAGACAGCATGGTGATTTTTTAAATTCTTTAATTTGTTCTTGGATATTGAAAATTCAGATTGAAGCCAAGTTATTTATGGCTTATCCTTAAACAAATAGCAAGGCCAGTCTTTTAAGACTAAAACAGATTTGAGTCTATTTGAAGGCAACAAGAGTGACTATTTTAGGGCATTTAAATTTAGCAGATTAAAACACTTAGAAAATAGTTTTATCTGAGAAGTTTTATCAGCTAAGAGAGAATAAATTTTCACTTGTTCTTTGTTGTTTCTAGGTTAGACTCTGAAGGAATTGAGTTGATAACAAAATTTCTTCAGGTAAGTCAGATCTTACAGTAATTGTTAAATAAGTTGTTAAGCCTCAGCTTCTTCATGTGTAGAATGGGGTCAGTAGAGCTTCTTCAGTATTGTTAATGACAAATAAAATTATCTGTGCTTAAGGCACATGTTTAAGTAAAAACGAAAAACAAAACAAAAACCATGGTTTCTCCTAATGTGTCTGGGTCTCTTGTCACCTACAACAGTCTGAGGTAGTTGGTTACTGGCATTGATCAGCTGTGTCAAGGCCTCATTCTCTGCAATTAATGCTCTCTTATGTTCTCTTTTCCTTATACCTGCAGCCTTTGGAGGATGCTCTGCCTCCAAATGCCATTCATATTTCCCTCCAAAGCAGGAATTAGGGGGGACGATAAGGGTAGTACCAGCCACATTAGTCCTCTTGAAACTTGGAAGCAAAAGCTTTACAGAAACCCCTATGAGGTTTCTTTCCAAGTCTTATTGGCCAGAACATTAATTGTAAGAAACACTGGGAATTGGGGAGCAGGATTGTCATAATTAGCCTAAATTTAGAACAGTTATGATTCATGATTCATCTATCAGAGTTGATGGACACCTTGAACAAACCTAGGTTGTATCATCAAAGAAAAAAGGGAAATGAGTATTGGATAGGTAATTAAGAATGGCTGCCATAAAATTACTGGGTATATGTCCACCAGTCCTTTGGTGTTCATGAAGAGAAGTAACTACACAGGTCAAATATTTTAATTTTTCTTTGCTTCAGAAAATACAAGCAATGTAAATTCTTGTTTAAGATCCAGCCTTATCTTAGAAATGTGGAACTGAGATGTTATTACACAATCTCAACAGCGACTCAAATTAGAGTATAACTGGAGTATTCCAAATTGTTGGTTGAAAAATAGTCATCATATTAAATAATCAAGATTTTTTAAAAGTAGCTCTAAATGCTAATTTGCCCATCTCCTACTTTTTGCAGTAATTAAAGAAAAAGCTAATGAAGCAGTTCTTTGCTTTTTCACAGTATGAATCTAAGAAAAGGGTTTCAGCTGAAGAGGCCATGAAACATGTGTACTTTCGAAGTCTGGGACCAAGAATACATGCTTTACCAGAAAGTAAGAGAAATCCTAAAGTGTTTTCCCCGCTTTATTTTTATTTGTCCAAGGTTAGGGACTGGGGTGATTGGGGAGATGGCTATTGATTTTTAAGCCTAAGATTCTAGTCTTTTCTATAGTTAGATTAGAATTTCTTGAAGGGAGGTGTGTGTCTTATTTCCCTATGATTTAGTTATTTCTTGTAACACTGAGCACATTGTCACTCCTCTGTAGGAAACCAATAGTACTTAGGCAAGGATCATTAATCTTATTGGACTTTAGTTGAAACATGCCATCTGATGACAGGCATTGTCCCTAGGCCCAGTCTAGCTTCGATTTAGCGTTGTTAAAAGTGAATTTCAAACAAAAACTAATGAAGCATAACCGAAACATAAATTGTTTTCTTGTGAAAATACACAAGATACAAAGATGATTTTCCTTTATTGTAGTCACTCTGACTTTACTATCCCCATGACAGCAGTGAGCATATTGTCAAAGTCACTGTAATAGCAGATTTCCCATGCCTGAGTAACGTTGATTTTACTTGTAACATTCTATTTTTAGATTACCACAGTATTTCACTTTAAAATAGAGTAAGGTGAGTGGGGAATTAGAAGAATGTTTGGGAACTAAGCTGCCAAAAGCTTTCATTAATTTCCTATTCTCATTTATTAGACAATATTGATTCATCAAAGCTTGTGTAGCAGTCAGTGACAAAGCTAATTGGAATAAAAAAATCCTTAATACTTTTCAACTTTACTGGATATGTTTAAATGAAAGAATACCTCTCTGACAGAGATTGGAAATGAAAGAGATAAATTACAAGTTTTCTTTTAAAGATATTTGTATTTCACTGGGCGCGGTGACTCATGCCTGTAATCCCAGCACTTTGGGAGGCCGAGGCGGGCAGATCACAAGGTCAGGAGTTCGAGACCAGGCTGACCAACATGGGGAAACCCTGTCTCTACTAAAAATACAAAAATTAGCCAGGCGTGGTGGCGCGTGCCTGTAATCCCAGCTACTTAGGAGACTGAGGCAGGAGAACTGCTAGAACCTAGGAGACAGAGGTTGCAGTGAGCTGAGATCATGCCACTGCACTCTAGCCTGGGTGAGAGAGTGAGACTGCGTCTCAAAAAGAAAAAGATATTTGTGTTTCATTATTAATACCAAGTTTTACTTTGAGGTAGGCAGTTATGGTTATACAAACCTTTTCCTTGTTTTTCGCTAAAATCCCGAAGATAGCTTGAGGACCTGATACCTTCATGTCATTGTAAGGAGACAGAGAGAAAGGACAGAGAGAATTAACACCTAGTATAATAATATATTTTGACTGGGTCTCCCAACCCCAGAAAGTCCTGGAACAGACAGTGTATATTCTCCTCAGAGAAACACTTGCTCACAGCCTGCTCTGACACAGAGTTGGGAGAAGAAAGGTTCTAAAGGTGGATTGCTTCATTCATTTAGTTTTCTCCTCAACACATTGGGACAAAAAGGAAAAATTTCAGCAGGGCTATCACCTTGTAAAATGGTTTCATATTGAATCAGTATATGCTTTGTAAACATTTGTTGATAGTTGGGTTGTGTTTGTTTTAATGTTAGACCTTCACCTAATAATTTTTGTCTATGCATTTTAGGTGTGTCAATATTCAGTTTGAAAGAGATTCAGTTGCAAAAGGACCCGGGTTTTCGAAATTCTTCTTATCCAGAGACAGGTGTGTTTGTCATAAACCATTTCACGTGTCGATCATGAATTTTTGCGTGGAACCAAGCTTTTGGTTTGTAAATTGATCAGTAAAATTATTGATGTAAAAACCAATGTACAGTGCATTCCACAACTGTTTATGTTTAGCATTGCACGTACTCACTTTTCTGTATGATGTGGGCAGCTCAGTAAATCTTCAGAGAAAAATCTGACTCAGTCAAGTCAGGGATCCTGAAAGCTGCAGATGGCACAAAGACCTTTTACAAGTGACTTGGCTTGATTACTGCACACGCCATCCCTGGTACCTGAGGCAGAAGACACATCTTGTGCTTCCCTAGTCATCAGGTTCATCACTTCGAAGCATAGAAGCTGTAGACTGACCCCATCAACAGAAGGGTCATTTAAGACAGTGCTGATCACTCTTACCATGGAATATTAGCTTTTGCTGGTGGGAACATTAGCTTCCTAGTCACCAAATAACTGTATGTGGGATAAAACTGAACCTTGAACTGCCTCATAAAATGACTTTATATTTTAGGACATGGGAAGAACAGAAGACAGAGCATGCTCTTTTAAGTCTGATAACATGGTTTCAAGCCCAGCCCCCAGCCTTTCTTACCAATCAAGGACTCAGAACTGAAGGCAATTATTTCTTTTGGTGGACTTGGAATCTCCGTTTGTCTACACTGTCCTCTTCACAGTGGAGTCTTTTTATTTCAGACCTACAGATTGTTTTTATATTTGTTGTCACAGTGTGACAATTTTTTGTACAGTCGGTTTTAAGGTCTTCTCTGCCATTAGAGCCAGTAGGTTACAGCTATTGATGTAACTGTAGCTGCAATTTTTGTGCAGGACTGAGAAACACAGTGCATTATTTATTGCGGAATCATTGCTGCTAAATAACTACTGTCTGTTTATTTAACACAACAATTGAATGCCTGAAGAAGTTGCAGTGGCTTTATTATATGTGAATGCATCTGTTTCTCCTCACGAATTGTTTTACTGCTGCATTTTTTGTTTTTAAAATTAAACTGCAGTGTTTCCTGGAATGTAAATTTAGCTTTGCTTAATAGTAAAATAAGTGAGCCATCTTGAACACTTTAAGTTTATACTATATAATTTCTTAATGAACATTGGCAAATAGAGTAGCTAAGAGATTGACAAGCACATTATGTTTAGATAAGCATGTGATGCAGAAGTTGATTCAAGCAAGTGAATCCCTGACATTTTGAGGATCTCACATTAGACACCAACAAATTAAAGCTCCAAAATTATTTATTTTTTACCTGTTCCTCACTTTAGAAACGTCTACTGCATATTACTGGATATTTGTATACTAATACACTTAACCTATTTTACATTGTTTTAAATTTAGTTAAAACTTAACCGTGGAAGTCCGTTCAAACACGAAAGGTCTTGCTTTGTTTGTTTTAAATACATTTATTTTATTAGAAAGGATGATACTTCATTGGGGAACAGTTTCTTTCATTTGGGGGCTATGTGTTTCAATAACATTCACTTGGAATCAGCTGAAAGCTGTAATATGTGTTTGAAATGAGCCATGATAAATTACAAACAAGAGAAATGAGAACTTACAGGATTGCTTGAAATTATTGTGGGTATTATCTGTTTACCAGAGATACTAAATATTAGTTTAATTATGCATCTCTTTGAACATCATAAACACACTTTGGTGTTGGTAACAGTATTTTAAGCATTTGTGTTCACTTTTAAGGACTATTTGTTTAGTGCATCTTACAAACTATAAATCTTAATTGGTATATTTTGAAATGGTCATGTAAATTTTTGCCTTATATATCATGAAAATAGTCATAACTTAATTTCTTTTCCTGAAATTCACTGTAAAACATTCAGGGGTCCTACCATTTCTCTTCAGGAAATCTTGTAGTTTATTGTTGTTATTTAACAGTATTAAGTGGATTTTTGTATATTTCATTTTAACTTTATTTGTGAATAGTGATTGTGGCATGTTTGGGGTGTTATTTTAATATTTCATGATACTGAAATTTTAATTTTTAAAAAAAAAATTTCTGGAAGAAACAGATTCATGTGTAATGGTGAATATTGGACCACTACTGCTTTTCACATTTGTAAATTGGTTTTATGTTAAACCTTGTAGCCTAACAAACTGCTGTTCTTTCTAACTGACAGACATGTATTAATATTGTACTTTGAAGGTTATAAATATGTGGAAATTCCTTCATTTTGTTTTGAAATTTATAATAACAAAATCTCCATGTTGTTAAATTGAGTCACAGTTCTTTCTTGGGGATGAAGGCTGTGCCGAGTGGGGCCCTTTTCTTTTATGGGTCATTCTTAAGATAATCAAGTCTCACTATGCTAGAGGTATTATTGTTTTCTGTTTGTGCCAATCATTTGCTTAGTAATGTCTGCTAGGTTTTTTTTTTATAGCACTCTCAATTATAAAGTATCAAATTTGTCATTTCATAGAATGTATATTTGATTTGTTGCAAATTTGACATACAGTTTTTTCATAGGCTTAATTCGTGTGTATAAAGGGTGAAAATATATATCCATTTGTTACATAAATTGTTTCTTCCTAGGAATTCCTAGGGGTATTTCTTCATTTTATTAAGGAATTTGGCAAGCAAACGAGTGTTTGTTTTTTTGTTTTATTTTTGATACTCGAGCACCATTCAGATCCTGAAAACATTGCAGTGAAGGGAATTGAAACTCCGAAACTTGGAACTTTGAATACCTGTGATTCCTCTTAAACTGATAAGGTTCTTAAAGGTAAGAGAAGATGCCTTTTATGTTTTCTTTCCAAGTGGTACTGTGAACACACATTGGATGTGTCATTCTAGGTGTAGAGTGGCTACATTCTGAGGCTTTATCAGCTTTCATTTGAAAGGCTGTTTGTTAACATGTTATAATCTGTCTTTTGGACTTGGGACAATTTATGTAGGTTGTTTTTATCTTTTAAAAATTGTGTTGATATATATATATCATAAAATTCGGCATTGTAATTATTTGTATGTGTACAGTTCAGTGGCATAATTATAGCCACAAAGTTGTATAACAGTTTCCACTATCTACTTCTAAAATTTTTCATCACTCCGAACAGAAACTGATTTTACCCTTCCCCGCAGCCCCTGGTAACCGCTAATCTACTTTGTCTCTGTGAATTTGCCCATTCTAGGTATTTCAAATAAGTGGAGTCATACCATATTTTTCCTTTTGTGTCTGGCTTATTTCATTCAGCATAATGTTCACAGTTCATCCATGTTTAGCATGTATCAGAGCTTCATTTCTTATCATGACTGAATAATATTCTATTATTATTATACACATTTTGTTTATCGATTTATCTGTTGATGGACACTAGGATAACCCATCTTTTGGCTTTTGTGAATAATGCTGTGTGAACATTGGGGTATAAGCATATGTTTGAGTCCTTGTTTTTAATTATTTGGGGAATATATACACCTAGGAGTGGAATTGCTGGGTCATATGATAATTCTGTGTTTGACTGTTTGAGGAACTGCCAAAATGTTTTCCACAGTGGCTGTACTATTTGATATTTGCAGTAGTAATGCATCAGAGTTCCAGTTTCTCCTCATCCTTGCTAATTCTTTTTTTCCTCTTTTTTATTACATTCATTGTAATAGGTTGAAGTGGTATTTCATTGTAGTTTTTATTTGCATTTACCTAGTGCTTAGTGATGCGGAACATCTTTTCATACTTTTTGGCCATTTGTTTATTTGCTTTGGATAAACCTTTATCCAAAGGTTTATTCAAGTACTTTGTCCATTTTAAAAATAGGGTTGCTTGTCTTTTTGTCATTAAGAGTTCTTTATGTATTTTGCCTATTACACCTTTATGAGGTATTTGATTTGTAATTATATTCTCCTGTTCTTTGGGTTCTCTTTCACTTTCTTTGGTGTCCTTTTGTTGCACAAAAGTTTTATTTTATTTTTATTTTTTATTTTTTTTGAGACAGAGCCTTGCTCTGTTGCCCACACTGGAGTGGAGTGTTGCAATCTCGGCTCACTGCTACCTCTGCCTCCCAGGTTCAAGTGATTCTCCTGATTCAGCCTCCCAAGTAGCTGGGATTATAGGCATGTGCCAGCATGCCCGGCTAATTTTTACATTTTTAGTAGAGATGGGGTTTCACCATGTTGGCCAGGCTGGTCTCGAACTCCTGACCTCGTGATCCGCCCATTTCAGCCTCCCAAAGTGCTGGGATTACAGGTGTGAGCCACCACGCCCAGCCAAAAGTTTTTAACAACATCCATTTTATCTCTTGTTTGTTGCCTGTGCTTTTGGTGATTTAAGAAAGTATTGTCACGTTTCGAAGGTCATAAATATTTGCTCTTATATTTTCCTTTAAGAGTTTATTGTATTTTTAGCTGTCAGATTTAGAGCCTTGATCCATTTAAATTTTTATATGTGATATAAAGTAAGGGTCCGACTTTATTTTGCATGTGAATATCAATTTTTTTTCCAGCACCATTTGTTGGGAAGACTGTCCTTTCCCCATTAAATGGTCTTGGTGCCCTTCTCAGAAATCAGTTGGCCATAGGTGTGAGGTTTATTTCTGGGCTGTCAGGTGTGTTCCATTAGTCTATATGTCTGTCCATAAGGGTTTGTAGCAGAACGTTTTGATTACTGTCTTTAGAACGGTTTAAATCAGAAAATGTCAGTCTTCCAACTTTGCTCTCTTTGTCAAGATTGTTGTAGCTATTCAGAGTCTTTTGAAATTCCATATGAATTTTAAGATGGGATTTTCTATTTCTGCAACAACAACAAAACACCATTGGGATTATGATAGGGATTGCATTAAATTAGAATCTATAGATCACTTTGGGTAATTTAATAATATTAAATCTTCCAGCCCATGAACACAAGATGTCTTTCTATTTAGTTAGGTCATCTATAATTTTAGCAACATTTTGTAGTTTTCAGTATACAAGTCTTTTGCCTTCTTAAATTTATTCCTAAGCATCTTATTCTTATTGATGTTATTGTAGATGGAGTTGTTTTCTTAATTTTTTTGAATTTTTTCATTGCTAGTGTATGGAAATACAAGTAATTTTTGTGTGTTCCTTTTGTATTCTGCAGCTTTGCTAAATTTGATTATTAGCACTAACAGGCTTTCTGTGGAGTCTTTAGGGTTTTCTACACATAAGATCTTGTTACCCGCAAGGAATGATAGTTTTACTTCCTCCTTTATAATTTGGATGCTGTTTATTTCTTTCTTTTGCCTAATTGCTCTGTCTAGGACTTCCAGTACTATGTTGAAGTGATGAAGGAACATGTCCTTGTCTTGTTTTGATCTTAGGGACAAAGCTTTCAGTCTTTCACCATTGAGTATGCTATTAGCTGTGTCTTTCTATGTATGGTCTTTAACGTGTTAAAGAAGTTCCCTTCTATTCCTAGTTTATTGAGTATTTTTATCTTGAGAATATTGGGTTTTCTTCAAATGCTTTTTCTCTATCAGTTAAGATGATCATATTGTTTTCTATATTCTATTGATGTATATTACATTGATTTTCATATGTTAAACCACTCTTGCATTTCTTGGATAAATCCCACTTGGTTATGGTATGTAATTCTAATAGGCTGCTGCATTTAGTTTGCTAATATTTTTTGAGTATTTTTGCCTATATTCATAAGGTATTTGGCCTGTAGTTACTTTTCTTACAGTGTTTTTGTCTGGATTTGGTATCAGGGTAATGCTGGCTTAATAGAATGAGTTAGGAAGTGTTCTCTCCTCTTCAGTTTTTTGGAATAGTTTGAGGATTGGCGTTAATTCTTCCTTAAATGTTTGGTAGAATTCAGCAGTGAGGTAACCTGGTCCTGGCTTTTCTTTGTTCAGAGGTTTTGATTAATGATACAGTCTCCTTGTTATATATAATTTTATTCAGGTTTTAAATTTCTTGTCAGTTTTGGTAGTTTGTGTGTTTCTAGGAATTTGTCCATTTAATCTGTTATAACCAGTTTGCTGACATAAACTTTTTCATAGTAGTCTCTTATAATCCTTTTTATTTCTGTTATTGATTTCTAGTTTCATTCCATTGTGGTTAGAGAAGACAGTTTGTATGATTTCAGTTTTTAAAAATGTATTAAGAGTTGTTTTGTGGCCTAACATATGGTCTGTTCTGGAGAATGCTTCCTGTATGCTTGAGAAAGTATGTCTCATTCTATGAAAAATGTTGTTGGGTAGAGTGTTTGGTATGTGTCTGTTGGGTCTAATTGGTTCATAGTGTTCAGTTCCTCTCTTTCTTTACTGATCTGACTCTTTTGTACATTATTGAAGTGGGAGCATTGACATCTCCAACTGTTATTGCAGGATTGTCATATTTCTCCTTTCAGTTGTGTGAGTGCATGCTTCATATATTTGGGGGCCCTGTTATGGGGTACATATGTGTTTATAATTGTTACCTATCTTCTTGATGGATTGAACCTTTTAGCAATATATAATGTCCTTTGTCTCCTGTAACCTTTTTTTGATACTTTAGTCTATTTTATCTGACAAAAATATGGCCACCCCATATCTTTTGGTTACTATTTGTATGGAATATTTTTTCCATTTTTTTATTTTCAGCCTCTTCAAAGTAAAAATACAGTGTCTGTGTTTTTAAAGTGAGTCTCTTGTAGATAGCATATTGACGGATCATTTTTTAAATCCATCCTGCCCATCTCTGCCCATTAATTGGAGACTTTACATTTACATTTAAAATAATTACTGATAAGGAAGGACTTCTGCCATTTAGCTGTTTTCTGTATGTCTTATGTGCTTTTTGTTCTTCAGTTTCTCCATACTGCCTTGTATTTGATTTTTTTTTTGGTAATGTACCATTTTTATTCTTTCTTTGCCTGTATATTTTTAGTTATTTTCAGTTCCTATCATTTTAAAATATTTATCCCCAAATGTAATCCCTTTGAGTTTATGATTTATAATGTCAGTGGTTTTATTTTTAAAATATTCTAATCTAGATTCTTACATTGATTCTTTGTGATTGACAAGTTCATCCATATCAGAATTTTAAGTGTTAACACAAGCCCTCAAGCAAGGCTGCTGAAGAATTTGCATACTTTTCTATGTTTCAAACTTGAAATTTCCAAAGTTTTTAATGCATGACTTTAGACCCAAGAGAAAGGTACAACATTTTTCCCTCTTGCTCAGTGTAAAGCTGAAACTATTTAAATTTTTTTTTTTTTTTTTTTTTTTTTTTGAGTTGTGCTCTGTCACCCAGGCTGTCACCCAGGCTGGAGTACAGTGGTGCAGTCTCAGCTCATTGCAACCTCTGCCTCCCAGGTTCAAGCAATTCTCCTGCCTCAGCTTCCTGAGTAGGTGGGATTATAGGTACATGCCACCATACCCGGCTGATTTTTCTATTTTTAATAGAGATGAGGTTTCACTGCGTTGGCTAGGCTGCTCTTGAACTCCTCACCTCAGGTGATCCACCTGCCTGAGCCTCCCAAAATGATGGGATTACAGATGTGAGCCACCACGCCTGGCCTGAAACTGTTTTCCAATCTTAAATTCAGATTCTGGACTTAGTCAGATAGGCAGGAGTTTCCCTGAGCTGTCATCATTCCCAACTGAAGTTATTACAATAATCAGTTTCCATCACTGACCCAGAAAACCACTGAAGTTACCAATTTTCTGTTAGACTCAAACAGAAAGAAGGTGACCAAGCCACTGATTATAAAGCTACTTTGATTAGAAGAGAATATAAAATTTCAATCTGTGATGATGGGGAGGATTTTTCATTGGTGGCTTCCCCCTAAGAGAAGTGGGAAAATTCCACTAATTTGAAAACCCATTTTTGAAAGATTACCGTTTCAAAGGCTGTAAACTAAACCTCTGTTGAGTAGAGTGGGTGTGGGGGCTAGATGTGCAGGTGTGCATCTGTGAGAGGGGGACAGGGAGAGAAAGACTGAGGCTGGAATAGGAATCCTGATGGCTGCTCTTGCTACTCTCTCCCACCTTAACTCTGCTGCAGTAGTGATGCAGAGATACCTGGGCTGGATCATAAAGATGTGAAGATGTAGCTGGTGACCCTTTGGATAATATGCAGCACCTTTCAGAGGGTTAGGGAAACTTAGCGTCTGCCAAGAGTCTTGTATGTTTACCAAAGGATGGCTCCACTGGGCTCTGATTGACCTATGGAATTTTAGTGAATAGACTTGGGACTTAACGCAAGACTCCCTTGGGACTCTTTTGAGTCTTTCCTAGAATAGTGCTAGTTGAAACAGTGCCACTCTCCAGCCGTTTCTCCAGCTATATTGACAATAGTTCCACATTCAAGCAGTCAAAATAGTCTTAAGGATCATCTTTATCTTGTTATTTTCTTCCTCATATATGTATGCAGCTGAGGTTGTCAAGTGATGAATGGGTGACGTGGTGCTGTTACTGGCTATGTAGCTCATCTGGATGATGATGATGGACTATTACTCCAGAAACACTGAAAAAGTTTATTTTTGAGGGCCCTATCCTGCCATCTTGCTCTTCCACAGAATCGTAGCTAATCACTGTGTCATTACTCCTCAGGGATCTAGAAGCGTTCCTCCTTCCTCCCTTTTCAATTTGTACTCTATTGCTACTGGTATCTACATTACTATCTCATATGATGATGAACTACATAGGCTTTGTTCTCTGTAAGGGTAAATCCAGCCATATTGATCTTTTGAGTTCCTCACACCTCACCTCATTGTGAAACATCCTCTTTCCTCTACTTGTTCCATCTATGCCTCTTCTCTTTGTTACTCTTACTCATTCTCAATGTAATTTTTTCTTCCAGAAAGCCGTCTCTGCCCCACCTACCCTACCATAGACTGGGTTATGTGCTCTGCTGCTTAACTGCCTTCCTTCCCAATAGCATCCTTCTACTTCACTCTGCAACAACACTTAACACGTCATTTCCTCTCACTAATCCACAAGCTCCATGAAGGAAAGGATTGCATTTTGCTCACTTCTTTATCCTAGTACCTGATAACATTTTAGGGGAACAGTAGTATTTGCTGATCAAATTAAGGCACACATGCATGATGAAATTCTGAGTAATTCTAAAAAATCTTTTGTCAGTTATGTAATATCAACTTGGATTCGTCCCCTCTGAATCAACCAAAGACAAATGTAGCTGTCAAAAATTGGTGATAGCAACTTTCTTCCTAGCTGGCTAAAACATGTGAGTCTTTAAAATTTTAAAACTAACCTATAATCAAACTGTTCTCCACACACACACACACACACACACACACACACACACAGATATGCAGGTACACACGCCCTACTGGGGAGTGGGTCTAGGAATAGTCAATACTAGAGAAATCTAGGTAGGGCCAGCTTCTTGATGACAGAAAGTCTGCTTGCTCTCCCAGGAAACACTGATATAGCAAACATGTCTGAAAGGTTTATATGCACCAGGTACTGTTCTATGTGAAGATGTAAATTGCTAATTTACATTCGTTGGAAGTCCTATAGATTAAGATCATGGCCTCTCAATCAAAATGCTCAGTTTGAAATCTGGCCAATTCTGTGACCTTGAGCCAGTTCCTTAATCACTCTAGGCTTCAATTTCCTTATCTGTAAAATGGTATATAATAGTACTTCTCTCATAGGTTTATTAGGAAGCATAATCAAGTAATCCATGTAACATGCTTAGAACAGTGCCTGGTATGACAGCAACCTTACAAATGGTTGCTATCATTAACTGAAATTATGCCATCCAGTAATGAAATAAAAACATGTTTTAGAGATCTGACTCACCTGGGAGAGGGTACCTAAACATAGTGTATTCTTCAGTGCCAATCCTTTAGGCAGGGTCATATAATCTCAGGTAACATGAAGGGGCGGGGCAGATCCCTCTGAGTATTTAAGCATAAAAGGGCATTTTACGAAACTGATTTGGTTTTTTTTTTTTGAGATGTAGTTTCGCTCGTCACCCAGGCTGGAGTGCAGTGGCGTGATCTCGGCTCACTGCAACCTCCGCCTCCCAGATTCAAGCGATTCTCCTGCCTCAGCCTCCCGAGTAGCTGGGATTACAGGCACTTGCCATCACGCCCAACTAATTTTTGCATTTTTAGTAGAGACGGGGTTTCACTATGTTGGCCAGGCTGGTCTTGAACTCCTGACCTCAGGTGATCCACTCGCCTGGGCCTCCCAAAGTGCTGGGATTACAGGCATGAGCCACCGCTTCCAGCCGGTCGAATTCTTATGTATAAACAGAACCAAGCAAATCTATTAACCTTTTTGAGAACAGGGATCAGGTTTCCTTCCCCCATTTCTAAAATGGCACCTGGAACATAGTTGATTTTTAAATGTTTCTTCAGTAAGCAAATGATTTCCTACCACCACCTGTGTTATACTATATGCAGCTATGAGTTATCTGTGGCCTTTTGGCACACTAGTGATACTGAATGTGTTTAGGGACTGCATTAATCTGCTCTTTCTCCCTGCATCCCCTCCCCTCACACCAGTCTCCCTGTATCAAACCCAGAGTGGAGACTGCTTTGAATCACCCATGAAAACCAGAGCCAGGTCAGCCTGGAATTGAGACTAAGAGAAATAATAACCTTTATCACCAAGCCTAGCAGTTCACATTCCCCTGAATCAACAAAATGGCTAAAAGAATAAACGGTAGCTTTGATTTTTCCCTACCTTCTCATCACTTCCTCCTCCTCAATACAGAGCAGTTGATAGAACTTATTCAAGTAAGATCAGGGGTCTGCTTTTCAATCCCATTCCATTCTCCCACAAGTCAACCTCAATAATTACATTTATTTCTTGAAATACGTGTATGTAAAGCACTTTTTTTTTTTGGATGTGCTATCTTTAAGGGTAGGTGAGAAGACTCATTTTCCAACTTGTATCCATATGGAAAAGTGGTTTGGGTCACCCCAAGCAAATGGAAGTAAGCCAATCCAGTTACTTCTAAACACCTTTTATCACAAAGTTTTTATTGAACAAAAATAATATGACAGTAAAAATGATACATATATGAAAAGTGAATGAAGATTTGCAGTCATAGAAAAGATGGGTACAAAGAGACCAACATTCAGGTTATATAGTTCTATAAAACTTTTCCCATAGCAGTTTAACACTGATTAAGCAGACATAAAAAGGAAAAGAAAGTCATTAATGTTCTTTGAAACCTATTTTCTGAGTAAAATACTTCTGCTAACACACACACAACACACACGCACACACAGAATGAGGCAGAGCTATACGAGTTATTCTTCAGTTCTCCATTCTCTATTTGTGTTACAGGAGTATTTTCATCCATCAAAAAGTTGTAGTATTTTTGCATTTCTAATAAATGGATCTAGGGCATACATTAATCCCAGTTTCCAAAGGAAAAGAAAGTAAGAATCAGATCTATAGTCATTTAAATATTTCCAATCAGCATTTACATAAACAAATATACTAAAAATAGTATTTTTGGTTCAGATTTTTGCAGATTAACTTCCTTTATCTATAAGAATCATGCATTTTGGATGTGTTCTCTTATCTGACAACACAATTTTAAATGCTCTGTCTTTATCTGTTTTGTTTTACTAATAACACATAGTTTTGAACCAGTAATTACTTACAGCTAGGCATGGGGGAGACAGAATTGGACTGAGCACCAATCAGTTTTACCTTCAGTGAGCTGTGCAGCCTTAGGCAACTCCCAGCTTCTGCTGTGCACCTGTCTGTCTTGAGCTGGAAACAGGTGGTGGGAATCATTCTCAAAGGCCCCTTCTAGCACTAACTTTGTATGTTCAGTAAATATCAGTTCCCTGGACCAGCTCCTTTTATTCTGGTACAGAATTATTCTTAGCCTATGGGGTGGGGGTAGGGGGACAGTAGTGTCTATTCGTGAATTTTGGAACCAGTGTCATTACAGTCAAGGAGGCATATTAGAGTGTTTGGATTTTTATCCCTTGATAAGGGCCCACATCCCCACATACAGAGATGCTCAATTCCAATTGAAAAACCTCAGAATTTCTAAGTATCAAAGCAATAGTCTAGATTTTTTTCTGAAAATTCAAGAAATGTGTTTTCTCAAACCTCGTTTTTTTATCCTTTCTCATAATCCTGCCACTTAATGCCCAGTTTGGATCAGTTATTTAGTCACATTTCAAGTTAGTTTTTATCACTTATAGTTAAGGATTATAATTAATCTTGAATTTAAAGCTTGGTGCTTTTCAGTTTTCTTATATTAGAACTTTCCTTTTTCATGTACAGGTGTGGTACCTTTGGACTGGTGCCTGCTGATTTTCTGATGGAACAGAAAATATGTCTGTATTATCACTGCTCCAAATTACATTACACAACCGAATTTACTGGAGTGTTCCAAGTTGTTATCAGTTCAGTTCCATGATGATGAGGTTCCTGCAGAATTTCTCATCTGTCAGATTTCCTTCATTCTCCCCATAACTTTAGTAATACGTAAAGCAGTGTATCCTCTCTCAATTTCCACAAGCAAGGCCTTTAGTACCTCCAGTTCTCTATTTGTATTACAGCAAGTTTTTGATCCATCAAAAATTGTGAATAGCTACCTACACTGATGAAGATACCCAGTGTTAAAAATGGTTGCTTTGTTGTTTGTTTGGGTTCATCACCACTCTGTGAGCTTCTTCTAAAGCATTAGATTTTTTAAATGTTAATAATTATAGTTCCGGGGGAACCCCAACTTGTACTGACACAGTAAATACATCAGATGGTTGGGATTCCCTAAGGAAAATTGAGAAAACCAGGGGGCTAATTTTTTGAAATAAGAATATGCTAACCTAGGAGATATTCTCGGGCCTGGAATAGGATGAACTTGATGTAGCTTTTCCATCTCAGATTTTTGTCTGGGAGGTATCTAAAAGATACTGTAAACAACTAAGGAGGCTAGCCTTTCAAGGTTCATTCTTTTGAAAATGTACTTTAGAACATTTTCTTTTATCAATGTTTATTGTCTAAATATGGCTTAGTTTATTATAAAAACATTACTTGGACATTTACTGAATTTCAGTTCAAAAGAGGTTCTAAGGCAATTCTTATACAATTGAAAGTAAAAAAAACGTGATATGAATATGCTTTCACTGGTGAAAAATAATGAAATTCTACTAGAGAGCTGTTTGATACTAATTTTCATCTTTCAAACATTTCCTCTTAATACTAAAAAATATATAAATCATTTACATTAAATGCAAAGGAAGGCACAGCTGGTTATAGTCTATATAAGCACACAGTTTAGCATACTCAGAACTAAAGAGAAAAAAGCTTCACATCCTTATTAGTTATACTGAAAACCATTAAGAAAAGTTCTTCACTGTCAACAGTGTTCAACACTTAAGAGCTAAAAGGATATAAAAACAAAAACATTAAAATTCACTTAATGCAAAACAGATTTTCATATATACTTGAATATATCAAAAACAGTTTTTAAAATGCTAACATAAATCTAGACTATCCATGTTATGAAAAGTGCAAACCAAATTAACAGAGTTTCACAATGTCCTTCTCATGACACAGGTAAACTAGCCCATGGGGACAAATTTGTTTCATCAGTTAATGAGTCCTTAACTGTGGCCAGACGTCATCAGGATTTCTGAGAGTTTGAAGAAAGCAGTACTGGAGAAGCAGCTCTGTCCAGACTGGGGATTGGCACTGGCATGTGGCCATTAAGCAGTGTGGGGAACTGTAGGGGGCAAAAGATTTTTACAATAATTATTGCAAATCCATTGGGAAGAACTTAGGTTCTTTACATTCCCATACAGTCCATAGCAGTCCACTTCTCTCATCACCCCTGTGATAGAGATTAGTTGCCAGTGTATTTTACAGAATAATTGGAAGATGACAATGAGATCAAGATTACATAGAGCAAACAAAGTATAAGGCCCAGAAAATGTCCCTAATTATTCTACATGCACAGGCTACTAGGAAAAAATATGTAATTTATATGTTGCTAAAGCATCTTCTAACAAACACTATTTTTTAAAAGTTCTAAGCTACCCAGGATGCTGATAATGCTATAAATATTAAAATAACGCTTAATATTAAATATTAAAAGAGTGTTTTGAAAACCATAGACTCTTTACATGTGAGTCAGTAATTTCTAATACTATATTTTGAAATTTGCCGTCAGTTTTTCAGGGTACTACAAAGATGATTATTGCAGCATTTATTCTAAAGTAAGAAATGTATTTAATCTTAAAAGATTTAGAATAGATTATTTTGTAGCTAAGAAAGTATTCTTTCTAATTAGAATATCACACTTAGATCACTCATAAGTGACAAAGAATAAAATTTCTGTATTGTTGTTAACTAAGATGATAAATAGTAGGATGACAGTACATGCTCTGATAATGAGTTTCAGGTCTGAAACAAATATGTTAGTTGCAATCCCAACTGAACAAGGCCTTTTAATATGTGACTACTTGCAACTAGATTTTCATTGTTTAGGATGATGTGTCAAAAAGATCTCCTGGACTGTCTTTTCTAGCTTATTTCCTATTTAGTCCAGGTAAGTTAAATATTAAACTTCAGCATCAAATATCAAATTACGGAGCCTGGCATATGTTAGAAGTACAACAAATACTTATATTTAAGTAAATATGTTTTTGCAATTTTCAAACAACTTCAGTAACTTGTGTCTAGTACCTTAGAGTTTATCAAGGCTTGTCATTTCATTTGATACCTAGGAGCTGTAACATAAGTTTTGTTGTCTCCATTTTACAGATGAGAAAACAGATTTCAGATAAGTTCTGTTGGCTAAAGGTCACACAGCTAATAAGCAACACAGCCAAGTTTTAAACAAATCTTTCTGTACTAACGAACATTGCACAACTTTTTATTTTGGTAGGAGTTAGAGGGTATCTTTAATTACTGTTTCAATTTCTTTAATGGTTATTGGCATATTCAAGGTTTTTGTTTCTTTTCTGAACTTTAGAATTTTAACTTTTTCTAGAATGTTATCCACTTCAACTGCATTATCAAATCTATGCACATATAGTTTATACTCTTGTTTAAAAGGTCCGTGCTACTAACCACTCTTCCCATTGAGTTAGAGTGAACACTGGAAGATGAACAGATTTTAAATTTTCATTTTTTTTATTTATTTAGAGATAGGGTCTGGCTCTGTCACCCAGGCTGGAGCGTAGTGATGCAATATTGGCTCACTGCAACCTCCACCTCCCAGCCATCCTCCCACTTCAGCCTCCCAAGTAGCTGGGACTACAGGTGGACGCCACCATGCCCAGCTAATTTTTGTATTTCTGGTAAATATGAGGTTTCACCATGTTGCCCAGGCTGGTCTGGAACTCCTGAGCTCAAGCAACTGGCCTGCCTCAGCCTCCCAAAGTGCTGGGATTGCAGATGTGAGCCATTGTGCCCGGACTGCATTTTCATTCTTTTTGTTTATTTGCATCTTCTCTCTCTTTGGTGTACCTTATTGGTATTTTCAAGAGAATCAGTTTTGGTATTGTTCATCTGTTTTGCAAAATAAATTACTGATTTCTGCCCTTATTATTTCTGTATACTCAATGGACACAGTTTCTCTTGATTAGCCTGGCTTTTCTAACATTTTTTTTAGTCATCTTTATTAGGCTCTTCTCCCACGACAATCCCCTATTTTAAACTGCAACATTTCCCAAACTTTTGTCCCCAGCCACCTTTTCTCCAGTACCATGCTTGGACTTGACAACCATTTCCATTTTAGACATCTCCAACCAATGCCTCTTTCCCACAAAACCCGCCCTTCTTCCATTGCTTACTGCAAGTCAGTGAGAATGGTGGCTGGGACCACAAACTTCAACTTGAGTCAGGGCTCCACCACTTAACGAGTGTGTTATCTTGAATAAACTAGCCAATATCCCTGTGCCTTAGTTTCTTATCTTTAAAATAGAATTACTGGGAGTATTAAATGAGAAGCCACCAAAAGTGCTAAGAACAATGTCTTGCACACAATAAGTCATCAATCAATAAATGTTAACTATTGTTATTTTTTATCTTTATTTTTTCAGACAGGTTCACTCTGTCGTCCAGGTTTGAGTGCAGTGGCATGCTCATGGCTCACTACAGCCTCAACCTCCAGGGCTCAAGCAGTGCTGCCACCTCAGCTTCCCTAGTAGTTGGGACCACAGGCACACGCCAGCACACACGGCCAATTTTTGTATTTTTTTTGGAGAGACAGGGTCTTGCTATGTTGCCCCTGATGGTCTCGAACTCTTGGGCTCAAGTGATCAACCCATGTCACCCTCCCAAAATGCTGGGATTACAGGCATGAACCACCATGCCCGGCCTTAACTATTGTTATTTAATAGCATTTCCAGTATGTTAATCACTTAGTAATCTTTGCCTTTTCTTAATTTTCACTACGTACTTACTCCTCAGACCCATCTCAAAGTCAGCCTCTCTCAAGCTCACCTCTAAAATGTCTTCTAATTATATCCTGTGTCCACTGTTTTAATCTCAAAGATGATTCTCCCTTCAATATTTGTAGTATCATTTCCTCTAGCCAGGTATGGTCATTGACACCTGTAATCCTAGCCCTTCCTAGGAAGCTAAAGCAGGAGGTTGCAGCGAGCCAAGATTGTGCCACCGCACTCCAGCCTGGGCAACATAGCGAGCTCGTCTCAAAAAATAAAAATAAAAATTTCCTCTTATCTTCCTGTTCCTTCCACTTTCTCTTCAGTTCTTCCTCCACACTAATATCAGTGATTGTTCTCTAAAACAGAGATCTCATCCTCCTACCTCCAGCTTAAAAAGCCTAAACATTTAACAGATAAAGGGAGAAACTCCTAAGCCTATATTCAAGGCCCACAGCTGCGTTTCCAACCTTATCTCCTATCACCTGGTCCCTTCCTGAACAGACTCTCATGTCCCTGTCATCCGGCTCTATTCATCTAAATGTACTCGATCGAAATCCTGTCCCTTCCTCCCAGCTCAGGCGCCACTGCTTCCTTGGAGCCTGTCCAGTCTCCAGCTGGAAGGAGCGCGTCTGCCCCTTACTTTCTGCAGCACTTTGTTTACTCATCCACTATTCACATATTCTGTGTCCCTACAGTCCTTGTCGCAGAGCATTGCAAGTATTTGCTGGGTTAGATTTGTTGAACTAAAAATTACAGCACACATTCTTAATTGAAAACTTAATTAGCTCTACCTTGTTTCAAGACATACCTATTCCTACTAGGTATATTCCACATTGGAACAAAATCTGTTTCAAAAGTCATAGAACAGACATCCTTAGACAAGAAGAAAATACTAAACTGTCCAAGAAAAACCGAGTTCACTTTATTTATATAAATCAAGGTTCTTTGTTTATATTTAACACATTGTCTTTGGTGCCTCTCTCCTTACCTAAACATTTCTCAATTATAAAGCATACCTCTTCCAGAAAGGCGTCTTCTCTCTCCTTCCTTGGAATTCTTTAATATCTGCTATAACCTGCTATAGTAATCATATTAGGGGCCCTTCTGTACAAAAATGCTTCAGCTCTTCAACTATTACCCCAAGGATTCTGATCAACCTTTCCAATCATAATAGGAAACTTGCCAGCATCATTTAAAATGTATAAGCCAAATCTATTTTTTTCTTCCTTTATTAC
This sequence comes from Hylobates moloch, assembly GCF_009828535.3. NCBI lineage: Eukaryota > Metazoa > Chordata > Mammalia > Primates > Hylobatidae > Hylobates > Hylobates moloch. The sequence goes on along the minus strand of NW_026652287.1, from coordinate 96,154,112 downwards.
ATCTATAGCATACATGAAAGAGGTTTGTTATTTTGAAAGAAAATTATTTTCATCAGTTTAAAAGGGATGTTGGCCAGCGTGCTGGTATGCCTGTAGTCCCAGCTACTCCAGAGGCTGAAGTGGAGGACTGCTTGAACCCAGGAGTTCAAGACCAGCCTGGACAACATAATGAGACCCCGTCTCTAAATTAAAGAAAAAAAAAAGGTTCTTAAAAAAAAGAAGAGACACTGCTGATAGTAATCTGAATTCTGAATATGTATCAATATCTAGTTTTAAGAATCAGAAAGTTATTCCTCTACCATATTTTGTTGTTTACCGTTCTCAGAATTGCTATTTTCAACTTTTGCCACACTCAGTTGCTCTTTTCACAGGAAGACTAATAATATTTTAAAAGACAAAAAATTGTTTTTCCTTAGTCTCATGGATCCAGCCACAAAAAGCCCAAGGCCATACAACCTGTCAGCCATCCGGAATACCAGCTTGTTTTTTTTTTTCAGGGTTGTATTCTGAATGGCTTCAGGAAAAAGAACAGGTCCACTTGGTGAAATTAAAACTCTAAGCAGGTAGCCTTTAAATGCAGTATTTTCTGATGCAGAATTCTAAATATAAACTAGGAACCTCTGGTCTGCAGTGCTTCTCAAATTGGTTCCTGGACTGGGTAGTATCACTAGGAACATGACAAAAATGTTTTTGGGCCAGGTACGGTGGCTTATGCCTGTAATCGCAGCAATTTGGGAGACCAAGGCAGGCAGATCACTTAAGGTCAGGAGTTTGGGACCAGCCTGGCCAACATGGCAAAACTCCATCTCTACTAAAAATACAAAAATTAACTGGGTGTGGTGGTACACGCCTGTAGTCCTAGCTATTTGGGAGGCTGAAGCAAGAGAATCACTTGAACCCAGGAGGTGGAAATTGCAGTGAGCAGAGATCACACCACTGCACTCCAGCCTGGGCAACAGAGTGAGACTGTCTCAAAAAAAAAAAAAAAAAAAAAAAAAAGTTTTTATCAGGCCCTATCCCAGACCTACTGAATCAGAAACTCTGGGAGTGGGGCCCTGCAATCTTTATTTTAACTCACCCTCTAGATTATTTTGCATGCTAACTTTGAGAACCATTGGTCTACAGTAGTGACTGAGGACTGAAGAAACGAGGGGATGCACGTATCCCAACTCCCAGAGATCCTGATAACGTGTCGAATCACTGTAGACATGAACCATCATTTACTGTTGGGAGTGTTGGGCTGGAAAAGGTATCTAAGACAAGGAATCCCAAAGAACCCCCAGCCAGTAGTGCTCCATTGCTTTCCTAGGAGGGTGCCAAGGCCTGCACCAATCAGGTGGCAGAATTCCCAGTAAGGAGAGAAATGAGACGCCACTTACTATTCACGAATACCTACTGAACTCGACAGAAGCTCTGTGTTAGATTCTAGGATTAGAGTAGTATAACAGTCCCTACTGCCATGGAGTTTACTGTAACAAAACAATTTATTAATTTTAGAATTCTGCTGCTTTAATCTTAACACTTTCAGGAAATGAGGTGTTTCTATCTCTCCACCAAAAGATTAGTATTCCTAATTTTAAACTTTCCTAATACAACATTTGCTCATTGCTTTTTGCTCACTATTTCTAGTTTCTCTTTTCCTACCCGAGCTGAAATTGTTAAAAATTAACATGACTATAGCTCAATTTCTTGTGATGGAAATAAGGGCTGGGAAAGAGACAGAAACCCAGTTCCTCCAAGAATATGGTCACTTCATGACACCCTACCCTAACCCCACTAGGAAACCAAGGAAGCAAGATGGCAATCAAAACCTCTTTAGCTCCACCCTTATAAAGAGACCCTAAATCGCAGCATGTACAGCTCCTGGCACAGAGGAGGTACTCAGCAGACATTAACCTTGACAAGCAAAATGACCAGCTCAGATGATTGTGAAGACTTGGTATTAACACTAGCCTTTCTCAGACTTCTCTTTGTGAATTCATTTAGACAGTCAATTATTACTGAGCCTCACTTGTGTACCAAGCCATGTGCCAGATTGCTGGGGACACCACAGTGAACAGGATTCCATTCTGGTCTCGAGGGCCCATAGTTTAGTGGGAAAGATTGCCAGATCAACAGGCTATCATAATACAAAGTGCCACGTGCTAGAGCTAAATGCAATGGTATCCAAAGAGCTGCAACTAACTTGGGGTAAGCCACACTGTGGGGCACAGGATACAGGCAGGGACGATGAGAAAAGCTAGAATTAGGGAAAGAGGGAGTTTCCACTGGGTCCACCTTTTCTTCAGTCCTGTCCCTAGGATCCTTTCCACCTATGCTCAACATATTCAAACAGTAACACCTCAGTCAGTGAGTAATGATCTATGGGTCTCAAGGAGGAAATACTGATTTCTCCATGATAGCAAGTGATGGTCCTGCAAGATTCTAGTGTGTGAATAAATAACGAAGGTGCTCGCCTAGTATGGAGAGTTCTATAAGATAAAGCAGCTAAGTCTTCATTATTTTTTAACCAAATGCCCTGGATTCTCCTTTTTCATTACAGAACAAGGAGAACTTAATGATAATTCATAAAACGATGCAAGTAATTTTTCTATCCCAGGATGGGGAAATTGTTTACTATTTTTATTTTCACTTTATGTCAAATGAGTTGCTACATTAACTAGGAGGATTAATATTTTAAAGTCTTTTGTGGACTGTTATAAATAATAATTTTTATTTTCATTTTATTTTAAATAGAGATGGGGTCTTGCTGTGTTGCCCAGGCTGGTCTCAAACTCCTGAGCTCAAACAATCCTCCCACCCTCAACCTCCCAAAGTGCTGGGATTACAGGTGTGAGCCATCACACTGGCCTAAAGAATAATTTTTAAAGTTTTACCTTTTCCTTAATAAATTTCCTGTTTTCATAGACAAATGAAAGTATGCAAAACACTTCAAGAACTAATTGTTCCACGTATGGGTGTCTGGCATGAGTCCGCAATTTCTGCCTCAATGAAAATGTCTGCCTCTGAAGGGCGTGCAACCCCACTAACATGAACCCCCTCTGGACATTTAACATTTCAACCCAACATATGGCAAAACTCACCGTTACCTCTGCAGGATTTAGAGAAACAACCATCCCTCAGAAGTTTAATGTTCAAAAGTTCATTTCCAAATGCTCACCTGGAACAGCGTGCTTGGCCCTTGCAGCCTGGCAGGACTCAGCGGAGCAACTGGACTAAGGCTGCTCCAGAAATGTATGCTGGAGAGCAGCGGACTCGGAGTCAGAAGCAATCCATTTGGTGTCTGGGAAATAAAGCAAACAGACTTCTTCATATAGGTTCACCTGACTCAGGCCATGATCAACAGAGCAGCAGAGAGAGGTTAGGTAGGCTAGGCATGGGCCAGGAAACGACCTTACCATCTCAGGAAAACTGGCAACGTTATTTCTGACGGGCTATGAACAGTTTAATTTTAATTTTCTTTTCTTTGTGAGACAGTCTCGCTCTGTCGCCCAGGCTGGAGTGCAATGGCGTGATCTTGGTTCACTATAATCTCCACTTCCTGGGTTTAAGCGATTCTCCTGCCTCAGCCTCCCGAGCAGCTGGGATTACAGGCACCCACCACCGACTACTTTTTGTATTTTTAGTAGAGAAGGGGTTTCATTATGTTGGCCAGGCTGGTCTCGAACTCCTGACCTCAAGTGATCTGCCCACCTCGGCCTCCTAAAGTGCTGGGATTACAGGCATGAGCCATCACGCCCGGCTGGCTAATTTTCTTCAATGCTAATTTTATTACACTTTCATAAAGGAAAAAGGTATTGACACATTACCTTACCTATTCTGGTGGAAAATTCAAGTTTGCATCAACTTTCGTCCGAATGGTTTGTTCAACTTGTTCCCCTTCCCAGATTAAACAAGAAGGATCCCAAACAAAATGGGATCCCATAAAAGGGCTTTAATTCTTCTTATCTATATTTTCCTGTTTTTCTACAGTGGACATCTATTACTTGGGTTACAAACACATTTTTAAATGGTCTCCATATCAACAGCCGTTAAGGCTTTGGGATTTGCTGTTAAAATACCCTGTGGTAGCCTCTTCAGAAGCTCTGAGCCGGGTTTTCCAGATTCCGTCCGGATGTGGAGTTGATGAGAATTCATTGCCCTGGCAATGGTTTGGGTGGGGGCAGGGAGGGCCCTTTCTTGTCAGATTGGGTGTAAAGCCAAAACCCTGGGTTTCCCAGGAGAGTTCCAAGGACTGCATTTGCTTGCACACACACAGCAGGAGTCCTGGCCTGCAAGCCAGCAGGAGGGCAGAAGAAACACCCGCCCAGCTGCTAAGTCTGCATGGCTTTTATTCTCAGTGGAGACAAACTCCCCGGCCCAGGATGGTTTTGTACCTTTGGTGACTAGAAGGAGTCCCTCAGTGGTTTTGTGATGTCAATAAGGTGCTTTGTGTAAGAAGAACCACAGCAAAGGCGCCAGCGTTTCAGACTGCACCGTGCTGGATGCTAAAGTGTTATTTTTTCCTAGAATTGGCCTCCGTAGCGTCATTAATTACCAACAGCATTTGGCTTCAACCTAAATTGAAAGGTCTGCTCTGTTCAGCAGAATGGAGACAAACATCCAAAGTTCCTCAAACTGTGAAGCTGCTGAAATGTAAACACATTTATACGAAATTATTTGAGTCGATGGTTCCATGGCATTTCCTACATACTGAATGACCTATGAGGTTACTAGAATAAATACATGTTTTGAATAAGCTTCCCATTTGTTCTAGTCCAAGGCAATTTCACAAGCATGCCAGGCCATCTGGCCTAACAGTTAAAACTTAACGGCTCAGCATGAGCTCTGCTAGGGTTCCAATCTCAGAACTACTACTTCCCAGCCAAGTAACTTCAGGCAAGCCACCTAACCTCTCTCTGTCTCAGTTTCCTCATCTGTAAAATAGGGAGAATAAAAATGCCCAGGTTACAGGGTTGTTGGGAAGATTAAATAAGCTGATCTACTGCAAGCTCTTATAAGGTATGTGCCTGGCATACAGAAATGCTCAACAAGTGCCAGAGGCAGTTATCTGGCTAGGGGCTTCATACATGTTTTTGAATGAATAAATGGATTGGTAACTAATTGAAAGTATACATGACATACTTACTAAACGTATTTCATCTATGTGAGGGAGAAATTCTTAACTGTATACAGAGAAGGACTTAATCCTCTGAAACAGACAAACTCAACTGAGTCAGCCTGGACTTGGAGGCTACTGTCAGTTGTGTTAGGCTCAACGCCACAAGCTCAGGTGTTCTGAAAACTAATATTTGCATGTTACTCTGGAGTAAGGTTCCAACCTCAATATGTCACATTAACATTTAATAACCAGTGTGTTCAAGGCCTCCTAGTTTATCCATCAATGAAGGCTCTCAAAGCTCTAAAGAGACAATCTTCTAAACCACAAAACACAGCTATCCTTCTCTCCTCCATGGCCGTCATATGCCCATTCCTTTTTAATCCTCTGAGCAACGTACAAGGTCTAGAATTTCTATTTCTCTAGTCTAAAACATATACCCATGTCTGGATTTGAGATGTTTGCACATTTGTTTCTTAGGAATACAGGATGTACTTAGACTACAGTAGCCTTCTGTTTCTCATCTTTAATATGTCTGAAATGTCTTCTATAATATATGCAAATAAACACTGTAAAATGACTTCATTCCCTCCTCTCCCTTCTATCCCTGAGGTTCTCCCTGAAAATCCTGTGGCCTTAAAGAACCATGTGGTTGCTTTTTTAAGGAAAGTTCCTATAACGCCTGCTCTGGGTTATCTCCGGGACAGTGTGAGACTTCACAGCCTCTCTCCACACGCTCCTGGAGTCAGGCAGAGTGGGCTGAGCCTGAGGGCCAAGGGCTAAAGAAGCCACAGCAAAAAGTGCTGTTTTCTTTCCTTCCCCAAAGACAGTCTGGTTTTAACAAGCATGGCAGATAAGGAGCTCCTGATCCCAACTCTGCCAGGAAAGGAGATGCCACAGGCAATGCATTTGCAAAGAGTAAGACCCACATCCCAAGATCCCCTTTTCATTTTCCCCACTCAGTTCATCTTCCACTTCCACTTCATAGAGTCTCCTAAAAAGCCTGCACATCTGAACTCGCCAGGGTGAGCTGGCATCCAGGCATGCCCACCTGCGCACCCCTGCCCCGGCCCGCTGCCTCCTCTTGCCTTCCTCTGCCCATCAAAATGCCACCTCCTCAAAGGACACTTTCCTGATCTCCCCTCAACCAGATGGGATTTCTTATTTCTGAATCTTTGTAACACTTTGTGACCATTTTTTTTCTTAACATTTCACATGTTCTGCCTCCTATTACGGTGACTGGCACATTTTTCTTATACCTCTTTCCGTAGCCTTTAAGGTATCTGCTCATCTTTATTCCTCCTGTACTACTCATCTCCTCAATACTGATGAACCGAAGCCATCTGCAGCTCTAGCTGGGTCCCCCCTGGCTTATCGCTTGTTGGGCATCTCCACTCGGATGCCCCACCATGCTCCAACTTCATGAAGCTCAGCACCTTTCCACATCAGTGTTTCTTAAGACTGTTTCCCTTCTGTCAACAGGACCACCGTTTAGGCACTGCCTCAGTAAATACTGACCGAGAGTGCAAACTATGTTTCAGGTGCCACAGATGAGGATAAAACAAGACATAATCCCTGCACGCACAGCCCCATTTACCACCCGCATCCCAGGCCCCACCATGCAAAGTGCCTTCCGGTAACTGCAAGCTCCAGACATAGCCTCTGGAAGAGTCCCACAACTCAGTCTCCTATTTATCCCTCATTTCCATTCCTGCTGCATCCAAGCCCCTATCATCTTACAGATGGCATTCCACAACAGCCGCCCAGGCCAGTCCACCTGCCTCCGGTCTCCCCATCTATTCTGTACCCTATCGCCAAATCAACCACCCTCACCAAACACTTGAGTTCACTCAACATTCAGTCACCATTTCAGAAAGGATGTGATGTCCTCCTTAGCCGCAATTCGAGGTTCCCCATAATCTGGGTTCACACACTTGCTAACTTCCGAGGACTAAGCTCTGATTTTTTATCTTGCCCAAATTCCTACCTAGGGGTCTAGGGAGTCATGCCCTACAAACCGTAAATTCTCATCAGATGGGTTTTATTTGACCCTATATATGGTGACTTACTTTTCAATCTGACTCTGGCATAACATTATGAAACATGGAAAAAGTAACCCCAAAATATATTTCCTTGCCATACCTTGAAATTGCCTGGCAATTTCATGACGTCTCATGCCTCCCTAAAATATATAAAACCAAACTGTACCCCGACCACCTGGGGCACATGTCCTTAGGACCTCCTGTGGGCTTGTGTCACGGGCCATGGTCACTCATACTTGCCTCAGAATAAATCTCTTCAAATATTTTAGAGTTTGACTCTTTTTGTAGACACTTCCCTCCCCGAACCCTCTTACTTGCTTTGATGTGTCCTGAGCTTTCCTCATATGCATGGAGGACCAGGCATTCTAACCCAACAGCCCTACAACGCTCCCTCGGAACTTCCCTGACCACCCAGCCCAGCCCATAGTTCCCTGGGCTACAGGCCCTCTCCACAAGTGACCTCATCTGTTCCCATGGTTTCACCACCCCTTGCATGTTGATGACTCCCTAACTTCTTCTCCAGCTCCAAAACACTCTCCCCTCTCCAGATGCAGGTGGACTTTTCCACCCGAATGTCCTGCAGGGTCCTCAAACTCAGCATGGCCCCGAATGGACGTTTAGCCTTTTCCCAGGGAGCTTATTCTTCCTCCCATGTTCTTCACACTCAATTCTGGCTCTCCCCACTCTTCCCACCCAGTCCAGTCACCAACTCCTGTTGACGGCACTCCCAACATCAGATCCATCCCTCTGACCCCTCCCACCATACAGCCTTAGATACTCATGGTCTTTCGCCTGGAATATTACAATAGCATCCTACTTGGATCCAGCCTTCCCCCTTCCCAATCTCGCCAGCAGGGTGATTCCTAAAACATTCAGACTGTCACTCATACCCCTTCAATGCTTCCTATTGCTATACCTCCCCTAATCACAAAGCTATTTCACGTACCTATGCTTTGCCTCAAGCTGTTCCTCTGCCGACAATGCCTTCCTCTCCCTGTCTACCAGAAAAAGGATCCTGCCCGTAGGCTGATCCTTCAACACCCTGCACCAGTGGTCTCACCCCCTCCAGGAAGCCCTCTGGACATTCTTCCTCCATCTCAGGCAAAGTTAACACCTTCCTCCTTAGGATTCCTTTTGCAACTTGGTATTCCTTTTGTATTGCACCTGAGATACTAGATGAAGGGACTTAAGTTACGAGCTCCTAACTATCAGAGACTATTTTATCCATGTTTGTAGCCCCAGCTCCAAACACAGCAGCTTTCACATGATGGGTACTCAGTTCATGTGTGTTGAACTGAACTAAACGATCTTGCCCCTCAGCTCCTAAGGCGCTTCTCTGTGCTGCATGTTTGACTCTTGCCAAGGGCTAGTGTGTGTGTGTGCACTTGTAATGCCTTGTTGTCATGGCTAGGTCCTAAGGTCATAAAAACAAGCAACTGTAGTTTTGGTGTCCTTTCTAGGCTCTGTTATTGCTCAATAATAATTTGTTGATTCTAATGAGATTTTTTTCACTTATACCTCTAGCAGCTGTTTATTTATTTTTGAGATAGAATCTCACTTTGTCACCCAGGCTGGGGTACAGCGGCACAATCTTGGCTCGCTGTAACCTCTGCCTCCCGGGTTCAAGCGATTCTCCTGCCTCAGCCTCCGGAGTAGCTGAGATTACAGGCATGCACCACCACACCCAGCTAATTTTCTTATTTTTAGTAGAGATGCGGTTTTGTCATGTTGGCCAGGTTGGTCTTGAACTCCTGACCTCAAGCTATCCGCCCTCCTTGGCCTCCCTAAGTATTGGGATTACAGGCGTGAGCCGCTGTGCCCAGCCTCTAGCAGTTAATTTCCAATCCAAACAAGTCGAAATTCCTGAGCCAGTTCTCAGGGTCCTCCATAATTTCACACCACCCTAAATTATAACCCTATGTTATATATGCCCCATATGCTGGACAGCAACCTGTAAACTCATGAGAACAGGAACGGTTTCTATCTTGCTAACCTCTGTATCTCCAGGTATCTAAGCGAATGCTTAGTTTTCAATGATTATCTCCCAAATGAATGAATACATGATAAACATTTGTTACTGGACTGACTAAAGAAGATGCAGAAGTATTTGCTGATCACTTGATTTGGTGATCTGAGATACCGGTAAGTCACCCAGTCTTTAAGAAAGTAAAGGAGAGAGAAACAAGATGTCTAGCAGGTTGTACCCACAAATATCTGTAATCCTAAGCTCCCACCGATGCCAACAGAATCCATGACAATGCCACCTTGAGGTTAAAAAAAGTCCTCAAATAAAAGGTGACTGAATCTCTGGAAACTCCTAAAGTTGTCTGAATTCAAGTGAAACCATGGTTTTAAGGTCTTTAAATTTAGGGGAGTTAATCGCACAGAAGTCTGTAGCACTGATCCTATGGGAAAGGGGACAAAATGGAGACTCCCATGGGGGCCTAGGGTAGCTACAGAAAGGGGCAGGGGAGGAAGCAGGGCAGAACCAGGGACAAGGAGGCAGAGTCATGAAGACTGGGGTGGCTGTGGCAGTTTCTTAAAATAAGACAATAAAGTTTGCCACATTGATTGACTCTTTTATTTAGTGAGACGCGAGTTTCACTCTTGTTGTCCAGGCTGGAGTGCAGTGGTGTGATCCCGGCTCACCACAACCTCCACCTCCTGGGTTCAAGTGATTCTCCTGCCTCAGGCTCCCAAGTAGTGGGATTACAGGCATCTGCCACCACACCTGGCTAATTTTTGTACTTTTAGTAGAGACGGGGTTTTGCCATGTTGGTCTTGAACTCCTGACCTCAGGTGATCCACCCGCCTTGGCTTCCCAAAGTGCTGGGATTACAGGCGTGAGCCAGCGCACCTGGCCCAATTGATTCTTCCTTTCATGAAAGATTTCTCTAAGGCATGTGATGCTGTTTGATAGCATTTTACCCAGAGTAGAACTTCTGTCAAAATTGGAGTCAATCTCTCAAACCCTGCCGCTGCTTTTATCAACTAAGTAATGTAATGTAATGTAAAGTTATGTAATATTCTCAGTCCTTTGTTGTCATTTCAACAATATTCACAGCGTCTTCAACAGGAGTAGATTGTATCTCAAGAAACCACTTTCTCTGCTCATCTGTAAGAAGCAACTACTCACCCAATCAAGTTTGATCAATAAATTGCAGCAATTTGGTCGCATCTCCAGGCTCCACTTCTAATGCTAGTTCTCTTGCTATTTCTACCACATCTGCAGTTCCCTCCTCCACTGAAGTCTTGAACCCTTCAAAGTGGTCCATGAGGGCTGGAATCAATTTCTTCCAAATTCCTGTTAATGTTGATATTTTGACCTCCTCCCATGAATCATGAATATTCTTAATAGCATCTAGGATGGAGACTCCTTTCCAGAAGGTTTTCAATTGACTTTGCCCAGATCCATCAGAGGAATCACTATTTATGGCGGCTGTAGCTTTATGAAATGTATTTATTAAGTAATAAGACTTGAAAGTCAAAATTACTCCTTGACTCCTGGGTTGTAGAATGGATGTTGTATGTGCAGGCATGAAAAACATTAATCTTCTTGTATATCTCCGTGAGAGCTCTTGGGTGACCAGATGCATTGTTAATGAGCAGTAATATTTTGAAAGGAATCTTTTTTCTGAGTAGTAGGTCCCAACTGGGCCTAAACTATTCCATAAACTGTGTAAACAGATGTGCTGTCATCCAGGCTTTGTTGTTCCATTTGTAGAGCACAGGCAGAGTGTATTTAGTAGCACTGGCTTCAACTTAAAGTCACAAGCTGTACTAACAAGACTCAGCCTGTCCTTTGAAGCTCTGAAGTCAGGCATGGACTTCTCCAGCTATGAAAGTCCTAGATGGCGGCATCTTCCAATAGAAGGCTGTTTCACCTACAGTGAAGCTGTTTGATGTAGCCACCTTCATCAATGAGCGTAGCTAGATCTTCTGGATAGCTTACTGCAGTTTCTCCATCAGCACTCGCTGCTTCACCTTGCACTTTTATGTTATGGAGATGGCTTTTTTCTTTAAACCTCATGAACCAACCTCTGCTAGCTTCACACTTTTCTTCTGCAGCTTCTTCGCCTCTCTCGGCATTCAAAGAATTGAAGAGAGTTAGGGCCTTGCTCTGGGTTTGCCTGAAAGGAATGTTGTGGCTGGTTTGATCTTCTATCCAGACCACTAAAACTTTCTCCATATCAACAATCAGGATGTTCCACTTTCTTATCATTCATGTTTTCACTGATGTAGCACTTTCATTTCCTTCAAGAACTCTTACATTTACATATTTATTTAACTGGTATAAGAGCCCCCTAGCTTTCGGCCTGTCTCGGTTTTGGACATGCCTTTGCCGTCATCATTCTAGCTTTGGATTTAAAATGAGAGACGTGCAGCTCTTCCTTTCTCTTGAACACTTTATAGGCCACTATAGGGTTATCAATTGGCCTAATTTCAAAATTGTTGCGTTTCAGGGAATAGGGAGACCCAAGGAGAGGGAGACACGGGAGAGCAGTTGCGACACACACAACACTGATCAGGTTTGCTGTCTTATATGGGTGTGGTTCATGGTGCCCCAAAACAATTACAATAGTAATATCAAATCTCACTGATCTCAGAGCACTATAACAGACATAATAGTAAGGAAAAAGTTGGACATGTTTGAGAATTACCAAAATGTGACATTGAAACGTGGAGTGAGCGTGTGCTGTTGGAAGAACAGATTGGCGCTGATAAGACTTGCTCATCGCCAAGTTGCCACAAACCTTTGATTTGTAAAAACCACCAATTATCTGTGAAATGCAATAAAGCAAAGTACGGTAAAATGAGGTATGCCTGTATGAGGTGTAATAAGGTTCCCGAGGGAATGGTAACCACGTGATACAGGCCACGCCAAGGCTCCCTTACTTCTCCCCTCCTTCCTGCCATGTTTCTAGCTGGAAATAACCAACCTTGGGAATTTGTACTTTCAGGGTATCGGGTTATTACAGCACACACAGCTTTCATCTCTCCCAAAGCCCACTGCTAAGCAAAGCTTACAGCCCACAGATTACCAAATGTTTATGTGCACACAGCGTCACACTGCACACAGCACACCCCCCACGCACAGAGAAAAGGAGAGTTTCTGTGACAAAGTGCTCAGGTAGGGGGAAAACCACTGAAGCCTTGCTGCTGCCTGGGGAACACCCTGAACCCCACAGCTGTCCTTCACTCCCGAGGCCGAAAGGAATTCCTCAGAATGCCTGGCTGTTGAGAGCCATGCTGTTTCTGGCTGTCACCTGGAAGGTGAACTACTGGGCTGGTGCTGGTGCTGGTGGGTGAGTTTCTGGGGCATCCCCTGAAGCAGCTCCCAGGGGAGGGAATCTGAGAGTCCAAATCTGACACTGACATACCCTAATCCTAAACCACCCCTGGCTTCAAGATATCCTATCTGATCTCAGGGAATCTGCTTGGGCGAAACCGGCTGCAAGAACTCAGCTCTGAATAAGTACCACACCCCTGACTCCCACCCGGGCGCCCCTGGTGTCTCCCTCATTGCCCCTTCTCTCCCTCATTGTTGGCCACCCATGGCCATGCCAGGAGCAGAGCCCACACTCAGGGAACGTGGGGGAAGTTCAAAGTGGGGTCTGAGTCCCGAGGCTCTACCATCTCCCAGTGTAGCTGGTGACCCCCTTAGTTTTGCATGGTTTAGAGGACTGCCTGGTGCCCCTCCTCCTCCTTTGACCTGAAGGCCCTCTCTGAGCCAGGTCCCTTTACTTCCACTCTCCTGCCCTGGGTCCAGACGCTGCCCCTTGCCTCCCTCCCCTCGGGACCATTTCTGGGCTTCCTGGCACTAAATCATCACAGCCCTGCCCTCACAGCTTGGCTGAGGACCGGGCACCCTCACTGCCTAAGGCACAGGTCCTCTTGTAAAGATCCTGGCTTTCCTACGCATTCCCACCTGGTTTCAGGCCATGCTGGTAGCTTCTGGCTCCTGGCCGTGCCCTCTGCATCCATTTGTTGGGCATCCACCCTTGATCCTTCTCTCACGCCCTCAGCCCCACTGACGGGAGCCACCACTCCATCCACATTATCCACAGGGCTGGCTGAGCTGACTTCCTCTGAGACAGGGCTGGCATCTGCCTCACTCTGTTCTGAGAACGTGATCCAGGCTCCCAGGGAACACAGACACCTCAATCAGAGTTGGCCCTGGCCTGGCTTCAGACCTTTCTCACCCTGACAGTTGTAAACACACAGGAGACCCGGGGAGGAGATGCTCAGATCATCTACCCTGGCCCTGCCTCTCAAGTTACTCCCCTGAGCTACGTCAGGAGCTGCTGTTTCTGAGCCATTTGCTCAGCAGCCCTTGGTCACTGGACAGCCTTGCTTAACCGGAAGATGCCTGATTTAAGAGCACATGTGCTTACTCTGACCTATATCCTGCTCCCCTGGCCCTCCCGATCTGCGGTGGCGCGCGTCACCACCAGCTCACAGGCTTGAGCTGTCACTAAATCCCTGGGCAGAATCCAGTCCAGAGAAAGCGTGGAGAGGAAAGTGGCCCAGAGCTGCTTTCAGGTGCTCCGTGGACGGCCATCGTGATCAGGGACGCTGCCGTCTCGACACTGGACGAACTACTTTACCTCCGTGCCTCATTTATCTCAGCTGGGAAATAGCATGATAATAATAGCACAGGCTCTGCATCCCAAATCCAAAAATCTCCAAATCCCAAATCCTCCAGAATCTGAAACTTTCTGAGTCCTGACATGACATTCCAAGGAAATGCTCCTTGCAGCATTTTGGATTTCAGATTTTCAGACGTGGGATATGCAACTGGCAAGTATCATGCACATATTCCAGAATCTGAAAAGGTCTGAACTCTGAAATGCTTCTAGTCACAAGCATTTTGGAAACAGGATGCTCAACCTGTATCCATGTGACAGGGCTGCTGTAAACGTGGATACAGGCAATGCATGTAAAGCGTCTGCAGCAGTGCCTGGCACACGTAGGGAAGCCTGTCATATGCTGCCGCGGCTGCTGCTGATGACAACAGGGACAACTACGATGAGATTACAGAGGCAGGGGACGGGTGCAGCTCCGCGGTTAACAATGCTACCAGGTGTCCCCAGCTCACAAAGCCTGTCCACGGTCCCATTTTCCACACACATGGAACCTGGCCCAAACAGCAACTGCCCACAGTGCCACTCCTAGGAAGCAGGGTAGCCAGGAACTGAATGCAGGTCTGTGAACCTAAAACGAATACTCTTTTAACCTCTGCCACTAAAATTGCATCCAATTTTCAAGGGGAAGGAGAAATATGGTTTCCCAGCACCTACTACGCCTTTGCGCTGCAATTGTCAGCTGGACAAGAAAGGGCATCTGAATATTTGATTTAAAGGAAAAGGCTGCTTTCTCCTTGGGACTAATAACAACGAAGGCTTTTTTGGCTCTGCAAGTCTGCTGTCTTCTCCCCAGTGCTGTGGACCGGGGCTTTCTCAGAGTAGTGCTGCTTTCCGCGAAGCAGCTGTTTGGGGTGGCCCCTTTGTTTCTTATTACCCACCCTATGACCACAGCTCCACACTGACAGATGTGATGGCGGTATCAGCTGACATCTATTTTCTTGTTAACAGAACACAAGTGGCTCCTTATTAAGTGTCCCCAGAGAAGATTCTGCCATAAAGAGTTCGTAAAGCCCAAGGGCCTCCTGAAATGTAAACTGGCCCGCTCAACTTTCCCTAGGAAATCGCTGGTGAGATCTGCTTTGTCGGCCAGTGTGCATGTTCCACTTATGGTCACTTTAGGCCACTAAAAGCAAGAAACCAATCAAGCATCCCACTAGAGTCGACAAACCAAACCCTGTCTCATGTGCACCCCTTGGTCTGAGGACGGAAAAGCAGCTTCCCTTCCCATTTACACAGTGACCTCGGTACAAGTCATAGGACGACGTTTTGAGGGACAGAAGGAAGTCTCTTTAGTTGCTCTTCCGTTTTTGCTAAGCCAGTGAAGCTGGCTGTGGCTGGGATGACAGCAATGACTCTTACCTGTGCAGTGAAGAAGGCTGGGGTGAGGGATCCCGAGGGGAGGGCTGGGCTGTTGAGGGCGATGGAGCCGATGTCGGTGCCGGAGAGCACCAGCGGGGGCGCTGAGATTTCCAAGCCTTTGGGTTTTTTGGCCTTTGGGGGAAGAGATGGAGACTTGGTCTTGGAGCCCGATGACAGGTTCAAGGGCTCCAGGGAATCGGAGTCATGGCAGGCGGCCTCCAGGAAGAGGCTTCTGTGTTCAGAAGGGAGGGGCGAGTTGGGGGACAGGGACGGGGACCGAGATGAGAAAGGTGAGGCGGATGAAATACTGGCAGCGTTTGGCAACATTAAAGAGGAGATCTTGGCCGAGACGGATGAGGCCAGGAAGGCAGACGCCGCCGCAGCCTCTGACGTGGAAGGCAGGGACACCACCGGCCTGGTGACGTGCTTGTCGGTTTTATTGGTCACAAACCTGATCACAGTCCTGACTTCTTCCACGGGGGGGCTGTCTTCAGGCGGCTCCTCCAGCTTCTCCGTCTTGATGGCCTTGAAGGCGTCTGGTGGGTTCTGCAGGGAATTAATGGTGAAGGACGAGTACAGGCCTGAGTGGATGTATTCGTTGCGGCTCGTGCTTTTGAGGGCGGCCAGGCCGTGTTTGTGGGCCTCGGGGCCCTCCGGAGACGCCTTGCAGTCGCCGTCCTGCAGCAGAAGGCTCTCCCGGCTGATCTCCACCGCGTGAGGATCCATCTTCAGGATCTCCGGGAAAGAGACAAACTTGTACACAAACTTCTGGCCGATCACCTTCTTGATGATGTTCTGCAAATACAAAAGTAGACGTTGAAAATCTGAGTGCACCCGAGACACCATGTGAGACCTCATGATAACGGTAAATGTCGCTGGCAGAAGCACCAAAATGCTGCTGATTTACATTCTTGGCTAAGGAGAAGTGGAAGGAGGAATGAAGTTGGAAGTAGGAGAATTAGACGTGAATTCCAGTTCTGCCATTACTAGATCTTTGTGATCTTTGGCAAATTAAGTGCCACTTTGAGCCTCCTCATCTGTAAAGGAAGGAAGAAGATGATGATGATGATGATGATTTCTTAGACAGGGTCTCACTCTGTCACACAGGCTGGAGTGCAGTGGCGCGAACATGGCTCACTGCAGCCTCAACCTCCTGGACTCAAGCAATCCCCCAACCTTGGCTGAGTGAGGATTATTCTATGTAATAACATAGTAACAGTTGCCATTTATGAAGCCCTTACTATGTGGATGGGATTATTCATACCTTATCTCATACAATCTGAACAGCAATCCTAAAAGGAAGGTGTTGTGACTCCTATTTTAAAAATTTGGAAAATACGCTTAGAGCGCTTCCGTAACTCACACATGGCCACCTGGTAGGAAGTGAAGTGGTAGAGGCAGCATGTCCTTAACCATAACACAGTATCGTCATACCTACCTCTGGGAGTCAGAAGAATTCAATGAAATAATAATGAGAAAGCATTCTGTAAGCTGGAAAGCATTATAAGATGCAAGTTATCATCATCAAACACTACAACGTTTTCTTAACTCAGTCATTTTTTTCCTTTTTAATTTTTTTTTTTTGGCCAAGAAAGCCACTGGAAGAAAAACGAATTGTCTACTTTGGATATCTGTGACATTCACTGACAGTATTTTTAGTTGTTAGCGTCTACTTCTGGCTCTTCAGTTTATGGCTCCAGTCCTCAAACATTAGGCTATAAATGAAAAGCAATAATCATTGCAAAAGTTTTTGCAGCCCTTTGGGAGAAGGGACTTTATATTAAAGGCTGTGCTGTTCTTGAGGTTTATTAAATGGATACTTTAATTCCCTGCCGAACCCACTGGGTTCTATATTTACCTACCAAATGCTTGCTGTGTGCCTTGCCCTATGGATGAATCTTGGAGTCCGAGGGGCTCAGAGAGACAAAGATGGTCTCTCTCAAGCACAAAAACCCAGCACCATCCTATGGGAAAAGGACTCTGTTCCCTTAGAAACTGTTCCACCTAAAACCTGGGTATGAGTGAGGGTTAAAAAAAGATCATTTCAAGGAGAAGAGCTTTAGAAGCAGCTCTGATTGAGTGCCTCTCTTCTGTACCAGGGGTTGTACATAAGGCACTTCATTAGATCCCCACAGTAGCCCTGATGGAGGTGGAGGATGTCATCCTTCTGACACAAACAAGATCCCAGAGATGGGGAGTCATTTGCCCAAGAACCACCAAGATCGACAGATTCTAAAGCCTAAGCTTTTCCACATCCCCACACAAATTTAGGGGGAGAGAATCAAAGATCCCCCAATAGACATGAAATTCAACTGAATGTTGATGTCCCTTTTGAAATCATAGTGTGGTTCTAAAAACATGTGTTTGCCTGCCATCCTTTACATTATGACATTCTTTTTTTTTTTTTTTGAGACGGAGTCTTGCTGTTGCCCAGGCTGGATGGAGTGCAGTGGCGCGATCTCGGCTCACTGCAAGCTCCGCCTCTCGGGTTCACGCCATTCTCCTGCCTCAGCCTCCTGAGTAGCTGGGACTACAGGCGCCCGCCACCACGCCCGGCTAATTTTTGTATTTTTAGTAGAGATGGGGTTTCACTGTGTTAGCCAGGATGGTCTCGATCTCCTGACCTTGTGATCCTCCCACCTCAGCCTCCCCAAGTGCTGCGATTACAGGCGTGAGGAACCGTGCCCGGCCCATTATGACGTTCTGATTTGCCGTTTTCCCCCTTAAATGACGGGAGCAAAGGGCACATTTAAGGGCCCCATTCAGCACAGGAGATCTCATACACAGAGTCATGAAGAAACCTCACTGAGCACCAGCATGCAGGCCTATGCCCAGGGCACCTTAGAGTCAAGGCCAAATAGTTCCAGTGGCCACGGCCACCCTGCTGCATCCTGGAGCTCCCACCTGCAACTTAACCTGCAGGGTCCCATTTACGCCAGCGACCTCACACTCACACTGCTACTTGAAGCTGAACAGTCCTTAAAAACCTTCAGAGAAATTTGGGAAACTAAGATGTTTTCCACCTGGGCTTTGTTAGCAGCGTCTCTGCCGAGTGCCCTGGGTCAGAACATGCCCAGGAAAATCAGCTCCCAGCAGGAAATAAATTAAATAAGGGTGTCATTGGACCCACCTGACCCAGGGTCAGTTCCCATTAAAAAGAAAGTGTGCTGGCCTGGTGTGTTAATGCTTCCTTTGCGAAAATTCTAAGTTCTTTTTAGTTTTAGCTCATAATATTTTCCTCCCTGGGGAAAAACTTCATTTTTTTCTCTCAGCGAGTTTGAACACTCATCTAAACTGAGTGAAGTTTTTAGAGCCTAAATAATTACACAAAAGACAAACTTCTATAAATGTTTTATTTAGAGCCAAAAAAAAAACAAAGAAGAAAAATGATCTTTATCATTTATTCTAACAAGTCTTAAAAACTCATTGTTTCTTCTTTTCCAAAAAAAAAAAAAACTTTTAATTTTCTTATAGGTTTGGAACATCATGTCTAAGTTGGGATTACATTCACGAGCACATCAAGAAATAACCAAGGGCTGTGATAAAAATGACGGAAAATGTCTCTCCTGCTCAAAAAAATGGTTGGGAACTGAAAGGCAGCCTCAGACGGATCATACGGCCTTGCTGTGTTAAAAAGAACATGAGGAACAACCCACCTGTCGACCAACCAGCAAAAGGATAAATGAAATGTGAGGTGTCCTTACAATGGAATACGATCCAGCTGTCGTAAAGAATGAAGCTCTGCGCCAAGCCTAGAATTCATTATTTGAGGAATAATGAATTACTAGACTATGTAAAGTAAGGAATAAACACAACATAATGGGCCTCAATGTCATTAAACAGAATCATAGAATTCCTCAGCCTCCTGAGTAGCTGGGACTACAGGCACCCACCACCATGCCTGGCCAATTTTTTTTAGTAGAGACGGGGTTTCACCGTGTTAGTCAGGACGGCCTCGATCTCTTGACCTGGTGATCTGCCTTGTCTCGGCCTCCCAAGGTGCTGGGATTACAGGTGTGAGCCACCACGCCCTGCCTAATTTTTGTAGAGACAGGGTTTCACCATGTTGGCCAGGCTGGTCTTGAACTCCTGACCTCAGGTGATCTGCCCGCCTCAGCCTCCCAAAGTGCTGGGATTACAGGCATGAGCCATAGAACAGAATATTCTATTCTATGATTCACTGCAAAGTGAATGCAGCCAGATATTATATGACAAAGGTCACATATGATTCTATTTATATAAAATGTCCAGAATCATGAAATCGATACAAAAAGCCAGAAAGTAGAGTATGGTTACCTAGGGCTGAGAGGGGTGGAAGGAAGGAGGTAATGAAAATGTTTCTAAAGTGGGTCACGGTGATGGGTGCAGTTCTATACTCAGAGCCACTGAACTGTACATGGTCAATGGGTGAATTGTGTGGTACGTGAATTTTATCTTAATGAAGCTGGTTTTTAAAGAAAAGAACATATAGAATCTTAAGTATTTTATATGTTTAAGTGGAAGACAGTGGGAACTTTCTATAGCTAGAAGCGACTGTCTTAACATGCTAACCCCTACTCGGAAGGTAAAAAGGGAGATGCTGGGAAGGGCCCTTCGGTAGCTGCTGCCTCTGCCGGGGGAGCAGAGAGGACACCAAGAGTTTTCTAGGGAAAGGTTACGCAGTGACGGGGATGGAGACAATTTACTAGCTGGCCAAAAGGAGGAAGTGACAGCCACTGGAAAGAACCGAGGCAGGTCATGCTTCTCTAGAGACCAATGGGAAAGACGGATTCGATCTGGCTACGTGGAAACTGCCAGGGTCGAAGGCTGAGAGTGGAACTGGGAGGGAAGAGGGCAGGGTCGGGTACAGTAAGTGGGTCAGAGCAGTGCAGCCCAGCAACTCAGCACTGGGGACATCTGCTAGACGAGGGGAGCTGGTAAGGAAAGCCCCCCACAGCAGTGCCCGTGGCTAGAGGATTAGGAAGAACCTGGGCTCAGAGGACGTGTGTCCCTGCAGCTGCACTGACAGCCCCTTCTTCCTTACCTTCCAGGGCTGCCCCCAGGAGCAGCGCCATGTATGTTTGAAGATCTCTCTGTGGCTTCCAGAGGGAAGTTTCCTTCCAAGACAGTTTGCTGAGAAGACTCACTGTCAGGAATAATACAAGCTAGTATGTGCTGAGCATGTATTATTTGTCAGGCTATCTTCTAAGAACCTGACAACCATCAACTCACTCAATCCTCTCAGAGACCGGAATGATTATTATCCCCATGTTGGAGATGAGCAAGCTGAGGCTCGGGAAGTATAAATTATACACTGCTGGAAGCTTGCACCTGGAGAGAACAGATGGCACCCAAGCAATCTAACTCCCGAGCTCTTGACTACTATAAAGGGTGACACAAGATTCAGGCCAACTTAGGCAGCCCAGGACACAAGCACACTTGGGTAAGGGCTCTTATTATGGTAAGTGATGAGGATATTTAGAAAAAATCTGGTTTCCACTCCCTTCAATCCCAGACTCACAAGTATTTGTTGCTCACAGTTGCCTGGTAACCTGAGCGATGCTGGTCTGTGTCGGGTGGAGCTGAGTGCGTCTCCAGCGTGGTTTTAGAGTGTTACACACATCCGCTTCCCTCTTACACGGGTGGGACCAGTCTCTTTGTAATTTCCCATTAAATATGTATTTGCAAAAGGGCTGCCTCTTTGCCCGGCAGGCATTCCATGTGAGGTTACGGGCAGCAAGGATGGGACCAATTTTAGTGAGAGGAAAAAGCAACATCCCCTTAAAACAGAGCCCAGTGGCAGTTCCAGGCAAAAGAGGAGGACCAGATACCAAAATTAATCCCCCTGTCACCCCGTCCAAGTTGCCATTTTGGGAATGCAGTAGTAGCCTAAAGGGCAAGTCGTCCCTTTGGGACAGGATTCCGGGCAGACTTGTGCAGCAGAACCCTTCCCAACTCACCAGCCACCTCTGGGGACCAAGGCATCCCATGACAGCAGCCCATGAGAGGATCTCGTGACAGGATCCCTCAATTATTTCACTTTAACTACATAGAAAATGCCAAGAGAGCAGGTCATATTTCCATTTCCATTTCAGTGCTGTTACCCTGACAGGTTACAGGGATACCTATAAGAACAGGTATGGCTGTCCGCAGTGTGTTTACATATGTACACACACACACACACACAAACACTCCACTCTGCCCTTTGAAAGGGAAGGAGTCTGTGTAAATAATCCCAAATAGTAGACAGATGAGAAATATTTCGAGAAGTTTTGTAATTTAAAAAAAGTATATGCAGTGCTAAGTAATGAAAAGATGCATATGGAATTAGATTTACCTTCTTAATGACGATGTTATTAGGATTATATTTAAATGAGTTAACTAAATGTTTGTTGAATGAATTACCAACTATAAGGAGAACTGACCCAGGCATAAAGCCGCAGGTGTGAAAGACACAATTTTCCACGGCTCATTCTCAGGCTGGTTAAAGCTCCCCGTGGGTGCATCCCATACATATACCTGTCTGTGCTTCTTTGCTGGCATTTTTTAACTGAAAACTCCCAGGCAGATACTAGAGGCCACATGCAAACTCCACATGCCACATACAACCTCACACCTCCCGTGAGAGCTTAATGAGCCATAATTTCACCCATCCATTTACGCGGCAAATATTTGCTGCATGTGTCTGTCTACCCACTCTGGTCTGGCACCCCAATTTTGATCCAAGGTTATGCGTCTGGAGTTCACATGCTTAGTCTTGTTATCTGATCTTCCATTTTCCTCCCCTCGAGGAGCCAGGCCTGTGGCGAGTTCCTCATCATTGTGGTCTGGCCCCTGGATCCTCTGCCATTCCAGGGCACCCTGGAAACACAGCGCTCCTGCCCTCTGATTCTGCAACTCTCCTACCTCGTTCTCAAAACTGAGAAATGTCAGCAGCTCAGTAAGCAAGCAGCATCGGTTGTGCTGAAGACTTTTCCTAACAAACAGGCCCTTCTTAACCCCTGCACTGGGTAAGGGGGACAGAGCAGGGGACCTTTCCAACAAATACCCACTTGACCCTATCACAAGGCCTGCTGCAGGGATTAAAAGGAGAGGCTCCAGAGTCACTGCCTGAGATCAATGCCTCAGTTTCTCATCTGTAAAATGGGGACTGATCCATCTGCCTCATGGGACTGAATGAGACATCCGTATACAGCTTCTATCAGAACGCCCGATGCATCCATGCATGACAAACCCCATAACATATACTAGCTATTAGTATTATCATCATTTTTACACTCCCATTTAAGCAAAAACAGAACAAAACATAAATATCACCGTGTCAACCCTAATGACAATTTAATAGACAAAATTAACCCTCATAGAAGGCTGTGCATATTCTGCTAGCTTTGTCCAAAGTTCTGGGTAACATGATCAGTCGCACAGCAGGCAGAATTACATCTGGTTTACATATCTCAACTGAGCAGGGAAACACGATGTTTTTATTTAGTTGGGTTCAGACAAGAAATAGATACAAGGCTTATATTCTATTGTGCCTAACACGGCCAGCACTTGACATCCACTGTGACGAAAACCTTACACAATCCAATTAATTTGGGGGTTGGGGGGAGGTTCTAGGAGGGGGACGCAGGGAGCCGCAGATGTGAATAACTGCTGGATCCAAGTGCTCCGCTTAGATGCTGGCCACAGCCTACAGGCGAGACGCCACACGTCAGGCCTGGAAAGGTGGTGCAGACACTAACCAGGCACCCAGCTCATCTCAACTGCTCCCCGCGGCTTCTCAGAGCAGAAACCATGCTGCCCAGACTGGGAGGGAGAAGAGCAGCCTTGCAGCGTCCGCTTGGGCTCAGGCCTCTGCTCAGGGTTCCTGGGAGAGGCCAACGGGAAGCTGCTGGCCCTGAGCACTTGTCAGCGAGACCCGAGGCAGGAACCAGTTCAGGTGCTGAGCAGACACACGAGACAATGCATTTATTTGGGGCACACTCAATTTTATCGTGGTAGATACCCTACGTGAAAGGAACCAGTGCAGAGAAAGGACAAGGAAAGAAGCCAGCATTTATGAGGGCCAGCCGCATGCTGGGCACACACAGCTGCCTTGCAGGACGGGCACTGTTATCCCACTGCAGAGATGGAGAAGCCAAGGTCCCCCTGGACAGCGAGGTTATATCCAACTGTCCACCACCTGGGGGTAGGTTAAATATTGGGAGAGCCATACAATGGAATACCACGTAGCTATTTCAGGGGACACGACATTGCTAACACTTCCCCATACCTTTAAATATACATTAGGTGAAAAAAATATATATATGAATAATTCCATTATTTTAAAAATTTTCTATTGCATATATATTTATATGTTTTCTACTGTATGTATGCATATATGTGTAAATAAAAGGAGGTAGAAAAATTCATCTTAAAAGATGTATACTAAAATTTAACAGTGATTTTTCATATTTCTTTTTGCTTATGTGTATTTTCACATTAAAAAATGTATATTTGATATGTATTACTTGTCAAATTAAGACTTTTTAAGAGAAAGAAATAGGAACTAAAAAGCTGACTAGCCCAAGGTCACACAGCTTGTAACTGGTGAAACCAAAGTTTGAACCCAATTGTATCTAGTGCCAAGACCTAAGCCATTTCTGTTCCGCCACCACACCCTCTTCCAGAAAGCAGCTGCATTTGGAAGCAGAGGCTGCTGCTACAGTAAATCCGTCAGGACCAAGGGGTCTCTGCATTCCAGAGTAATAGTGGGGTTAACTGCAGAGTGCCTGGGAAAACCAGCTCATGCTGAGAAGCATGGGCCTTGCTTGAGAACAGTTATTTCTAGCTCTTCGGGCAGAAGAGACCAATCTTCCGTAAGGTCTGCTCATTACCTACAAATAGAAATGCCTCTGCCAATCCACAGGGTAGAGAAGGTGCCCGCTTTGGAAGGCCACCCTAACATGAGGCACGGGGGACCCAGCACTCCCACTGCAGCAGACTGGACATGAGCAGCCAAACTATAAGTGGCATGCCATCCAAGGGACGAGGGTGACAGAAAAACAACAGGAAGCTCGCGTCCACCATATACAGCCCGGTGATGGCACCCACTGCCAAGCTCCCCCGGCTGTCCCCAGGCCTGTGCCCAGCAGCAGCTCACACAAGGGCACAGGCCAGGAGCCTTGACAGGCCAGAAGTCATGTGGACCCAATGCTGGGGTGAACAGATCTGGGTTTGAATTCCAGCCTCTCTGCTTACTATGACCTTGGGAAAGTTACTGAACATCTACACAGGGCTCAGTTTACTCACCCCTAAAATGGGAATAAAAATACCCCATAGGCTCTTTTTTTCTAAAGACTCAACGCAGTCAGTGCCTCACTCACACAGGTCCTTACAACATGACCCTCACCCAGTGAATCTTGCTTAGTGTGCAATAATCTAATCATACACACTGCTCATTATATCACACTTTTCATTTTATTCTGCCTTCCAGGAAAATTGCTTGGGTGGGCACCTCACTTTACAGTTTACAGAAGGCTCACACACAATCTCATGTTAGCCTCACAACGCTTTGATGCCCACTTCACAGATGTGAGACCCGAGGCTCCCAGCTGAGTTCACAACCCCCACAAGTAGCAGAGGAGTATCTCCAGGCCGCGGCTTCCTGGCCAACACATTTTCTTCAACTCCTGCTTTTGGGTTCCCATCCAGACCACAGTCTGACTCACTACTTCCTGACATGAAACCCGAAGTGTCCTTTCTCCAAAGTTAGAACAAGTAGTTACTGTATCTCTCCGACAAGCAAACATTCTTTCAGCAAACATTGTTTTTGTTTTTGAGAGATGGGGTCTTGCTGGCATTGCCCAGGCTGGAGTGCAGGGGCTATTCACAGGCACAACTGCTACACACTGCAGCCTGGAGCTCCTGGGCTCAAGCAGTCCTCTTGCCTCAGCCTCCCAAGTAGCTGGGACTATAGGTTCAAGCCACCACAACTGGCTTTCAATGAACACTGAATACACACTCTCTTATGGGTGGCCCTGTGCCAGGCTCTGAAGAACGGAGAAGGAGTGAAGCCGGCTTCTGTCCTTGAAGTGCCCCTCAGTGGCTTGGATGCAGTGTGACATCCCCTGCCTCTGCTCTGTCTCTGCCATTGAAGCAGAGGGACAGTGAGCAGTCAGCTGGCCATAAGAGACTCTGCTACACACGTCTGGGGGGCAGGCTCACCTCACACCCACCCCCACTAAAGAGCATCTTATGATCCTGAACTCACGGGTTCAAGCGATCCTCTCACCTCGGCCTCCCAAAGTACTGGAGCGCCACACCCAGCTATTAAAGAGCATCTTATGAAAGGGCTCCTCTGACCCATAAACCTGAACTGCTTCTCACCAAGGCAATCTTCCCCCTCCACCCACCGCTGCAGTGAGTCTAATGTCCCTGCCAAATTCATGTCCACCAAGGACCTTAGAATGTGATCTGATTTGGAAGCAGGATTCTTACAGATGTAATTGGTTAAAGATGTCGACACGGAATCATCCTGGATTTGGGGTAGGCACTGAAGTCAGTGGCTTCTGTCCTCATGAAGACACAGAAAGACATACACAGGGAAGAAAGTCATGGGATGCAGAGGCAGAGACTGGAGTGAGACAGCTCCAAGTCAAGGAACACCGAGGGTGGCTGGAGCCCACCAGAAGCCGGAAGAGGAAGGGGGGATTCTTCCCTACGGCCTTCAGAGGGAGCGGGGCCCTGCAGACACCTGGATTTCACACTTCTGGCTTCCAAAACCTTCAGAGAATACATTTCTATTGTTTTGAGCCACCAAGTTTGGGGTCATTTGTTACAGCAGCCCTGGGAAACTAATACACCCCTTTCTTAAAATTGTCTCTGTTCAGCGAGGCAGAGGAGGCCCAGCCTGGGGCTGCCCCTGGGGTGCAAGCGGCCCTTCCAGCTGCGATGGTACAGGCACGGGGTTAGGTGGAGCCTGGGCTGTCCCTTGTGCAAAGCTGAACTTTGGAGCGTGTGCACACACACACACGTACACACCCACTCACACCCATTCCAAACTTCTAAGAATGATGTGCTGCCAATGAAGGCTGGAAATCTGTCTCTGAACAGGCCGACTCTGTCGGCTCCCGGGGGAGGTTTTCTTGTGGTTTGGGTTGAGGTTTCTTTGCCTTCTGGCACCGGTAAGCTGCAGCGTGAACTATCTCACCAAATTTGGCCAGCCTGAAGTTGAGGCGCTCTTCATCCCTGCTGCCTGAGTACACGTGGCACCCTGAGGGTGCTAGTGAGAAGTGCTGGCTTGCTGGCCTGGCAGGACACCCCAACCCGGGAGGCTTCGACTGGACGTTCACAGCATTTTTCTCCCCGCCTTCTTGGCTGGGCGCTGCTGCTGGCTGGACCTGGAGTCCTGTCTCCCTCCTGGCTCCCCTTAAACACTCAAGGGTACTTTTATTCAAAGCCCTTTGAAGTGTTAATAACATAGAACACAAAGCTGCTCAGGCAGGGTGGTGGCTCACACCTGTAATCCCAGCACTTTGGGAGGCCAAGGCAGGTGGATCAACTGAGGTCAGAAGTTCGAGACCAGCCTGGCCAACATGGTGAAACCCCGTCTCTACTAAAAATACAAAAATTAGCCAGGTGTGGGGGCGCACCTATAGTCCCAGCTACTCAGGAGGCTGAGGCAGGAGAATCGCTCGAACCCAAGAGGTGGAGGTTGCAGTGAACTAAAATCTCACCACTGCACTTCAGCCTGGGTGACAGAGCAAGACTCCATCTAAAAATAATAATAATAAATAAATAAAAATAAATAAATAAAACTGCTCCCCAATGCAAGTCTTTCCCTTTCCCCTGCTGGGTGGGGGAGCTGCTAACACTGACCTTGACCTTCCTGTGTTGAGTGGCCAACTCCAGCACTGGCAGATGGCATGGCGGGGCAGTGTGTGTCATTAGCCACAGGTGGTCTGGGAATGTCTTCTCATCCTGGCTTTGTCACTAGTTGACTTGGAAACTCCCCTCCCCTTGAGGATCCTCACTTGCTAAAGGAGGGGTAGGTAGGGCAAGACGCTTTCTTGAGTGACTTTCCAAGGTGACAGACTCCGTTCTGTGCCATGGAGAAGGATGCTTGTTTCTTCCTCATTCCTACTACACTTGATTGGCACTGCCACGCCCTCGGCTCTGCAGGATGCAGGAAATGGTAAGAAAACCCAGCATGCGGCCCCGTAAGGGAGACGCAATGACAGCAGGAGGAACCAAGTCCCTCTGGGAGGGGCCGTGGAACAGACACGGCCATCACCAAGTGAGGCGCCAGCTGGAGAAGGCACAGAGAGGAGTCTGAAGGGTGGCAAGGAGTGAGCCAGGCAGGAAGGGCAGGGGGAAGGAGGGGGCCTGAGAAGATGCTGGGGTAGGGGGTGGCTGTGGGGGTACAGGGAAGGCAGTTGGGTTGGGGTGAGATGGTGAAGGGAGCTTGGACTCCTTCCTGGAGGCCGCCGGGAGCTGGGAGGCACACACGCAGAGGAGTGCCACGCTGCAGTACTTTCCGTAGGAAGCATCTTCTGGAAGCGTGGGGTATTCTGGGGCCACTCGAACTCACATTTTCAGCTGACTCAGATAATCTTGCCAGCAGTTTTTCCACTGTCATTTCAATTAAAAAATACCGGGGGCCTGTCTCTCCTCCCTGGCTGCCCTTGGGGTAATCATCAGCAGTACTGGGCACACAGGACTCATGTCTGGACCCAGGGCTCTGGAGCTGTGTCGCCCTCCAGCTCTGGAAGCCCAGGCATGGGCCTTGGGGGTCAACACTCTTGGTCTGAAACCTCTGCCCTGCTGCTGCATCTTGAGTCCGTGACTTACACCTCTTGGAGACTCAGCATCCCCACCTCTCAAATGGGCTCAATATTGACCACCAGCACTGGTGCATCACAAATTGGAAAATCAGCTAATACATGTAAAAATACCTAGCACAGTGCCTGGCTTAAAACAAAATGCTGCACACACGTAAGCATCTCTTTTGTATGTTACAAATTTGGGGTAGGAACTGAGAGGAGCCGTGGAGGAGACAGGCAGGGGTGGGGGAGAGGCCGTGCAGAGGAGCAGCTGAGGCGTGGGTGGATGGCGGGTGGTGGGTGCTATGCTGTGAATGTTGGAGTTTTTGTGAGTTTGTCTACACAACCACTAAATTTTCCTGCAGCTCAAATCCCAGAAGCAGGAACGCTCATGCTGGCAAACGCAGACTCGGTGTGGGCTTGGGCAACAGCCTGACGTAAGTGGATCTGGCAAGGCCGCGGGAGCTTTGGCAGCCGAGCCCCTGGCGCAGAAGCATCCTCATCAACACAGTGTTGACGGCGCTCCCGGGCCTCTGGCTCATCCCTGTTTCTTAGCAACTGCCCTATTTTGGGGGAACACTGAGTGCCACAGGGAAGCTGGCCTGGAAGCACGTGCAAGACAGGCAGCACCTTCAGTCAACACGCAGCCCCCTGCTCCCAGCAGCCTGGCCCCGATACCAGCTGCCATCTCCCCGCGCAATGTGACCAGATTGGAAGACCTCCATGAGGCGGTTCAGCCACTCCACAGGTCTCTAAGCAGCTTCCAGGACCCGAGCTCGCGAGAGAGGCCCTGGTCATCCCCTGCGCCCCCAGGCAATAGCCCCATTGCCATCTGTTATTCTTCCAACCATCTGAGAAGCTGCTATGGTAGGAAAGAAAGACACTCAGCAAAACACACCAGGCCCTCAACACTCATACCCAGGGCTGGGCACAGAGGGCCCCCTCGATCCATAAAACACCCCAAAGGGAGTCCAGGTCTTCCCTAGCGTTCCACGACCAACAAAGGTGTTCTAGAAAGTTCTGGGATATGAATGCCTGCTGGATGTTTGTTCTTTTTCCACTTTGACAACATCATTTTATCTTTGCAAAATTTATTTTGGAGGAATTAAAGAATTCCACCAGGGCCAGGCTTCTTGGGAGAGGCAGTCAATCTCAGATATGTATTATTAATACTAACATTTTCTTGTCGTGATTGCACACCCAATTTAAAATGAATTATCCAATTAAGTTAGGAAGGTGATGCGTTCTAATTCCAGGAATAGGTTGCCAATGACTTTGTCTTGACTGTTCTCCCTGAAATCCCTTCCAATTAAGTAAAGATTGTTCAGTACATCGTGAGGCTAAGCCAAGAGGTTGCTGTGGAGACGGGAGGATTTTTCATCCTATCACCATTTTCCTCTCTTGATGAGAAGGGAGCCAGCAGAGCTTTCAGCCTCCCCCGGGGTTGAATGTTCACCGCCAGCAAGGACAAAAGGTCTGCTGGACGGAAGAGGATGAGGGGTTGTGAAAGCTTCCAGGTCTCCTTCTGCAACAACAGAGAGAGCCCGTGTCTTCAGCTTCTCGTGAGCAGAAGACAGTTGCCCACCTTATGGGAATACCACAACCCATCCCTTTTCCCTCTCCACCCTCATGCTGAAGGTGTGATAGGGCCAACTCGGCCAGCAGAGAGAAATAGATTCATGGTATCTGGCCAGAAATATCAAAGCTGTATGGTCGGGTGTAAAACGATCCATGCCAAGAACAGTAAGAGGAGACACAGATTTTTATTTCTAAAATGGAAATCTGATCATAGCACTCCCTTGCTTTTTTTTAAGAGACAGAGTTTTGCTCTTTCATTCTGTTGCTGAGGCTGGAGTGCAGTCATACAATAAGAGCTCACTGCAGCCTCTACTTCCTGGGCTCAAGTGATCCTCCTGCCTCAGCCTCCCCAGCAAGTAGGAATACAGGTGCGCACAACCATGCCCAGCTAATTTTTTGTCCTTTTTGCTTATCTATTATTATTATTAGTTTTTTGTTTTGGGGGGTTTTTGTTTGTTTGTTTTTGTAGAAACAAGGCCTCACTATATTGCCCAGGCTGGTCTCAAAACTCCTGGGCTCAAGCAATCTTCTCATCTTGGCCACCCAAAGTACTGGGATTACAGGCGTGAGCATTCCCCGCCCCTCCCCCATCTCTTGTTTTTAACTTTTTTTAATGTATTTTTATTTATTTATTTATTTTAAGATGGAGTCTCGCTCAGCTGCCCAGGCTGCAGTGCAGTGGTGCCATATTGGCTCACTGCAACCTCTGCCTTCCAGGTTCAAGCAATTCTCCTGCCTCAGCCTCCTGAGTAGCTGGGATTTATAGGCACCCACCACCATGCCCAGCTAATTTTTGCATTTTTAGTAGAGACGGGGTTTTCACCATGTTAGCCAGAATGGTCTTGATCTCCTGACCTCATGATCCACCCGCCTCGGCCTCCCAAAGTGCTGGGATTACAGGCGTGAGCCACTGCGCCCGGCCAGCTTTTAACTCTTCATTGGCTCTCACCACAGAGTTCCAACCCTTTAGCATGATACACTCGACACTCCATTCCCCACTCACTTTTCCAACCACATCTTGCCCTCACTCCCAAGATACTCTGTGCTTGAACGGTCAAACTCATCCACACATCCCTGCCTTTACTCACACTGTTCCCTGCTTGGTATACCCCTTCCTAACTTTTTTCAGCCGGGTAAACTCATTCTCACTCCTTAAGATCCAGATCGAGTGCCTTGACCTCCGGAGACCTTCTCTCTGCCTCTATTTCCCTCCCTGCTCTCCCGGAAGGCCCCCACATTTGCCATGCCAGCACTTTACACGGGGTTCTCTACTAAAATTGGTTTCATGTCTGTCTCCCCGACCAGCCGCTGAGCCCCTCAGGAGGAGGGAGGTATGTTTTCAAAGGGATGGCTGGATGGTGAGGAAAAGGCAGAGGTGAAAGGAGAGGCTGTGTCAACTGGAGGTGGATGTATAATTAAAAACCCTAGGCCAGGTGCTGTGGCTCATGCCTGTAATCCCAGCGCTTTGGGAGGCTGAGGCGGGCAGATCACCTGAGGTCAGGAATTCAAGACTAGTCTGGTGAAACCCCATCTCTACTACAAATACAAAAACTAGCTGGGAATGGTGGGACACACCTGTAATCCCAGCTACTCGCGAGGCTGAGGCAGGAGAATCACTTGAACCTGGGAGGCAGAGGTTGCAGTGTGCTGAGATCGCACCACTGCACTCCAGTCTGGGCGACAGGAGTGAAACTGTGTCTCCAAAAAAAAAGGCTTATTCAAGAAGTGGTTAATGCTGTGAATCCCAGCAGGAATTCCTGCCCCTCAGGCTTGGTCCATAAGGTGCCTGGCAGTTGTCAGAGCCAGTGACAGAAATGCTCTGGGCATTGGCCCCCGCTATTCTCTCTACTCTAAGATGAAGGGTCCATCTGTCTGATGTTAAGGAGTGAAAGAGTTTTTAGCTTGTTAATAAATAAAATCTCTGAAAAAGATCCTTACTGTTACTTCAGGTTATAAAAGTACCTTCTGGAAGACTCAGTTTAAACCTAAGGAAAAAAATAAAAACCTTATCCAAAAATTCACACCATCAGAACTACAGTAACAAACCCATCTCCTAGGGCTGAAAGCGAGACCAAGGGAAAAAGCTGGAGAGACGCAGTGTAAAATGCCCAGGCCTCAATTAAATGTCCTGTTTAGGCCTCTACGGACTCTGGTTTCTGTCCCTCACGGGCTCAGCCACGAGGGCCTCCCATGACCTGTGTGTTTCTCAAATGAAACAGGGGCCTTTCATCCATACCCGGGTTGCAAAACATGCCGCTCCCTGGACGGGGCATCACTCCGTTCTTGGAATTCTAATTGGGTTTGCCCCGTAGCCTCTTCAAAAGCTTAACTGGGGGAAGCAGTTCCCTGGCGGAGCTCGGCTGCGGAACCCCGGCCCTCCAGACTTTCCCTGCACCTGCGTCACGTGCACTCCACAGAACTGCAGGTGCAGGAAGGAGCCTCTGAGCACAGTGATCAGAGCCTCCAATCCCAGCACTGCCAATCCAGGATTGGCGCCCCCGGGGTCACCTTTTCTTCCCATTTAAGTCATCTATTAAAACCATGTGCACTTCGAGGCCAAGGAGCTGCTCAATTCCCAGCAACTCTGAATCCCCCCACGGCAGGACTTGTCTTGGGTGGACCTGTCTCCATCCTGGGGACTTGGCTCAGCGATGTGTCTTTGATTCTAGTGTCACACCTGTCACAGTCTAGTATTGTACCTGCTGCAGAATCTAGGTGCTGTGCCTGTCGTGGGAAGCAGTTTCCTTTTAGGATTTGCTGAATCGAATCATCACTTATAGAGGGAAACCAACACTGTCCTTTTAAGTGTAATTTCGAAAATCTAAACAAAAAGCCCAGCAGTGTCTGAAATACAGTCATGCATCACTTAACGAT
The DNA here is from genome assembly GCF_009828535.3 of Hylobates moloch. Classification (NCBI taxonomy): domain Eukaryota; kingdom Metazoa; phylum Chordata; class Mammalia; order Primates; family Hylobatidae; genus Hylobates; species Hylobates moloch. The sequence goes on along the minus strand of NW_026652287.1, from coordinate 96,121,732 downwards.
GAGGCTACGTTCTGAGAAATGCGTTGCTGGGCAATTTCGTTGTTGTGCGAGCATCATAGCATGTACTTGCACAAACCTGGAGGGTCTAGCCTATCACACACCAAGGCTATGCTATATGCTTTTAGGCTACAAACCTGTACAGCACGTTACTGTACTGAATACTGTATGTAGGCAGCTGTAATATAATAGTAAGTATGTATGTATCTCAATGTATCTAAATGTAGAAAAGGTACAGTAAAAATATGGAATTACAGTCTTATGGGACCGCTGTTATATATGTGGCCCACTGTGGACCAGAACGTTATGTGGTACATGACTGTATTATGGAGGTCTTACAGGGTGAATTTTGTCCTTCCCCAACTATGCTGACGTCCTAATCCCCAATACCTGCGACTAGGACCTTATTTAGAAAGGGGTCTTTACAGATGTAACCAAGTTAAGATGAGGTCATAATGCATTAAGGTGGGCCCTAATCCAATAACCGGTATCCTCATAAGAAGAGGAAAATCGGCCAGGCACGGTGGCTCAAGCCTGTAATCCCAGCACTTTGGGAGGATGAGGCGGGCAGATCAAAAGGTCAAGAGTTCAAAACCAGCCTAGCCAACATATTGAAACCCCATCTCTACTAAAAACACAAAAATTAGCCAGGTGTGGTGGCACATGCCTGTAGTCCCAGCTACTCGGGAGGCTGAGGCAGGAGACTCCCTTGAACCTGGGAGGCAGTTTGCAGTGAGCTGAGACCATGCCATTGCACTCCAGCCTGGGCGACAGAGCGAGACTCTGTCTCAAAAAGAAAAAAAAGCAAAATCTGGACACACAGAATGGGGAGAATATCATGTGACGACGGGGGCAGCGATCCGAGTGAGGCCGCTGCAAGCCAAGGCACGCCAGGGACTGCTGGCAAGCGTGGGGCTGGGGAGAGGCCAGGAAAGAGTCCACCCGAGTCAGAGGGAGCACAGCTCTGCTGACACCCTGGCTCTGGACATCTGGCCTCCAGAATTGTGAGACAACACATTTCTGTTGTTTTAAGCCACCTGCAGTTTGTGGTCATCTGATCTGGCAGCCCTAGGCAACTACAGGACAATAAACAAAAAGCAATGACTGCTTTTTTTGTTGTTGTTTATCACTCATTAATATCAACTTTCATGACATAAATTGGGTGCATTTGAGTAGTGGACATATCAGTGTTTTATCCATTTGCTCACTCATCTAGCATTTACTAAGCAACTAATACACACCAGACCCTGTCCGAAGTACCAGAGCGACAAAAGTGGTGCAGCCAGAAGGCCACGATGAAGGCAGCTATATACAGACAGCTACGACACAATACAGTCAGTTTTATAAATACGCATAACTGGAATGATGAGCCTTCACTGAGTAGGTGCCTGATACCGTGCTAAGCACCTTATCCACGTCATCTTATCATCTCTTTCCACCCTCACGCAGTCCGACAAGGAAGGGTGCTGTTCCCATCACCACTTTCCAGTGGGTGAACTGAGACTCTGAGGTTGAGGGACAGCTGGACTCTAACCTCGAGGGCTCTGGATACCAAGCTCCCACCAGTCACTAAGACAGTCCAGAAGGTGGAAACTGGCTCCAACTGCAGGTGCTCAGAGAAGTGCCAGGGCTTTGATTCAGAGCGGTGAGGGAGAGTCATTTAAATAAGAAAGCATCTCCACAGTTGAATTTTCAGAACAGATTAAATATATGAAAATAAGCAACTGAGGAAAGAAACTGTCGTCATCTGTCTTCAGTCATTAAAAAGCACGACAAAGTGCTCCTGATAGGTCCTAAGTGCAAAGGGCCATTATACTCAGATCCGGCGTTTCCCTATCTCCACGTGCCTGAGCAGCAACACGGCAACAAAGGTTTTGATCTTTTTTTTTTTTTTTTTTTTTGACACAGAGTCTCGCTCTGTAGCCAGGCTGGAGGGCAGTGGCGCAATCTCGGCTCACTGCAACCTCTGCCTCCCGGGTTCAAGCGATTCTCCTGCCTCAGCCTCTGGAGTAACTGGGACCACAGGTGCGCACCACCACGCCCAGCTAATTTTTGTATTTTTAGTAGAGACGGGGTTTCACCATGTTGGCCAGGCTGGTCTCGATCTCTTGACCTCATGATCCACCCACCTTGGCCTCCCAAAGTGCTAGGATCACAGGTGTGAGCCACCATGCTCGGCCTCTTCTTTTTTTAATAAATTGTACTAAATTTTTTAAAAAGAGACAGGGGTCTCGCTATGTTGCCCAGGCTGGACTTGAACTCCTGAGCTCAAGTGATGCTCCCAGTTTCTAATTTTCTTGTTTGCACTGTCTGAAATGTTCAAATTAGTGATAGAGAAACTGTCATCTGTATTATTATTCTGACTCATGCTTCATTGTGCCTACCCTGTTTGGGGCCCTGTTCTCAGCCCTGCACACGTGTGAACACAGTGAATCCCACCACAGCCCCACAGTGTAGACTCTACTATTAGACCCACTTTACAGAAAAGGAAGCTGAGACTCAGAGAGATTAGGCAACACGGCCACAGTCATGGAGCTGGATTCAAACCCAGATGATCTAGGCTGGAGCTCAGGCTGTAACTACCTCGCTATTATAACCTGAGAGGGGAGGAAAAGAACACTCTTAGGAGGAGCAATGATTAAAGTGCCTCAGCCCCAACCTGACCAGATGGGCACAGGGACGACCCTCCTCCGGGGCCTTCCTGACCACATGGGCACAGGGACGACCCTCCTCTGGGGCCTTCTTTCTGCAAGTTTGCACACATTTTCCACTTTTTTCTCTGCTAAAAATATAACATATATAAAAATAATGATATTCTCATGCTTGTCTACTCAAGTGGGATAAATTCCCTATTAGGACAAACCCAGGAATGTGCAGTTGCAGCCAAGAGGGAAGAAATGACAGCTAGCAAAGGACAGGAGAGATGATGGGAAAAAGGACGCAGCCGCCGAGTTCAGCAGCTACCTGATTTCTGCACTGAAAGGCTCTGGATGAATGTTAGTGAGGAAGAGGAGGAGGACACCGAGAAGGAAGAGAACACTAAAAGGCAAACGGGTCAGGCTGAGCTGTACGTGACGCTGAGAAACGCACGCGGTTCCGGGCAGCTCGAAGTTCAGGGTGGCACACACGGCAGTGGCCCAGGTGGCTTTGCATCCACAAAGACTCTGCTCCAATCTGTCTCTCAAGTGAGAGGCCGAGCCACTTCAGACTGCCATTTCTGTGAGTCGAAAACGGTCACAGACTGGCAATGCACACAGTCAACTTACACCTATCATCACAGAGTGAAACGGAAGGAAGAAACTGGTCATCGAAAAATGTCAAATAGAGTGTAGTTTTCGTCATCTTTTTTTGACATGCCTCCTCTTCCTCCCTCTTTCTCCATCCCCTTTTTTTCCTCTCCCTCCATTTCCCTCACTCATCTCTTTTCTTCTCCTCATCTTCCTCCCGCTCTCCTTTTCTTTTTAAACAGTATTAAGAGTCTAACTTTCCATCTTGCTCATCACTTGAGAGCATTTTATAAGAATCAAACAGCCATGTGTGCACATGTACATGTATGCGTGTGCACGTGTGTGCATATGGCAATGGCCACGTGTGCATGTGGATGTGTGTGTGCAAGTGGGTGTGTGCCTGTGTGCATGTGCGTATGCATGTGTGTGCAAATGTGTACATCTGTGTGGACACGTGTACATCTGTGTGTATATGAGCATGGGTGTGCACATGTGTACATCTGTGTGTGCATATGGACATGTGAGTGCATGTGGGCATGGGTGTGTACATGTGTACATCTGTGTGTGCATGTGGGTATGTGTGTGCATGTGGGCATGGGTGTGTACATGTGTACATCTGTGTACATGTGCACATCTGTGTGTACATGTGTACATCTGTGTGTGCATGTGGGCGTGTGTGTACATGTGTACATCTGTGTGTGCGTGTGGGCATGTGTGTGCGTGTGGACGTCTGTGTGTGCATGTGTACATCTGTGTGTACGTGTGTTCCTCTGTGTGTGCATGTGGGCATGTGTGCATGTGGACATCTGTGTATGCATGTGAACAAGTATGTGTGCATGTGGACAGGTGTGTATGTGTATACGTGTGTGTGTGTGTGTGTGTGCATGTGGACAGGTATATCTGTAGAACGAAAGACATGGAGCAATTTCTTCTGGTGGCCAAAGTCTACATGATACAACAGGATAGGAGGCCGCTCTTGCCCTTACTGCCAGCTCCAGCTCGATGCTTGGGGCTGCTCAAAGGTCATGTGTCCAGCCCCCATGCTCTGCCTGGCAAGAGAGAAAGGGGCAGTGCAGGCAGGCAGGCCACACCAGCCACCCGGACTCCTGACCTTGGGCTCTACCTGATGCACATTGTTTGCTGGGATTTTTCAGTACTGAATTTGTTTCTTTCCTTTTTTTCTCTCTCTTTAAGAGAGAGGATCTCCCTCTATTGCCCAAGCTGGAGTGCAGTGGTGCAATCAGAGCTCACTGCAGTCTCAAACTCCCAGGCTCAAATGATCCTCCCACCTCAGCCTCCCAAGTAGCTGAGACTACAGGCATGCACTTCCACACTCGGCTAATTTTTAATTCTTTGTTACAACAGGGTCTCACCATCTTGCCCAGGCTGGTCTCAGACTCCTGGACTCAAGTGATCCTCCTGCCTCAGCCTCCCAAAGTGCTGGGATTAGGTGTGAGGCACTATGCCCAGCCTGAGGCTCTTCGTAAGAAACAAAACTTCTTAGGTTGTAATACCCTTTGGACAGCCTGACTGCCTACCTGGAACTCAAGACATTCAAAGGCAAAGGAAATGAATGGCCCAGAAGGCAGGGTGTGTGTGTGCCTTTTGGCTGGGAACCTGGGTGGACCAGCTAGGTTCAAATCCAGGCTCTGCTGCTCACTGGCTGTGTGTACCTGGGCAGGTTTCTCATCCAAGCTTCCACGTTCTCACGTGTATAAGGAGGATGATGACAGCAGCACCTGTCTATGGGGTTGTAGTAAAGTTTAAAGAAGACAAGCGGAAGAAGTGCTCAGCACAGCACCTTAGACGTCTAACAGAAAGTGCCAGAACATACTTGTTGACTGAAGGCTATGAAACTGCTCTCTCAAGAGATTGTAAAATCTGCCCAAGGGAGATGAGATGTAGTTTATACAGGAATGGCTTTGCTAATTTTGTGAGCAGTCATTTCCAGCCCAGGACATCCCTTCATGCTAAAGAGACACAACCCTTAAGCCCCCAGGCCCAGGCCAGGGAAGAGATGAGTCAAGTCCCAGACACAGAGGGAGGACTTCTTTTTTTGACACCTTGACTGAAAACAATGAAAATGCTTTTTGAGTCTCAAAGCCCAGCTTTTAGGCACTCTGCCAGCAGGCAACGGGAGTGTTTTCCTTCAGCGGCCCCAGTTCCCACTGCAGAACTTAGAACCTGGGAAAACACGCCAAACAATAAGCCATCTGCGAGGCTTTCAGACAGTGCAATTTGCAAGAAGTGCTTTTATATCTTAGTAGGACTCTGCAGTAAGTCAGGATTAATTAATTGCTACATTAAAGGAGAGCACCTTTAGCATTTCAATGACATAATCACGTGCAATTACGATCATATAAAGGAACACTTTATAATTAATGATGTCTCTACTTCCTGAAATGTATAATCCTTATGTCTTGAATTCCAAAGAGGTTGGCAGACGGCAGGCCCTAAATATAGATCAGGAACTAATATTTAAATCAGTTTTTAATTTACCTTTTAATATGAACAATAAAACCAGAACAAAAGCTTACCATTATCATGGCTCTATGCCTTTATGTCTTAGAGGCTAAATATTCAGCAACAACAGATTCAAACTGAAATGGCTAACAATTACAGGCCTGAAATGGTTCTCTTAAATAGCAATAATTTTGCCCTAGCAAGCACATTAAAACTGCTTTTCCAGAAATGCATTAAAACTCACTCCAACTGTCCTGGTTTTGGCAACTACGCTATATTATCACTTATCAAAGAACTCTGCCTCATCTCTACGACTTAAAAATGAACATGTTTTTTCTTCCAATTAAGGAAGTTTCCCATGAAGTTGCAAGCACCACATACCAAGCAGTGTTCTAAGTACTTACCATGTAATGGCTTGGTCGGTCATCACGACAATCCTGAGACGGGATTCCTATTCCTATTATTATTCCTATGCTGATTCCTGTTTTATAAATGAGGATACTGAGGCACTGAGTTGTTAAAAAAATAATCTGCCAAAGCTACCACCTTCCAGGAAAGATCCCTTTAATTGAACCACAAACCAGACAGGATAAACAGACTTTCCGGATTTTAACACGCGTCGTGTCATGCAAGCAATTCAACATGAGGAAAGCCCCAGAGCCTGCCTGCATCTCATTTCTATTGTTAGCAAAGTTCTTCAGCAAACTCAGACGAAAATGCAGAAGAAACAAAATGTGACCCTCAGTAATATCCAAAGGGCGTCCAGAGGGTGGGGAAAATCCCTACAGCACAGCTTTTCCCCAAAAAGAAGGTATATACACTGCCCCTATTTTATTTTCTAATTTGATTCATAGCACGCTATTATCTTCTTTCATCAGTGAACAACGCAGAAGGGATTCCACCCTCCCCAAGACGGCCCCATGCAAGGTCAAGGGTTTACCTTGTCATAATAGTATCGCAGGGCTCTGCTCAGCTTATCATAGTTCATATTTGTTTTGTTTTTTCGGAGTCCCCACAGCTTGGCCACTTCTTCTGCTTTGAGGAGCTTGAATTCACCATCATTCGAGGTCCAGCAGATCAAATGCTCATGTTTCTGATCCAGCAGCAACTGCAACAGGAACTGCCACAGCGTGATTGCACTCTCCATACCTGTGGGGAGAGGAGGCCAGGTTAGAGCTGCTGGTCACGATGCTGACCAAACTTGGTGGGGAGAGAGGGGGCTTCAGAATGGGCAACTCAGCTGTCCCCTCCTTGCCCCAGTGAACCTAATAAAAAGCAGCTTTCACTTCCATCTCAAGGGGCCACTCTGAACCAGGAGCTTCCTGGCTGTATTTCTGTAAGCAGCCACAATTCAGAAACACATGGAGGCCCTGTGGTCCTCCTCTATTCACCACATGTCCCCGCGAGTGACAGCAATGCATGGGGAATGATGCGGAACAATGATTAATGACATGACCACTTGCAGAACGGGTCCGCATTCAAACCGTTCCCCACTTAACACAAGTGTCTATTCCCGCCCATCCTATCAATTTCTTTGTGGGTCCGTGGTATAGTTTGGATGTGTGTCCCCGCCCAAATCTCATGTTGAACTGTAATCCTCAACATTGGAGGTGGGGCCTGGTGGGAAGTGACTGGATCCTAAGAGTGGATTTCTCATGAATGGTTTAGCATCATCCCCCTTGGTACCACACTTGAGTTAGTGACTGAGTTCTCATGAGATCTGGTCATTTAACAGTGTGTAGCACCTTGACCCTCGCTCTCTTGCTCTTGCTCCGGCCATGTGACATGCCTGCTCCCCCTTTGCCTTCTGCCATGATGGCAGGTTTCCTGAGGCCTCCCCAGAAACCCAGCAGATGCCAGCATCCTGCTTCCTGTACGGCCTGCAGAACTGTGAGCCAATTAAACCGCGTTTCTTTATACAGCCTTGGGTATTTCTCTATAGCAATGTGAGAAAGAACTAATATAGTCGGTCTCTAACTAAAATGCTGGACCCCATACTTTATACAGGTGCCTGGAATATCTCTCCTGTGGTTGCGGTATATGTCTAAGTGTAACTGCCTTTCCTACTGTGATGAGCTTCACGAGGAAGGGACTTTGCTGGATTACTTTGTATTGCCAGCACTCTGATAACCCATACAATGCTCAAAGCTGCCCAGTCCGTGGATGCTTGTGAAACCAAACAATCACTGCCAACTGCAGAGACCTTCCCTTTCCCGGCACTCATCACGCTGCAGGTCAAAGCCCACCATCACAGGTGCACAGATGGGAAAAGCAATTTCTCCCATGAAGAGACAAAAACTTATATAATGTTGTCATTTTCCTTCAACTCTGGTGTGAACTTTTTAAATGCTATTCCTTCTGGCTAAAATGCTGTTCCTTAGCTTTGGAGCCTGGTGAACTCTCTCATCCACTGTGAACCAGCTCAAATAGCGCCTTCTCAAGGAAATTTTTCCCCACTCCTGGGCAGTTTCTCAATTTCAGGCATTTGAGGACTTTCGTGACAATAGGTATTGATTCTAAGTAGTAATAATAATAATAATCCATTTGTGTTATCAATCCTCATTACATTTTAAAAAAGCTGGTTAGACTGGCCTCAAAAGCTTTGCCACAGATCAACTGTTGTGAGTGGCACAGAGAGCTAGGGATCATCCCCTTGGATGGGAGCGAGACACTGCAGTCCTGGTGGGCGGGGGGCGGGAGACTGAACCTGGAGTGACCGCAACCCAGGGGGCAGCTCTGGGAGACCTGGAAGCCAGAATAATTGCCTTGGGGAGGGTTATTTGTACCAATATTGTCAACCCCACAACTCCTCTCAATTAAAGGAACGTAGACTAGGAGTGCTCTCCAATCACCCACAGGGCATTTTATTTAGGGCTCTTTAAAGGGGATATTCTTTACAGAAATCAGTATTAACCACAATGGTCTGTAAGACAGTCCTTTCATTGCTGGGTCAAAACCACCTCTGCATCTCACAAATCTTGCAAGCCCCCACTTTGCTGGGATGCATGGCAGCTGACGAGCCCCAACTCCTCCTATGAACCACCCTTCTGATGACTTGGATATGAGCCACAACCTTCTTCTCCTCACTGGCACTAAGAACAGCTTACAGTTGTCGCAAATTCTTGAGATTTTCTGGGCCAAACACATCAGTCAGCTTTAACGTATCTTTGAAACTTTAAGTGCCTGCTCAGATGAATCTGCTCCTAAGGGCAGAAGGCTGCCAGTGGGTTTGGAGGTCTGCAGGGAAGGGACTGTTGGGCCTCTGCTCACATGCCAGGTGGGAAAGTGGTCGGCCACCGCCACCCTCCACTTTTAACTGACATCACGTTCCGAATGGGACAGGAGGGCAGCAGAAACATCTATCCATGTATTTTACACTTAGCATTTCCACCTGCCTGGCCTCCTCGGAGCTTCTTGTGCATCACAGAATCACTTTTCATTGCAATCCAACCCCATGTGTCAGAGACCATGTTCTGGGCGTGACTTACGAGAACGCATATGGCAGACTTGTTAAATGTTCTCAACTGCCCTCTCCTTAGGTGACTGTGTAGCCCTGCACTGGAGTGGCTGTGGGAGGAGTGCTGACATTGGGGCTTTGCCATGTGATTGCATTTGGCCAGGAGACTGACACGGGGAAGTGACAGCATCCCATTGCCGAGCCGGGCTCTTGGAGGCATCATAAGTTGGCACTTTTGCTCCTGTGCTATGCTGCCAGGAAGCTGCTACCCCAGAACGAGACACATGGAGGTGACCTGAACTCAACCCAAAGTCCGAAGCCAAGCCCCACCTGCCCTTCATCTGAAGCAGCACCTGTGACACTGACTTGTGAGAAAAATAAACGCCACCGTAAGCCAGTGATCTTGGGGCAACTGGTTACGCAGCACCACTGCGGCAAAAGCTGACTATTAAAATACATGATGTCTTTGTTTAAAAAAAAAAAAATTCTCCCTTTGCTGGGGTGCCATTATCTTTATGCTCTAGAGCTTGTGTTCAAAATCACGAGAAAGGCTGGCTATGGTGGCTCAGGCCTGTAATCCCAGCACTTTGGGAGGCTGAGGCAGGTGGATTACCTGAGGTCAGGAGTTCAAGACCAGCCTGGCCAACATGATGAAATCCCATCTCTACTAAACATACAAAAAATCAGCTGGGCGTGGTGGCCCGCGCTTATAATCCCAACTACTTGGGAGGCTGAGGCAGGAGAATAGCTTGAACCCAGGAAGCAGAGATTGCAGTGAGCCAAGATTGCGCCACTGCACTCCAGCCTGGACAACAAGAGCAAAACTCCATCTCAAAAAAAAAAAAAAAAAAAAAATCATGAAAAAGTATGCTACTAGGTGTGGAGGGATCGGCTGATCACATTTTTACTCAGAGGCCACACATGGGCTAAGTGGCAGCCATGGGTGCTATGGCCATAGCCTCAGGCAAAGGTAGGAGAGAAAGAAAAAGGACAGGTGAAAGAGTACAAAGGGAACAGGCAGAGGAGCAGCGGTGGGGATGGGGACCTACTGCTTCAGGGCCTCCCAGATTTCTGGAATAAAGGAACTCGCCTAGAGAAGGCAAGAGCTGTTCACTAAGAATCACAGAAATGCCCCCACCGTTCAACCAAGCTGCAGAGCTTGGGTGGCAGCTGCAGGCACAGGGGATCATCAGAGGATTACTCAGAGGGGTTGCTATGCGCAACACCGCTCCGGCGAGGTGACTAAGGGCTGCAGCCTCTCCTGTCTGAGGCATGCCCAGCCTCGCCCCATGCTGAGGGCCTCGTTCTCCTCTTCTCGCGCTCTCTTGAGCCACTCCTTGACCCTGGTGGATCCACCAGTTTCGATGATGGGCAGTCACGTAGCCTTCCCGGTGGAAATCCCAGCCAGACATTACTCAGAGCTGAGTCGAAAAACTACTTTCCTGTGAGCTTATCACTGCATCTACAAAGATCATCCTGTCTACGCTCAGCAGAAGTCACTCTGGGGTATCGTGGAGCCCCCAGGCAGCTCTGGGACCCACCATCCTCTCTGGCCAGAGCCATCTGCATGATGAAAATGGGTGGCTGTCTGTGGCAGAGGTTTGGGTAGGGGGACAGGTGGGGCAGTGGGCCACCAGCTGCCACGGCGCTCTCCATATTGTTTTCGTTCCACTCGATGTAGTTTAACTATGAGATCAAGTTTCATAATTTACACAACTATTTTCACATACAATTACACTGTACATTCCACTGTGCCTCTGCCAGCTGGAAATTTTGCCCTCTGGGGTGTTGGAAAACACAGACTTTGTACCATCGTGCTGGGAGGTACGCCCTTCCAATAACCGCTAACACTACAGATTTTCGTAAATTCATCTGTACGAGTATCTCTCTCACCAGAAAAAAAATTTAAATAATTTTTTTTTCTAAATTAATTCCTTGATACCTAGAATCCTTAATGAAGTCCAATATCTTAACAGGCAGGTACAATAAAGACCATTTACCTGGATGCCACTTGAAGGAATGTGAGTAATTCAGACAGTACACTGTGGCTTTTATTAAATCAACAGTTGAAGAAAGGGGTGGTACTTGAGATTTATGTTTGATTGATTATTATGCACATGGAAGCCTGCTCTAAGTTAAAATGTTTCATCCGCCTAACTTTACTTAGCTGATTTCCCACCACTCTGAGCTTCAAAAATGTAGAACACATAAAAGAAATGCTAGAAATCTTTTTTTTAAAATTCCCTTTAACTAATGAGAAAATGCTTATCTTGGCCGGGCGCGGTGGCTCACGCCTGTAATCCCAGCACTTTGCGAGGCCGAGGCGGGCGGATCACGAGGTCAGGAGATCGAGACCATCCTGGCTAACACGGTGAAACCCCGTCTCTACTAAAAATACAAAAATTTAGCCGGGCGTGGTGGCGGGCGCCTGTAGTCTCAGCTACTTGGGAGGCTGAAGCAGGAGAATGGCGTGAACCCGGGAGGCGGAGCTTGCAGTGAGGCAAGATCGCATCACTGCACTCCAGCCTGGGCAACACAGCGAGACTCCATCTCAAAAAAAAAAAAGAAAATGTTTATCTTTCCCCTGCCCAGACCCCTGCTTTTTTAAGATTCAGGGGGTATATGTGCATGTTTGTTACATGGGTATATTGCATAATGGCACAGATTGGGCTTTTAGCATACTCGCCGCCCAAACAGCAAACACTGCACCCAACACTGCACTCGACAGGTAATCTTGCAGCCCTCACTCCCTCCCTCTCTCCCCACTTTTGGAGTCCCCAGTGTCTATTATTGCCGTCCTTATCAGACCTTATTTTGAATGTACAAAATTTTATCAGGTATTTTAATGCCATTCTTTTTGCAGAATTGAACTCTGTGCTTTCATACTGAGGCTCATCAGTCTGCTTTTAAAGGCATCGCTGCTCTTCCAGGAAGAGGTGTCCCCTTCACATCTGATACTTTCTGGATTCCTCTGACCTCATCTCAACCTTGCAGCCTGCAGGGACTTCCCATCTCTGGCTGGGCTCTCACCATTTCTACCAGCACTCACCAGGACCATGGTCACAGGTGGCTGAGGCCCACCCACTCCTACTCCAGAGGGCAAAACCACCTGTTACTTGCCCCAATTCCTTTCCCTTTGTAATGTAGAGCTGTGATCTACCATGGTAGAGTGAAGTTAGACGATTTAGAGCAGCTTGTCAAATGTGAATTATATGCATACCTCCTTTAAAGGAGCAGGAGGAAAAGTGATACGTTCTCAGTGTTGACAAATGATTTTTTTTTTTTTTTTTAAGACTGCGTCTCTCTTTGTCCTTCAGGCTGGAGTGCAGTGGTGCGATCTCAGCTCACTGCAACCTCCACCTCCCAGGTTCAAGCGATTCTCCTGCCTCAGCCTTCCAAGTAGCTGGGACCATAGGTGCACACCACCATGCCCAGCTAATTTTTTTGTATTTTTAGTGGAGACAGGGTTTCACCATGTTGGCCAAGATGGTCTTGATCTCCTGACCTCAGGTGATCTGCCCGCCTCAGCCTCCCAAAGTGCTAGGATTACAGGCGTGAGCCACTGTGCCCAGCTGAGAAATTAGTTTGTTAAAAAATAATTTTCAAAAGAGGGTTAAATCATGGCTCTCATACAGATATCAAAACGAACACGTTCGAGATTTTATTTCACTCATAATTCAGTAGGGAACCAGACAGACGTTATAATGAGTTCAAAAAAGCATCTGAATAATAGAGGCATTTATAGAAGAAGAACATTGAAATAAATGCTTAAATGGAGGCAAAACTAGGGGTGGGAGTCAATGGCACTCTGTAAGACAGAATTCGGCTGTCTATAGACGAGAATTATTTCATGAGCAGTTACCTATAGTCAACAAATAGTCAACAACGTTGTAAAATAGCTTCCAAAAAATCAGAATCACATCAGCTGGAGGGAGTCTTCTCTAGAGTCAAGAATGCGGTTTTTCACTGAAGCATAATTCTTTTCTTTTTGACTAGGTCTCACTCTGTTAGCCAGGCTGGAGCTCAGTGGCACGATCTTGGCTCACTGCGGCCTCAGCCTCCTGGGGTCAAACAATCCTCCCAGCTCTACCTCCCAAGTAGCTTGGGCTACAGGTATGCACCACCACGCCCTGCTAATTTTTTAATTTTTTGTGGAGACCATCTCTGTATGTTGCTCAGGAGTCTCCAACTCCTGGCCTGAAGCAACCCTCCTGCCTCAGCCTCTCAAAGTGCTGGGATTACAGGCATGAGCCATCGCATCCAGCTATATAACTATTTTCTATAACTCAAAGCAGGTGCTAGTGAAGCACTTTCATCTATTTGGAAGGTAAGCGCACATTCTGGCACCTGACTCTCTGGGTTCAACAGCAAAGACTCGTCCTGTCTGGTTGCGGGACTTTGGGTAAGTTACTTAACCTTTCTGTGCCTCAGTATCCTCACAGGTAAAATGGGACTGATATGATAAAAGTATCACATCATACAGCGTTGTTGTAAGAGTTACAGAAGTTGCTAATAATGCACTTAAACTACATCTGGGGCAAAGTTAAGTGCTATTTAAATGTTAACTACAATTACCTTTGAAGCTACGGGGAATCCTCACAGAGCTTGCGGTGGAGTCACGTGGCCTTCCCCAGGCTGGAAGGCATTGTGTAGCTATGGCACCCACCTGGGCTCTTTGTCCATTAGGCAATGAGCCCCACACAGGCACTGAAATCCAGGGAGACTCTTCAGCCACATGGTGACTGTGGTTTGTAAGGTGGCTTGGAGTATGCTTCTGTTTTGTAGTCTATCATCAAATATGAAAGCACAAAAAATCATAAATGCTTGCAGAAAACTCAGATGCCAGAGCACAGATTCTCTGACTCCAGCTTAAGAAACACTGGTTTAAACGCTGACCCTGAGGCCTCCAAGCTGTGTGACCTCAGCAAAGAGGGTCCTTGGGGCTCTCACCTTCCCTGGGGGACATTCTGCTCCCATCTATGCGGTTTCTCTGGAGCGGGAAGGGGAGTCAAGTACATGAGAGCTGTTGGGTCAGAGAGCGAAGAAAGAAAGATGTTCTAAATGACAAGCCAAGGGACGACGATGACAACACCGCTCAGAGCCGCTGCAGACGGGGCCCCACAGGAGGGCATCCATGGGCTGGTCCGGGCAAGAGACACAGAGTAGAGAGGCGTGGAGGGGCCGAGAGTAAAGCACTTGACTTCTGGCACAGAGGAGAGGGACATTTTTGCAGACTCTGAGTGATTATTTTCTGCCCTTATTCTGTTTTCAGCTTTTTGCACTTAAAGAATGCAGTTATGAAAATAGTTTTGAGGCTGGGCGTGGTAGCTCATGCCTGTAATTCCCGCACTTTGGGAGGCCGAGGTAGGTGGATTGCTTGAGCCCCGGAATTCGAGACCAGCCTGGGCAAGAGTAAGACCCCATCTCTACAAAAAATACACAAATTAGCTGTGTGTGGTGGTGTGCGCCTGTCCACCCAGGTACTCAAGAGGCTGAGGTGAGAGGATCGCCTAAGCCTGGGAAGTAGAGGCTGCAGCGAGCTGTGATGGCGCCACTGCACTCCAGCCTGGGTGACAGAGCGAGAACTTCTTTAAAAAAAAAAAAAAAAAAAAGTTTTATATCCCTCTTTAGTCTTTCCGATGTTTTTAACTTTGATTCATTCTTTAATCCGACGGAGCCTCAAAAAGAAAGATGCTATTGACAGAAATATTGATCATTCTCATTATGCTGCGCCCGTCTCCGCGAGAGATGTCAGGTCTCGTGACAGGATCCCAGCTTCAGGTGTCCCAGCTCCTCCTGCCTCCGTCCCCGAAAAGCTACCGGCCTCTTCTTGGAAGCTGACCTCCTTCCTGTCGGCCACAAGGTGGCGCCCGACGTCTTGATGTGAATAGGGGCCGCACAGACTCCTTATGCAAAGTATGAGGTTTTTGCCTCCATTCTTAGTAGTCGAAATGCACACTTATTTGTTCTTCTTTCTACTGATGGCAACCTAGCACTTCCCTTTGCATGTTCCTTGTTTCATTTTTACTGAGGTGGGAGTTGAGGGGGCAGAATTAGCTTTGATTTTCTTAAGCTTCTATGTGGTGGGAAATAAGAAACGAGGCAACTTAAAAAAAAAGAAAGGCAATAAGAGCCCAAGAAAAGGAGAAAAACTTCTGGGTAAGGAATAAACAAAATAGGTGCTCATGAGGTACCTATGTCTTTTTTCGTTTGTTAAATTTTGCATGGTTAGAGAAATGAAGATGAATTTGAACACTTCTTACTGAAAATTCTGGTGAGTTCAACTCCTCTGCCTGTATCTGCTATGCATTTCCATGTCATGACACTATCATTGTCTAAGACAAAGGGTAGTAGCCATTTCATTATAGAAAATGAACCCTGTACTTCAGTCAAAGAACTGGAAGACAACATTTTATATTATTGGGGATCTGCAATAACTCAGCACAGAGTAAGTGTAAGGTATTAAGTAAATAAGGATAATATTTGGAAAAAAACAACTTATACAAGTTCTGAAGTCTATTATTTCTGTGAGTTGGAAGACTATTAAATTTATTTTCAAAGGACATTTTAAATTATTTTAATCATTATCACTGTGTATAAAAAAGGCATGAGGCCAACTTCATGTCTCCCAAGCTTTTCATTTATTAACAAGTATTTGCATTCTGTGAATATCTACAAATTGTCCATTTTAAAAAAGGTAAACAAAAGTAGGTATTGCTCACCTATTTACTTACTCTTTACAGTCTGCAATGGTTTTTGTTGTTTTTTGTTTTTGTTTTTGTTTTTTTGAGACGGAGTCTTGCTCTGTCGCCCAGGCTGGAGCACAGCGGTGTGATCTTGGCTCACTGCAAGCTCCGCCTCCCAGGTTCAAGTGATTCTCATGCCTCAGCCTCCAGAGTAGCTGGGATTACAGGCGCACACCATTGCCTCCAGCTCATTTTTGTATTTTTAGTAGAGACAGGGTTTCAGCATGTTCACCAGGGTGGTCTCAAACTCCTGACCTCAGGTGATCCACCCACCTTGGCCTCCCAAAGTGCTAGGATTACAGGCGTGAGCCACCATGTCCGGCCCAGTCTGCAATGTTTTTTTTTGTTTGTTTGTTTTTTGAGTCGGAGTCTCGCTCTGTCGCCCAGGCTGGAGTGCAGTGGTGCGATCTCGGCTCACTGCAAGCTCCGCCTCCCAGGTTCACGCCATTCTCCTGCCTCAGCCTCTCTGAGTACCTGGGACTACAGGCGGCCGCCACCACGCCCGGCTAATTTTTTGTATTTTTTTTTTAGTAGAGACGGGGTTTCACCGTGGTCTCGATCTCCTGACCTCGTGATCCGCCCGCCTCGGCCTCCCAAAGTGCTGGGATTACAAGCGTGAGCCACCACGCCCGGCCCAGTCTGCAATGTTTTTTAAGTAACTCTTCCATCTTGGGAAAGAGAAAGGTTGCTGGGATTACACGCCTGTACATGTTATATCTAGCACAATGCAAGGATTACTGGGTTTTTAATGAATGGATTACACGTCTGTAATCCCAGCACTTTGGGAGACCGAGGAGGGAGGACGGTTTGTGCCTAGGAGTTCAAGCCCAGCCTGGGCAACATGGTGAGACCCCCATCCCCACAAAAAAACACAAAAATTAGCTGGATGTGGTGACACACACCTGTAGTCCCACCTACTTGGGGAGCTGAGGCAGGAGGATAACTTAAGCCCAGGAGTTTGAGGCTACAGTGAGCTGTGATCACATCACTGCACCCCAGCGTGGGCAACAGAGCATGAAACCGTCTCAAACACACACAAAAAAAGGGATTTTTCAGAGGAAATCACTGACAACCACTGAAATAACAACATATGCAATTTACTGTGTGTAGGAACCACCCCTCTTTCCTTCTGAAACTGTGCTGTCTCTGGCTAAATTAGAAGTAACTCAATTGGTTTGTCAGTGACTTTTATATGGGTGAGTAGTAAATGATGGTTTCGTTAACTCTGGCTGAGAAAATGTCTTACAACCATCTACTTCTTCCCACATAATTCACCATACCCCACCCTACCACCGTACAACCCAGCCCTATGTTATCCTACATTTTCAGAGCGGGTCCACATTAAGACAGAAAAGGGCTTATTTCCATCCAAGGCTGCCTCATGTGGCTATCTCTTGATCCCTAACATTCCAAAACTTTTTAAGATTCCTGGTATAGAGTTTGTTCTTTCTGGGCTTAGAGAAGAAGAGGTGGTCAATCTGCAGGGTAAAGAAATAACTGATTGTCCCAGAAGCACACCCTATTGCTCTGTAGCACAAAGCAGCAAGGCAATTTAAATGAGATGGTGTGTGGAAACAGCATGGCACCGCGCCAAAGTCTTACATATGTTTTAAACCTTCAACAACGTTTCTGTGCCCCCTTCATATATGCCTTATATGAAGCCTTCCACGACACATAAACAGCTATTTATTTTTAGCCATCATTTCACCTGCATTACCCAGCACTTCCAACACAGCCCCTGACAAACAATAGGTACTCAATTAAAAGGTGTGTAATGAATCACAATTTCTTTGGCTCTCAATTTCTCTAAGATGGGTATTGTAAGATCTGACTTCACAGACTCTTCCAAAATGAGCTAAAGAGCCTAGAAAAAATAATTTTATTTTGCTTCCCCCTCCCCCGCCCCATGGGAGAAAAATGAACTCACTCCCTTCTCCAGTGTCGTCTTCACTGAGTCCTGTATCCCACCACGTGGCTCACCAGGTAGCCACACAGAGTGTGCACTATGTAGTCTTCAACACACACACATCTTCATTTAATCTCTTTCTTGAAAACATCAAACAAAAATTTTATTGGGTGGTTAAAGGAATATAAGCCTCCCAGATCAAAGCAGCCAACTGGTCACCCGGCCTTCCCAAATTGAGGCTGCCGTTCATTAGAGCTGCTTGGTTAACCACATCCACCTCCCCCCTATATCAACATCCCCAGGAAACAGATTTAGAAGTCCTGGGAACTGCAGGGAAAATCTTTTCAGGTAACCCTCTGTATTAAAACAGCAGACCATGTCTTGAAAGATGAGTGGGGCTATAAAAAACAAGAGGTTCCTACAACCTGAGGCAGTCCCTAGGCCCCCTTAGAATCCCACATGGAAGGACGAGCTCTGCTGACAATGCTTTTTCTTTAAACAGATGGGCTGTTCCTCCCCAGACATTTTTGGACTAAAACCTGAACATTCACTTTCTTTGCAATTGTTTTTGTTGCCTGTGTTGTTTGCATTCTCTTAATTCTGGCCTGAAGCACGTCCCGCAGTTCTCATACTTGGTAACATTCAGCTTCCTCTTCTTCTGCAGGTTGCAGGCAGGAAACTGGAAAATGGGCCACAGGAAACCTGGCCTCCTACATCTGTCCCACTTTGTCACTGCAGCTCTGGTTTCATTTTGTCTTGTGTTTTGGCTCTGTTTTAACCTTCAGCACTGCAGCCCAACTCTGCCTTCTGAAACAACACTGAGGTTCTTATCGCCCAAGAAAACTCAGAATTTTTGTTCCTCCCCAAAGTAATTAACACTGTGAATTCAACAGGGAAAAAATACTAAGCAGATTCTCCTAACAGTAGTCATTTGGATCAGAAAAGTGATTCATTAGATGTAATAAAGCTATTAATAAATCCACAATGAAAATTAAAGACTGTTTCATAATACTGGACACAGAAAAGTTTTTATTTTGTATTTCCTGTGATTAAGGTCAATGGAAAAGCACAAGTTATTTTAGGTAAATATGGTTACTAGTGGTCCAAGGCTGCCTGATGAATTTTAACTTGGCTAGGCTTTGATAAATAACATACAAAAATTAGCTATAATCATATTTCATTATAAATATCACATCGTGATATATTTCAAATTGTTTCATAATATCACAACTATTAAGTTGAACTGTAAGAAATTATTGTTTTTATAGATCAAAACTAGTCAAATACCAGCAATCTCATATATTCAACCTAAAATATATTTACATATATAAAACTGATACACATACACACACACACACACACACACACACACACACACACACACACAATCACATCCCCAGGGCAGTTTCCTCTTCACATATTTGGTCCATGGACTTTTTGAGAATCTAAAATTATCTAGGAAAAATATACAGCTATAGAAAATACACATAATTTCACCAGGATTTATACAACTCTAAAAATAACTTATAAATTTCAAATTAAGAGCACTGTTCTAAGAAAACGTTAGCTATTAATATATCCTCCACCAGCAGCAATGCTGAGATCCCATGGAATTCTGAAGAATAGCGCCCGTACCTAAAGAAATCCATTACTTTATTAAATAGGAGCTTTTCTTTTTAGTGCAGTTAAATTTGATGACCACTTACTATGTACCAGGCATTGTGCTGAGTGCTTTATACATGCTGTCTAAATTTAATACTCTCAGTTGGCTATGCCCACGAGGAACTATGACTTTGAAAGGTGAAATAAGACGCTCATGGCCACATGGGTAAAATGGGCCAACAGAGCCTCATATCCAGGGGCATCTGGCTCCAAAGTCCAGGTTCTTAATCAACGTGCATATGCCCCCAGTAGAGGCTTCATTTCTCATATGCACACTTCACTGCTGCTAAGGAACTGTCTCATTGTAATTCGTGGGAAATACATTCCCACTAGGAATCAAATCAGGACATTTCCTTGTTCATTTCTGGTGTTGCCTCCTCTGCATCTCCAGCTGCTCCAGTTGGGTTGTTTCGAGAAAGAATCTTTGAACCCACCCCATCCACCATTTTGTTAACCAGTGCCCTCCTTTCAAAGATCTGTATCGTGGTTTAAATAGGTTCAAGGTTCACCCAACACTAAATAAGCGAGGGTGGCTCTCGATACAAGCGGGACGTTGAGAAGCTGCGTGTTCTGGAAGTCGGTGCCTCCTGGACCTCCCATTCGGGGGTGTGTGTGTGCACGCGCAGGGCGGTGGAACAGGATGAAAGTCGGAGGAAACAGAAGTGAGCTAGCCTGGCCCGAGAGGGGCCCCAAACACACATGCACCTCACATCACGAAACGAATCATGAGAAGCACTTCAAGTGTGAATAGGGACAGGCTGGAATCCCAGGGAAACCGTGCATGACAGGATCTGGCAAGGTCCCTAGCACCCAGCAGTGCCTCCAAAACTTTCCTTTAAAAAGAAACACCTCTAGGGAAGCCGTTTCAGGTTCTAAGAAAGCAGTGTTTCGGATTTCATGGAGGACCACAACATGCCCCGAAAAACACAGGCTGTTCCACAGTCAGTCAAACTTACTAAGATCTTACAAACTGTCTTTCAGTTTGAGCTTTAAATTAATGAGCTCTCAAATCCCCAGTGGGCATCTGGCCCCCCCGATCCTCATACTACTTTTGATTCTTATGTTTCAGAGGCCTTTGCTTGAATGGAAAATCTTTTCCCCAAATTTTTGTACTATTAATATCAATACAATTCAATCCTGCATACAAGAGAAAAAAGTTGGAGGTCAAGATAAACAAATTCTCATTGTAGCCAAAACCTTAAAAAGTTGCCTGATCTTCTGTGCCTTGGTCAAAGGTAGGAAAAAAAAAAAAAAAAGGAGAAAAAGAGTTGTGTGAGCTACAGCAGGGATGTTAACTTCTGTATTTCAACCTTCTCCTCTGTAGAAGGGGCAAAGTCAGTCTTACCCTTTACATACTATCAAACTAAAAGACTTCTTAAAAGTATTTGAAAGTAAAAATATGTAATCCTTTTCATCAATACATCATATAAATGATCTTTAAAATAAGGATGGAACAATGTCCTCAGCTTTAAAGACAGCCTTGACAGAAGTATTTTCTTAAATCTATGGTTGTCAGTGTAAGAAAATGTTTATTTACTTACTTTAAGATGGTTTTACAAAAATCAAAATAAAGGAAATCTTACAGACCACTTCCACTAGAATGAAACCCTAATCTTTCTGATAAACTTGAAAGCTTTTCTGTGCTAAAGAAGCTGATGAAAGTCTAAAGTATTTACCCAGTGCAATGAGAACCTTTTTGCATGGATATAAAATGATGGCAGTTTTTCCACATCCAGAAACTGAAACATTTCCTGCCAGAGCATCCTCCAAACTCTTCTATTGTGTTGAAACTGTAAAATCTTTCTAAATCAGGACTTCCTCCTATTATGCTTTAGAGGCGTCTTTCTGGGAAGGGTAGATCCAAGGCAAAAGGTAGGAATTCCTGCAGCACCACCCAGTGGAAACATTACAAAAAAAAAAAAAAAAAGCAAGATAAAATATGTTTAATAAAAGAAAATCTCATGTGTTAGCTCCTCACTCAAACTCTGGATACCACTCTTTCTGCATCGATGGCAACCTGCAATCTGTTGTCTTACAAACGGCCTTTAACATCACGTCTGCCCTGTCTCTGTTTTGCACGTGTGCACACACGCTGCACCATGGCAGGGTCAGGAAGGATGGTGCACCCCTGGGGAGGAAGGGGTCCCAGGTGGGGTCAGGTGTGGGCTGTGACATCACCCCTTCCTCTCAGAAGGATCCCCAAGGGATCCTGGGGACCGGGAAGTCTGCACAGCTGTGCTGGGCACCCCAGTCCTGATGCAGCAATGAGCATTTCCTGGCAGAGAGGTGCCCAACCATCTGTGCACCTTCCCCTTCCCCTGGCCCAGCTGCACCTGGCCCGGGCCACCTCCAACATCTGCACAGCCATTCTACCTCACTGGTTCTATCCTGGAGAGAGTTATAGAGCCTTTTCCTCCCCTCGCAGCCCCTTTCTCCAGTCCCTGCAAAACTCTCCGGTGTGCGCATGACTTCTGCTCCCCTGTCCTAGCAAGGCCACAGTGCATCTCATAGGCTCCTTGGAGGTCATTTAAATCTGGTTGCACTTCATTTACTGCCTCCACCAAAACTTGTCTCTCCTCACCAGTGCCTGCTCCTCACAATGCATGACACATCAGGCTATAATTTTCTTGGGAACTGGATGAAGCAACAAGAACCCTTGACCCTCTCCCTTCCAGCTCCTTCACAGAAAGCCCTGGCAGTGGCCTGGAGAAGGAGAGACACCATTGCATGCTCTTCTCAGGAAAACTGGGAACTTTCTTATCTTCTCTACAGAACTTAAAATAACAAAGTAAACTTAATCATTTATGGATGGTTAAGTCACTAAAAAAAACTGCCCTCTGGCTGGGTGCGGTGGCTAACGCCTGTAATCCCAGCAATTTGGGAGGCCGAGGTGGGTGGATCACCTGAGGTCAGGAGTTCCAGACCAGCCTAGCCAACATGGCCAAACCCCGTCTCTACTGAAAATACAAAACTTAGGTGGGAGTGGTGGCGGGCACCTAAAATCCCAACTACTCAGGAGGCTGAGGCAGGAGAATCGCTTGCAGCTGGGAGGCGGAGGTTACAGTGAGCCAAGATCACACCACTGCACTCCAACCTGGCAACAGAGCGAGACTCTGTCTCGAAAAAAACCAAAAACCAAAAAACAAAAAACTGCCCTCTACCATCAGCCTACCTGGAAAAGTTACCTTTCTCCCTTCCTAGAGTAAATCCACTGAAACCATTTTTAATCCCCCTTTTAAATGGTACACAGATATGGCAAAGGGTAACAGTTGGCTGAGCTAGGCACTGTTTAGAGGATATGATCAGTGTTAACACTTTACAGCACAACATATTTGAATTGCTGATCATGCATTATACAAAGGGTTAATTGCATTATACATCTTTCCTTTCTTTTTCTGAAGTTTAACATTTGCCAAAACATGTCAAGGTTTAGTTGGATAATACTGACATTACCCAGTCTTTGGGTCCCATTCTATACAGTATTCTTGCAAAAATGGTTATGAGTTACTGGTATTTATGACCGAGGGATCGCCAGCAACATCTTTAGAGGTTTTTGAGAAGCACAAAGAGCTGCCTTACAGAGGCGGTGCCTGAAGCAAGGAACCGGTTAGTTTCACTGTTTTTCCTTCGTGCTCTTCTCGACAAAACTCTTTCATGGTTTAGGAAATGCAAATTCCAGGCATAAACATTTATACATAAATCTGGCATGGTAATACATTCGCTTTGAAAGAGAACTATAAAAAACAGTGACTCTGCAGTCTTCACCATATCATCACCTGCTCATGTGGTGGACATGTGTGTGGGATTTTAGCTGCATCTGAAGTCACGAAGGTAGTCACTAGCCCTTGAATAGCTTTACCCTCCCCACATGCCTATGTCTCGCTCACATTTTTGTACAACGGACATCAAGTCTAGCTGCATATGATGGTTATGGTGCCAAATGCAGAGGGATTCTAAGTATACAGCACCTCCAATAAAGTTATTTTTAACAGGAAGTAAAAATACAGTGGTGTTAAGGTAAAAGTGCAAGCACAAGCCCTCTCACCTCTCATTCAATGTCTTTTTAAACCAAACCCGACTTGTAGACAAACAACTGTAAGTGGAACACATTTTAAAACAGCTTGGTGTTCCTGGTGGGTACTGTTATTTCCAAAACTTGCAAAAATAAGACAGTGAGTGATTTCAAAACTTAACAGTCTTCTCATAATGCCTCATATTTAGAACAGGTTTTTAAATTAACCATCAAGATGCACTGAATAAATGAGCAAAATAACATTAAAACTGTCATCAAGGGGCAGACCAACCATTCATTCATTCCTGTCCAGGGAATGGTGTTATGCAAAGACCACCAAAAGCATCTGACGGAAGAGACTGGCTGTTGGTGGCATTAGCATCAAACATCAATCTGCACCCCAAAGCATCCTCACTGCCCTTAATTCCCATGTGGGCATCTGCCATCCACTGGCTTGGGCAGTCCCTTTTTGAAATGTCATATACAACTTATTACTCTACCTGCTCTTCCAGTAATTGTTCAGCGTGAATATATTAACTGTACAAAGTAACAGCCAGATCCTGCTTTAGAGGATCTTTTTTTCCCTTCTGAAAGAAAATCATGGCTCACACCTGTCATCCCTGCACTTTGGGAGGCCAAGGCAGACAGATCACGAGGTGAGGTGTTCGAGACCAGCCTGGCCAACATCTCTACTAAAAATACAAAAACTAGCCAGGCATGGTAGCGCACACCTATAGTCCCAGCTGCTTGGGAGGCTGAGGCAGGAGAATTGCTTTGACCTGGGAGGCAGAGGTTGTGGTGAGCCGAGATCACGCCACTGCACTCCAGACTGGGCAACAGAGTGACACTCCGTCTCAAAAAAAAAAAAAAAAGGGAAAGAGAAAGAAAGAAAAAGAAAATTGCCCCTTTCATTAGGTAAAATATTTGAATCATCTGGTGCATGTCTGATCTTCTACATCAAGGTCTTAAAGTTTCTCCTTTCTGAAAGACAAACTACTAGGCTTTAATATTTAGGTTTTAAAAAAACACACAAAGGATGTGGCAGAGGCTGAACGAAGATGCTGTTCTTGTGGTTCAGCTCTGATTGAAATCAAAGCAGGGCAACGAGCTTGAGAGCCGTGACCCCCAATCCTTTGAGAATTCACAGTACACTCGAGTCATCTGATTCAAGATGTCTTCAAGCAGCATATAGTTTTGTCATTGAAGTAATACACTTTAAGAAAATTTTAACACTCTTCAGATTACTTCATTTGTCATCAATCCAGCATTGAGAATTAATGGTACAGCAACTCAAGGGGTGAATTAAGTGAGGACAGAAACGCCAAGTGGCTGACTGGCTCTTCTGTTTTTGCCTCAACTATCTAAGATGAACTCAGTCCATCTATGGGCATTTTTGCACTGGGCTATGCATGCAGCAAAGATATGACAACATCTCTCTGCCTGGAGTTTAATCAGTTCTAACCCTCACTCGGGTGTCACTTGGAGCATTTCAAGGCATTTGTTCTAAACTGATTTTTCAAAAAAGAAAAGAAGAGCTGGGTGTAGTGGCTCAAGCCTATAATCCCAGTGGATTACAGAGGGGAGGCTGAGATGGGAAGATCACTTGAGCCCAGGAGCTCGAGGCTGCAGTGAGCTATGATTGCGCCACTGCACTCTGGCCTGGGTGACAGGGCAAGATGCTGTCTCTAGAAGAAAAAAAGAAAAGAAACCATCCAATGCCCTCTGGTCTAAATGATCAGTAGCTGGGGCTTGAAAAAATCTACAGGAATGTTAGCAGAAATAAATTCCCGCCCAATGCTCACGAATTCTAGTCGCCAGAGGGTTTCAAGATCATACAAGGAAACTGAGGTACTGTACCTCACATACAGTCCCAAAGATAATACTAAATGGTTTGGTCCCCTCTCTGTATGTTCATAATGGGATGTGCTGAGATGATCAGGAATCTATACTTTCTTCTTTCCTGCAAATTCTGTAATAAATCCAGGTTCTCTCTTGACTTCTCACTGTGAAACGATGATTCTTCAAGGGTGGAGACAGTTAGCAAACATTCACTTATGCTCCCACCCTCTGCACAGAACCAGGGCTTTAATCCTACATGGGCAGTGACTCTACAAAGAGAAGCAACACCAACTAAAGTCACCTATTGTCCCATTCTCTCAGACACAGACCTCCCTCTTGCAGCCTACATCTATATAGGTGCATACACACTCCTCACCTTCCAGGGCATAGCCCTTTCATCTGTGAATCAACTCCAACAAGAATTTGCATCTGAGCCTCTAAAGGTGAGCCTTCCAAACTCCAATAAGGGGATGAAGAGGGGAAGTGACATTTCCAGTTCAATGAGCGTTAACCAGAGAAATATTCTTAACTTTTAGTGTTAGGGAATCATTCTAACATTTACACCTCCTTTTCTTGCTTAATAGAATCGTATGATCTTCCTGGGCCTCAGGATCATTAATTCTGAGGATGATGACAACCTACAGGTGCAGGCAGAGGCGAACTCCTACTGTTGATTCCCACAGAGAATTCCTGCAGTTGCCCTAGAAGAAATTTCGGGCTTATTTTGATGTTGCTGCTGCTGCTGTTGTTGTTGATGTAATCTCTCTATTCTGACAATTAAGTGCAAGGAGAAAAATCTTAATCATACATTCCGCTTAATCAAGGTTTGACTATCAACAAATTGCTCCTTGGCAAAACCCAGCTGAAATTTATTAGGAGACCTAGTCCTCCTCCACCAAAAAACAGTTTAGGTGTTTAGTCATTCAAGTCTTCATAATCACGTAAGCAGAATCTTTTGTTATTTCCAAACTCAATCAGAAACAACATTAATTTCAAAAAGGTACAGATGGAAGCTACATACACAGGTTTTACTACAAGAAGGACCCTGAACTGTGGATCTTATAGGTTAAAAACCGGTTATCCAAGGGAACTACGAAAACCTGATCAACTGAAGTCTTTAATAAAGGACTAATGATGGTTGCTCTACAATGATTAATTCTATAGCCATTGAGATTCTTTCAACATATCCTATCCCATGAATAACTTTACTGTTAACCCACCACTCAGTATAGTAACACTGATACCAACAATAGGGCCAAATCTTGTCCTCCAGGATACTAGCAAACTAACCTCATTTCTATATATCTACTTTTCTTGCAAGTCTCAACAAAAAGTATGGGAAGTGGGATAGAGGAGCTTTTTGTCTGTCTTTATGGGTTTTCTTTTTGAGACATAGTCTCGCTCTGTTGCCCAGGCTGGAGTGTAATCGCACAATCTCGGCTCACTGAAAGCTTCACCTCCCGGGTTCAAGCAATTCTCCGGCCTCAGCCTCCCAAGTAGCTAGGATTACAGGCGTGCGCCACCACACTCGGCTAATTTTTGTATTTTTAGTAGAGATGGGGTTTCACCATGTTGGCCAGGCTGGTATCGAACTTCTAACCTCAAGTGATCTGCCCGCCCCGGCCTCCAAAGTGCTGGGATTACAGATGTGAGCCACCGCGCCCAGACTGTCTTTATGGTTTAACCAAGAGATCTGCATGTTATTAATCCAAGTAACTCATTGTCTAGGAAAGAGATGGACATATGCATAGCAACAAAGGGCTTTATCAAGTCCAAGGGCAAAACAAGGTGAGGTTATATTGACAAGCTCCCCCACCCCACCCCCGCTTCAGATTATTTTTAATTCATTGAGTGCCAGGTATTATACAATACCTGCATTTGAGGAACTGAGGAAATGTGCTGAGATAATACAAAGGATGAGAAAAATTGATGCAGGCCCAGAGGGAGCTCACAGACTGATGGCACCACAGACAGGCAGCACATGACATAGACACGCGCAGGCATCCCCCAATATCCAAATCGAACAGGGCCGCAGTTTCGGACAGTAACTTCAGATCACAAGGGATGCCATGCTATCGCATCTATTTGGTGCCTGGGTTTTGGAGAAAATAGCATTAATGAATAATGAGGGGCACCAGCCCTATCTTCAGAAGATGTCTCTGAAACTGTCTAGTTCCTGGCCAGGCATGGTGGCTCATGCCTGTAATCCTAGCACTTTGGGAGGCCGAGGCGGGTGGATCACGAGGTCAGGAGTTCTAGACCAGCCTGGTCAGCATGGTGAAACTCCGTCTCTACTAAAAATACAAAAATTAGCCAGGCGTGGTGGCGCGTGCCTGTAGTCCCAGCTACTTGGGAGGCTGAGGTAGAAGAATCACTTGAACCCAGGAGGCAGAGGCTGCAGAGAGCCGAGATCACTGCACTCCAGCCTGGGCGACAGAGCGAGACTCCATCTCATGTTCCTGTGTTTGGGTAACAAGAATTTGGAGGCAGAGAATTCAGGTAATGAGGCAACCTGTAAATAAAGCCTGTGGCGGCCAGGCATGGTGGCTCACACTTGTAATCCCAGCACTTTGGGAGGCCGAGGCAGGCAGATCACTTGGGGCCAGGAGTTTGAGACCAGCCTGGCCAACATGGCGAAACCCTGTCTCTAATAAAAACACAAAAATTAGCAAGGTGTGGTGGCACAAGCCTGTAATTCCAGCTACTTGGGATGCTGAGGCAGTAGAATCTCTTGAACCCACATGGGGGAGGTTGCAGTGACCCAAGATGGTGCCACTGCACTCCAGCCTGGGCAACAGGCCAAGACTCCATCTCTCAAAAAAAAAAAAAAAAAAAAAAAAGCTGTGGTAAGGGCTCGGAAGGCCAGGAGCAGATGACTGAGGGAGATCTACTCTAGGTGAAAGGAAAGGCTTCCCCAAGAAAAGATGGTGGAGCTGAGTATACTAAAAGACACTACAAATTGGTTAGGCATGGAGTCTGAAAAATAGAGGGGTCGGGGGAAAATTCTGTCAGCATTGACAAAGACCCAGTGGACAGAGGGCAAAGGACACCTTGAGCATTTGAGGAACTGAGGAAAAGCTAGTTTGGCTGGCCCAAATCACATCTTGAAGCTTGTGTTAGGGGTTTTGGTCTTTATCCTAAGCTGAAGCCACTAGATTTTTCAGTAGAAGAATGACCTGGTCAGATCTGTGTTTTGAAAGGATTGTTCTAGCTCCTGGGGAGAGAAGGGATCAGAGGGGGTACAGGGGAATGTGAGAACCGTCAAGACACAGCAGTGGGGGCAGACAGCACTTTCAAAGACAATCAGAAAGAAGGAGGAGGAATTTAACCAGGTGACCAAACTCTTATCTGGCACTACAGAGCACCCAACTCAGAGTCACTGTCCCCAAGAATGAGGTGGCTGTAGGTCATTAGAAATCAGTGCCTGTCACAAACCTCAAAAGACTAGGAGGATAGGAAGCATGGCAGCTAATACTGGCCTTCCACTGGAGTGTTCCTTATTCAATAAGGGGCCAAAATGGAATTCAAGGGGAAACTTACGGGGAGCCCCCTTTTCCACCACAAAATAGCTGTTTGTTTAAATTACTGCATAGGTCTATAAGTCAGATGTTTGGAGATGACAGCAAAAATTCATATCACACTTTCACAACTCTTAGAAGTCCTTTCCTCCAAATATAGTAGTACACAAATAGGGCTTCTGACTTGAAAGGGAGTATCTCAGCTTCTCCACTTCAATCCTTTTTTTTTTTTTTTTTTGAGACAGGGTTTCACTCTGTTACCCAGGCTGGAGTGTAGTGGCACAATCATGGTTCACTGCAGCGCAGACCTCCCGGGTAGCTGGGACTACTGGCATGCGCCACCACATCCAGCTAATTTTTAGCAGAGATGGGGTCTCACTATGTGACCCAGGCTGGTCTCAAACTCCTGGGCTCAGCTGATCTGCCTGCTTCAGCCTCCCAAAATGCTGGGATGACACATGTGAGCCACTGCACCCAGCCTCCACTTCAACTACTTTACCATCAGGCTAGAGAAACTGAGGTCTGGGAAGATTAACTAATATCCTCTCATCCCAATTAGTCTTAAGGTAATACATTTTTCCTAAAGCACACATATTACTTTTGGTTAAATATTTTGTGGATATCAGGTAATATAGAAAGGATTTTTCTTTTTCCTCTTACTGTATGATGAGGAAATCTACACATTCTGATTTTTAACTAAGCAGATTAAATAAAATACCACAATATTTTATCAAGGTATTCTGAAGTTTAAGAATCTATATGGTAGAATCATGAAACTGCCATAACGGAATTTTGTAAATGGCCAGGGATAATGAGACCCCATTTCTACAAAAAACAAAAATATTAGCCAGAGGCCAGGCATGGTGGCTCACTCCTGTAATCCCAGCCCTTCGGAGGTGGAGGCAGGCAGATCACTTGAGGCCAGGAGTTTGAGACCAGCCTGGCCAATATGGCGAAAGCCCATCTCTATTAAAAATACAAAAATTAGCCAGGCATGGTGGCACATGCCTGTGATACCAGCTACTTGGGAGGCTGAGGCATGAGAATTGCTTACACCCAGGAGGCGGAGGTTGTAGTGCACCAAGCTCGCACCGCTGCACTCCAGCCTGGGCAACAGAGCCAGACACTGTCTCAAAAAAAAAAAAAATTAGCCAGGTGTGGTGGTGCACACCTGCAGTCCTATATGCTTAGAAGACTGAGGCAGGAGGATCACCTGAGCCCAGAAGTTTGAGGCTGCACTGAGCTATGACAGTGCTAGTGCACTCCAGCCTGGGTGACAGAACCAGGCTCTGTCTCTAAATATATAAGCCAAAAAACACTTGGGGATATGGAAATATTGTCTCTTTGGGCAGGGTTACATGTATGTATACAATAACACTTAAGATCTGTGCATTTTAATATATGTAAATCATACCTCAACTTAAAAAAAAAAAGAGAGGGGAAGATACCAAGAGCCTCGTTTTCTTTATTGCTTAGAATACAGGAGCCCTAGCTTCATCAGTCTTAAGAGAAGGTCTCCAACAGAAGGAATAAGTCCTCGTGTTCTATAGCACTGCAGGATGCCTATAATACTATATAGTTTCAATCAGCTAGAAGGAAGATAATGAATGTTCCCAACACAAATAAATCATAAACATTTGTGATGATGGATCTAATTACTATACATGATACATATGTAAAAAAATCACTATGTACCCCATAAATATGTACATTTATATCAATTTAAAAAAATGAGAAGGTATCCAGATAAGTGTTTTATACGTATCCCATCACTCCCATATTACACATGGATATTCAGAAATTGTTTTAGCTATAGAAACTTTAAGTACATTTATGATACTATGTGCTTTAGATCCTTGTTTTAGAGTGTGCAAGCAAATTCATTTAAGTCTAATTCAAATTGGAATACACTAACATCATCTAAATTTCTTTAAAAATATACAAGTAAATTTCTCAGCCATGTTATAAAGTAATCTTATTTAATTCTTAGAAAAATGTAGTAATTACTTTCCAGGAAATGTAAATTAATACATAGCAATAAATAGTCAATGACTTTATTCCTAGTGGGAATTCAAACCAAATCACAATTTATTGAAATGATTAGTTCAAAGTTTATTTTAAAACTGCTGACATAGGCCAGGCGCGGTGGCTCACGCTTGTAATCCCAGCACTTTGGGAGGCCGAGGCGGGCAGATCACGAGGTCAGGAGATCGAGAACACAGTGAAACCCCGTCTCTACTAAAAATACAAAAAATTAGCCGGGCGTGGTGGCGGGCGCCTGTAGTCCCAGCTACTCGGAGAGGCTGAGGCAGGAGAATGGCGTGAACCCTGGAGGCGGAGCTTGCAGTGAGCCGAGATTGCGCCACTGCACTCCAGCCTGGGCGACAGAGCGAGACTCCGTCTCAAAAAAAAAAAAAAAAAAAAAAAACTGCTGACATATATGTAAATCTCCAGTAATGGATGAAAGGCCATTTTTATTTTGGTTTCAGGCAGGAACCATGGGGAGTAGAATTTCTGCACAGAATAGTTATTTAAAAGACTGAGTAATCTACCATTTTTGAAGACATTTAGAATTTCACAGAAGGTTACACACACACACACACACACACACACAGCTAATTTTATTTACTGGGGCTGCTCTATAAGTGGCAAAACTAGAGTTTTCATGGTCTCACTGCCATGGTTTCAACCAAAAGGCTGAATGACCTCAATTCAAAGTGGCTATGAACAACAGCAATCTTGAGCTAAAAATCAATTTAAAACACCAACTTCAAAGTGTGGAAACTCCACTGATAGAAAATGAAACAGTAATAGGAGTTGTTAAAGTATACAAAACACACCTTCCTCTCCCTTCGTAGTTGGATAATTTCAAGGTGTATTTTCAGTTTAACCTGGTTTCTCTTCTTTCATCATTTAACATTCTATTTTGATGTGTAGTGCCCTGTACTTCCTGTTACCACATCTTGATATTCTACTGCAAATCATGACTCATCCTTAAATCACAGAGAAACTCATCAAAATCCAAAATTTCACAGCACATAGGAACTCAGTCTTTCGAGAGGGCAGCATTCTTAGAACATTACTTGAACCACAGACGACAAAAAACACTGAACAAGTCTATGAAGAAATTATGTCAATCCATGGTTGAGCCATCACATTTATTAGATCAATAAATAGAAGCTCTTTGTGACAATTTCGGTCTCAGTACTAATTATTCAAATGTGTTACATGATATGTTAAGTGAAAAAAGTTATAAAACAGTAAGTACAGTGTGCTTTCAATTAAAAATGGTATGTGCATGTGTGGATGTACAAAGACACACATACGCATTTTTTTAAAACTGGACAATTACACACCAAAATGTAAACAGTGGAATTATGGGAGATGTCTTTTTTTTTATAGCAGTTTTCTGTATCTCTGTAAGGCAATTCACGTTAATATTTTTTACAGTAGAAAAAATCAACCAACCTTTAGAAGACACTATTCTGCTAGCATGGTCTCAAAGTGTGTTATAAGTCAATTTATACAGGCAAAGAGGAATTAAAGATAACTAGGACATAAAAAACTTTCGCCTGAAACACACAAGAAAATCTGACAAAAATAGAATCCCCTTCCCCTCATCTGTGTATTTATGTACAGAACCTTAGGAAAGGGTCAGAAGACAGTCATCTGGGCTCTACAGCCAGAACAAAGCCAGAATGGACAGACAGCCCATTTCTTTTAAACTTTAATGAGATAGCTGGTGCAGAGGTTCACACCTGTAATCCCAGCTATTGCGGAGGCTGAGGTGGGAGGATCACTTGAGCCCAGGAGTGCAAGGCCAGCCCTGGCAACATAAACAATTAAAAAAATAAAGTTTCATGAGGAAGTCCAGGTCTGGGAAACACGGAGACGACTGAGTCATTCCTTAGAATTGGAAGGGAACAAAACTAACGATTAGTAAGCAGCAACTCACCCTCAGTGAAAAAAGACTCTACTCCAGGAAGTCACATTCTTGGATAGTTTTCTATGAAGTGTTTTGGGTTGTCATCAGGTCATGTTTTGCAACATTTCACAGCACCATATTGGTCTTCTGAATCAGATAGATATATGAATATAATTGGGTACCACAGAACACACAAAATCTAATATCTGACAGCTAAGAAGGGAATATTTTAATTTACACACACTGCCTGGAAGTCCTTTAAGACCAATTTCAGGAAAAGATTCAAGTTCCAAAAAGTTACTACAAATATAAATTTTAACATATGACCTCAGCGTTACATGTACTGTATATTAGCACTTTTGACTTATTTAATTTTTTATATAAGAAAAAGAGGAGGTCTTTAATAAATGTTCAGGTAACTTCAAAACTCAAACGGAGTTGGCAAATCACTGCTCTCCCCTATCTGGACTACGGCCATTCTGGTCTCAACAGCACTGGTACCAAGTGCATGAAGATGCTATACTCGCAGAGTTTCAGAGATGGCCTAATTCAGGACATAAAGGGTACACCATCACAATGTCACCATCTGTATGTCACTCTATTATTGCATGTTACTGACCAAAAAGAGAAAATTCATGAATGCTATGTTATGTATGTGGCCAAAATTACAGATGATAACTTTTAAATGTCCTATTTGTTGACTGAATGTGTGTTAAAGAGCTTTCATCATCTTCATCATCATTAAAGTAAATAAGATTTTTCTCAATCCACTATAGACATTTTGGGCCAAAAAATTCTTTCTTGTGCATTGTTGACTGGTTAGCAGCAACCCTGGCATCTACCCTCTAGAAGCCCGTGCACCCCCTTAGTTATAACAACCAAAAACGTCTCCAGACATTGCCAAATGTCTCCTGGGAGGTAAAATTACTCCTAGTTGTGAACCACTAACATAAATGAACCTATGGGTCCCAAATAATTACTTAGAAGGAGGAATTCTAAATACTTCCTTTTTTATTTAAAGGAAATGTACTCTGGAGAGAGTTTACAACCTCCATTCTTAAGGAACACTCATGCAAAATGTATGAGATCTTGTAAGTCTTTTTTCTTACCTATTATAAGTTTTGTTAGCCTACTCATAGTTTTCAATGATACAATTTATTGAGCACCTACTCTGTGACAGGCATAGCATTAGGGACATCCTGTACTCATGTCCACTGACTCATACCCCGGTCGAGCTGTTCGGGCTGTTTTTAGGACACACTTTGCCACCGTAAAAGAACTGCCAACACCTTAAAAGCAACACGTCTTTGTCAATAAAGGGGCCCCATCGTTCCAATCAGGTTCCTTTTGACCCTTTTTAGTAACTCCACACATTTCTAGGCAAAATTTAAATTAAAAAAAAAAAAAACAAAAAACCACTTTTAGAGGGCAGAAGGCCTTTGCTATATTTGGCATAGAAAGGCCATCACTTTTCAAACTCAAGGCAGGATCATTACTGGAAACGCTAAGAACACTTATGGACAGTCTCCTTAACTGCCTGACCCATGTGCCCTCATAACACAATTTGTAATTTTATCATCCTCATAAATTGAAACTCCTAACTGACCTTTTCCAAATAAATGAGTGCCATGGCGAGAGAGAAAGAAAAAGAGATCAGAGGGTATTTTGTAAGGCTCACAAATCGATTGCAGCTCAAGAATAGATGCCTGGAACATGCTCCACACCCCCCCACCCCCAAAGACAAGCACAGATGGAGAAGATGGGTGTGTGAGCTGCTTATCTCCCCCAGCCCCTCAACACACATACACACGCGGGAAAGAAAAACCTGCAAATCTGAAATCCAAAATGGCCAAAGTGACTTCAAAGTTTTCAAGACATGTCCTGAAAAGGCTCGCTGGGCGGCTGCACCCCTAAGAAAATAAAGCCATAACTTGTCTCCTTCCCCAGCGCCGGGCTCCCAGGCTGACAGTGGCTGCACAAAACCCCTCCTGTGCCGAGCAGCGGAAACTCCTAATGAGATTAGTTGGTGTGTGTGCAGACATTACTTAGCAATGACTAAGGGGGCTCTCTCTTCCTGCAGCAGCCAGTGGAAAATTCAAGGAACTTTTTCCCCCTGCAGCAGCAGAATCCCTTTAACCCTCTCCCCAGCCAACTCCAAAAACAACTCAGCCTCCCCCTTCCCCGCCACCCTCAGGCTGGAGGACTGGGGTGGGGGGAGTTAAAGACCTGCCAGGGGCTTTCAAAGGAGGGAGGGTAGGAGGGGGCTGGCGGGGAAGGGGTGGGGGACCCCTCGAACACTACAAAGGAAACTGTAAAAGGCACAAATACATAAACCTGAGAAGGAGCAAACCACAGTTTCTTTGTGAGCTCCTCTAGTGAGTCATTTTCAAGATGCTGTCTGCTGCCAGTTTCAAAGCGGAAGCGCATGGCAATTAGTCTTGCCGTTTCCAGACAAGCCAGAAACTCTCCCGACACTCGTTTTTTTTTTTTCTTTCTAAAAAGCCCCTTTTGCAGTTTCTGAAATAACATTTCTTGCTTCCACCTCCACCCGCCGCCTAACTGCAGCTTGTCC
This sequence comes from Hylobates moloch, assembly GCF_009828535.3. Lineage (NCBI taxonomy): Eukaryota > Metazoa > Chordata > Mammalia > Primates > Hylobatidae > Hylobates > Hylobates moloch. The sequence continues at coordinate 96,086,408 of NW_026652287.1, read as the reverse complement.
CTAGGATGATTCGGTTCAGAAAATATAACAAAACTGAGACCTTTTATTTTTGCTTTTTAACTACTCCAAAATCTTAATCCCGCCTCCCCAAAAGTTACAGTAGCGTCACAGGCCAACGTTGAGTTCGAAGGTAAACAGGGATGGGGAGTGGAAGGGGCCCCAAGATCATTTCTTGCCCGGTCCTTCTCCAAAACCATGCCCAATAAAAACCACCGGCTTTTAAATGTCCGACCGGGCGTGCGCCTGGGGCGGTGACCTGGGCGGGGGTCACCTGCCAAGCGAGAGTGAACGCAGCCCCCAGCCCCACACCTTCGCGACCCATGCCCTCCGCCGCCCTCTCCATCCCTGTCTTCCTCCCTGGATCCGAGCACCGGTGCCCTTTGCCCACTCGAGGGCAGCCTGACTGCGGTCCCAGCTGGAAGGTCGGCGGTGGTCCAGCCTCCAGGCACTCAGCCTGCTGCGGCCACGGTTCTTCCCAGGGACCCGAAGTCTCGCCGTCCCCCGCTCCCCGCGCTGCCTGCAGCGGGGCCCTGGGCGAGCTCCCAGGGTTGCACGCCCGGCGCCCCTTCCTCTGGGCTCGCAGAGCAGCCCCAGGGAGGGGAGCCGCGGGCGCAGGGTCCCCGCAGCCCCGGGCCCAGCGCGAGCCCGGGCGACGGCGGTGGCAGCGACGCGGGCGCAGGAGCATCTGCGGCGCCCCCTCCCCGCGGCCGGCCCTCCAGCGCGGACGCACCGCCACCGCCACCCCCACCCCAGCCCGCAGCCCACCCCGCGGCGCCCCCCGCCCCACCCCCACCGCGCCCAAGAAAAGAAAGAAAAAAGGAAAACACCCCAAAGAAACTTTCTAAGTGTCCGAGCAACAGGCAGAAGCCCTGTTACCTACCCAGATGTGGGGAAGTCTTCTTCGGGGGGAATTTCTAGGAGGACCCGGGCGAAAGCCCCCGACTTTCCATGCTGACAGGCGTCTGCAGACGGTCTGTGGCTCTTGTAATGAGATCCTGATTTTTCCCCCTTTTTTTCTTTCTCTCGCTCCTCTTTTTTTTCCCCTCTGGTGTGTGTGAGAGCAGGAAGTTGGAGCAGTCAGGCCGAGCCGGCTCACTTCCTTTACTGCATTATTCCCCAGGCGGTGTGCAGTCTGTGTAAACAGGCTTTTCCGCCCCGCGCCGCGCGCCCCGGCCGCGGCTGTGCGCCGGGGCTGGCCGCCCAGGCCCGCGCCTCCCCCGCCGCCCCGGCCCCGCGCACGCCCCGCACCGCCCCCACCCGCCCCGCTTCCTGCGCGGCCACCCCGGGGAGGAGCCTCCGACCCGCGGCGACTCCGCGCGCCCGCAGCCCCTCCCCACGGGGAGAGGGGTCCGCCCGCAACCCACAGAAGCCGCCGCGCTTCCCGGGACGCCTGGGATCCCTCCTCACCTCAACCCCTGGGGGTCGAGCGCGCGGGGCACCACAACGGGGTCGTGCCCTGCGCAGTTGGCCCGGGAGGGGGGTCCCGAGGTGGGGAGGCGGCTGGACTCGCTGTTTCCCATCCGCTGGGATGGAAGAGTTGGGGGGCAGAGGGGAATCGGGAGTGGGGTTCAGGGTTTGGTTGCTCTGGGCAAAGGACTGCTTTTCCTGTGGGTGCGGGCACAGTTTCCGCATGGGGTTGGAGATGGACACCGTTCCTGTCTGGGTTTTCGATGTTTTAAAAGCCAGCCCTCGGCCGGGCGTGCTGGTTCACGCCTGTAATCCCAGCACTTTGGGAGGCCAAGGCGGGTGGATCACCTAAGGTCAGGAGTTCGAGACCAGCCTGGCCAACATGGTGAAACCCCGTCTCTACTAAAAATACCAAAAAAAAAAAAAAAGAAAGAAAAAGAAAAAACAATTAGCCAGATGTGGTGGTGGATCCCTATAATCCCAGCTACTTGGGAGGCTGAGGCGAGAGAATCGCTTGAACCTGGGAGGCAGAGGTTGCAGTGAGCCGAGATCGCCCTATTGCACTCCAGCCTGGGCAACGAGGGAAACTCTGTCTCAAAAAAAAAATAAAAAAAAAAAAGCCAGCCCTCAGTTGTGGGGCGGGCCTGTGGGCAAAGGATAAGGATCCACAACACTGGAAGCCATGGAAATAACCAATGCCCGCAGGGCCGGAGACTGAGGCTTGAAGGGAGGCTCTGTGGTCTCAGGACTGGTCGCACCTCCACATCCCTCAAGGAGGTCCTGCCTCTGAGGGCTCAGGCCAGGCTCTGATGGGAGAGCCTGCCCGTTGCCCTAGGCTAAGACAAGGTTGGGGGGGATGCCTGTTGAGGAGCCTCTCCCTTCCCAGGTCTGCGCCCCACCCTCACTACTCACCTTCCAGAACCTTCCATTCCCATGCCGCCACTTAGCAGCCCAGACGCCTGGTTTTCAAACTTGACCCTAGGGGCTTGTTAAACCACTGGTGGCTGGACCTCTCCTGGAGTCCCAGATTCAGTAGGTCTGGGGTGGTTCCCAGCCCCGGCTAATGTCAGAATCACCTGGGGAGTGTTTTGACACTCTCCAACAATATACTCAACCCAGGCCAATTAACTCAGATTCTCTGGGGGCCGGGGGTGAGTCCTTTCAAAAGGACCACATTCTAAGAGTTCCTCCACTACATTTGTTTCTATTTTTGTAATCTCTCCTGAAAGATTATTTTGTTTACAAATTTCTCACTGCCATCAACTGTGAGCTTCTAAAGGGCACGGGGTGGGGTGTGTTTTACTGATTAGTACCACATCCCAGCTCCAAGTGCCTATCAGAGCACACAGGTGATAGGAATTTCCTTCAGGTATTTGCTTCAGGGCTCCTGTCGGTAGTCCACTGGAAAGGGTGGGAGAATGCCCTCCAGATCTATGAGAAGTGGGAAACCCGTGGGGTATAGGGTGGGGGCAAGGTAGGAGAGTGGGGCAGAAGGAGAAAATATGGAAAAGAGGGCTGCTTATGAATCCCTGATTTCCCACAGCTAATTTTCCACTTAGGGTATTATCGTTTTAATCCCCAGTCGTCTTCTTCTGTCACTCAGCAGAACACCTATGGTGTCCCTATATGATCCAGCTGTTGGACTGAGAGAATGTAAACTTACTATCCTCAGGGAAAAAAAAATCCACACAGTTAAGAACTCACGTTGCTTTGCTTTAGGAGGTATATGCCTGAAAGAAACCGGTCTGAAAAGGCTATGTTCTGTATGATTCCAAACTATATGACATTTTGTAAAAGGCAGTATGGAGACAGTAAAAAAGATCAGTGGTTGTCAGGGGTTAGCAGGGAGGGAGGGGTGGACAGGAGGAGCACAGAGGGCAAGGAAACTACTACTAGGTATGATACTATAATGGTGGACACATTTGTTAAAACCCACAGAATGTACAACACGAAGAATGAACTCTAATGTAAACCATGGACTTTGGGTGATAATGATGTGTCAATGTAGATTCAATTACAACAAAGGTACCACTGTGGTGGGGGATGTTGATGATTGGGGAAGCTGTACATGTGTCAGGGCAGGAGGTATATGGGAAACCGCTGTGCCTCCTACTCAGTTTTGCTGTGAGTCTAAAATCACTTTAGGGTCGGGCATAGTGGCTCACACCTGTAATCCCAACACTTTTGGAGGCCAAGGTGGGTGGATCACCTGAGGTCAGGAGTTCGAGACCAGCCTGGTCAACATGGTGAAACCCCATCTCTACTAATAATACAAAACTTAGCCAGGTGTGGTGGCAGACGCCTGTAATTCCAGCTACTCGGGAGGCTGAGGCATGAGAATTGCTTGAACCCGGGATGTGGAGTTTGCAGTGAGCCAAGATCAAGCCATTGCACTCCAGCCTGGGTGACAGAGTGAAATTTTGTCTCAAAAAAAAAAAAAAATCACTTTAAAAAGTGAAAAATAGTGTAGGGGCCAGGTGTGGTGATATTACTCTCACCTGTAATACCAGCTACTCAGGAGGCCAAGGCAGGAGGATCGCTTGAGCCCAAGAGTTCACACTCCAGCCTGGGCAACAGAGTGAGACCCTGTTTTTCTCTTTTTTTTTGAGACAGAGTCTCTCTCTGTCGCCCAGGCCGGAGCGCAATGGTGTGATCTCTGCTCACTGCAACCTCCGCCTCCCGGGTTCAAGCAATTCTCCTGCCTCGGTCTCCTGAGTAGCTGGGATTACAGACACGCGCCACCATGCCTGGCTAATTTTTGTATTTTTAGTAGAGACGGGGTTTTACCATGTTGGTCAGGCTGGTCTCGAACTCCTGACCTCGTGATCTGCCCACCTCAGCCTCCAAGTGTTGGGATTATACGTGTGAGCCACCGTGCCCAGTCAACCCTGTTTCTTAATACACACACACACGAAGAATATGAAGTCTGTTTTTTAAAAAAAGTGTATTCAAAGCCAAATGTATTTTAATTCAGTGATTTTTATGCTTTTATTTTTGCACAACAAATCTTTGTAGAATCCTAACATGTAAGGGAGCATGTTTTTGTCAACCAGTTTTATTGTTTTGAAGAAATACCTCATCTGAAACACTCTGACACACTTTTGGGCAGCTTTAGGGTTTCCCAGCCCATATGAAATCCTGGTAAGTTTCTCTGGTGTTTTAGATTGTCCTCACGACTACTCTCAGCTCTTCACGTGCATGGGTGATTCAGAGCTGACTCTGGTCTTCCTCAAAGCACAGGGCATAGCTTTTATTTTCAGGTGTCGGCAGCTTCCGTTCTTTGCATTCTAAGAGAAAGCTGCTATTTGTTTTCCATGCTTTCCTTCCCACTATCAAAAACCAGCCAAGGCCAGGGGAGGTGGCTCATGCCTATAATCCCAGCATTTTGGGACGCCACAGCAGGCGAATCACTTGAACCCAGGAGTTCAAGACCAGCCTGGGCAACATGGCGAAACTCCATCTCTCTACAAAAAAATACAAAAATCAGCCAGGCATGGTGGTGCATGTCTGTGACCCCAGCTACCCCAGCTACTCAGGAAGCTGAGGTGGAAGGATCACCAGAGCTCAGGAGGTCTAGGCTGCAGTGAGCCGTGGTCACACCACTGCATTCCAGCCTGGGCAACAGAGCGAGACCCTGTCTCAAAAAAAAAAAAAAAAAAAAAAAAGGCAGCCAAAAGATGTGGTATCTGCTATTGCATGATCCACACTCCGCTTTCTATGCTTTTGTTTTGAAACAGCGAGGAGTTAAGACTGAGTAGATTTCAAGTAACAGTTCTTTAGGAGCCCTTTATAGCAAGTGACAGAACCCAGGGTCATATATTTTGGCTGGCCAAGAAACAAGTGAGACGCTCTCAGCTTTAAAAAGAACAGCTGAGATTCCACCAGGGATGATAGGCAAAATCTGTGTGTTTGAGGAATGAGAGCTAGTGTGATATTCTGGAAGGTACACAGGCAGGGTCAGGGAGAGGCAACTCAACTCAACTCTATGTATGAAGAGTGGAAGAGGGCTAAGTCTCAAAAAATAATAATAATAATCAAAGCCTGGTTCCAAAAGAAGGGGTGTTTTAGTCAGCTTCTGCTGGGATAATATCATGTAACAAACAACTCCAAAACTTAGTAGCTTATGGCAACAAATGTGTCTAGGTTGGCTGGGCTTGGCTGGGCTTGGCTCCGGTCTGCAGGCTGAATGCATGTCGGCTTCTCATTTCTGGGACCAGGCTAAAGGAACAGACACCACTTGGGACGAGGTTCTCAAGGAGAGTTGGAGCTCAAGTTGGGGTGAATGGAAACGTGATGCTTCTTAAAACCTCTGCTTAGGACTGGCACACTCCCACTTCTACACTTTAACATCCTACAATGTATAACAGAATGGGGTGCTATCAAAAGTAAACAAAAAAATTACAGATGGGTGAGAAAACAGAGCAGGAGAAGAAAATTAGTTTTACAATAAACCAAACTGAAATTTACAGTAAACCAAGCAGAATAAATAATGTTTGAAGCTTATGAATTGACGAATTTCTGATAGAAGCTTAAAAAGGTTTGCCATCACTACCTTTGAAGACTGCTTCAATACTAGGGGGCTAGGAGGTAGGGCTGGGAATGAACAGCCAAAGCCTGAGGGTAAGACAGACCACTGTGGTGGAATGTGTACATTTGGAATCAGGAATTTCGGGATCCAGTCCCATACCTGACTTGTTCTAGCTATGGGACTTTGACTAAATCACTCACCCTCTCTAGGCTGGAACAAGTGTCAGTTTTTACTGATGTTTCCCGTGAACGCCAATTTTACATTAAAACAACGTGTTATGGACTAAGATTCTTAAATGTTCATTTAAAAGCGTATTTAAAATAGTTGTATAGACTTGTAGGCAGCCCCCTGTTGGAGTCTGCGGTCTCCCTTTTGTGTTGTTAGAGGTATTTCAGGGGGACATTTGAGAAATATTGACTTGGACCATCTTTTTTGCCCTCAGACAGGCCACTCAGGGGGCAGAAGTTGGGAAACTGCAGTCCACAGAACCCACTGCCTGTTTCTGTATGACTTTTGAGTGAAGAAGTATTTGCCTTTTCTTTTTTATTTTTAATTGTGGTTAAAAAAATCAAATTTACCATCCTATTTTTAAGTGTATAGTTAGTTCTGTAGTGTTAAGTAGATTCACGTGGTTGTGAAGCTCACCTCCAGAATTTTTTCATCTTCTGAAACTGAAACTCTATCCCCATTAAACCCGAGCCCCCATTTTTCCCTTCCCCAGCCCTTGGCAGCCATCATTCTACTTTTTTGTTTCTATGAATTTGACTAGATACTTTGTATAAATGGAATTGTACAATATTTATCTTTTTGTGACTGGTTTATCACTTAGCATAATGTCCTCAGTGATCATCCATATTGATCATGCGACAGGATTTCCTTTCTTTTTATTTTATTATTATTATTATTATTGAGATAGGGTCTTGCTCTGTCACCCAGGCAGTACTGCAGTGGCATGATCACAGCTCACTGCAGCCTCGACCTCCCAGGCTCAAGTGATCGTCCTTCCTCCACCTCCCAAGTAAGTGGGACTACAGGTACCCACCACCACACCTGGCTAATTGTTTATTTTTTGTAGAGATGGCATCTTGCTATGTTGCCCAGGCTGGTCTTGAACTCCTAGACACAAGCAATCCTCACACCTCATCCTCCCTAAGTGCTGGGATTACAGGCATGAGCCACTGCACCCGGCCTTCCTTCCTTTTTAGAACTAGATACTATCCCATTGTTTGTGCATACCACATTTTATTTATCCATTCATTTGTTTTGGACATTTGGGTTGCTTCTACCTCTTGGCCATTGCAGGTAATAAGAATCTACATTTTTAAATGTTTGAAAACAAGCCAAAAGAAGGATAATATTTTGTAATGTGAAAATTATGTGAAATCCAAATTTAGTGTCCCTAAGTAAAGTTTTATTGGAACACAGCCATATTCATTTATTTACGTATTGTCTAACACTGTTTTTGCACTATAACAGCATGCCTGAGTAGTTGTGACAGAGACCATATGGCCCATAAAGCTGAAGATATTTACTTTCTGGCTCTTTATAGAAAAAGTTTGTCAACTGTTGGCATAGGCAAAAGAGATTCTGTGCTGTTTTTTTGGTTTGGATTTTTAGCTGCGTTTTCTTTCTTATTCCAGACAAGGCCCTCGCTTGCCACATCACATAAAAATCTTACGTGTCTTTAATGCACTTCACGTCCAGGAACCTCAGCTTCAAAGAAAACCAAACACTCGTGCTTCATTTAATTCCCCGTATTTGGTCTTCCGAAGAGGTGGAGAATAGCTGGCGCTCACTGTCCCAGACACTGAGATGGCATTTCAAGATTTTCTGTACAGCCTGGTCTCTGAACAGACTTGAGCCTTTGTCTGCTGGTTCCCAACCCTGGTTACACATCAGAACCATGTGCTCCAGGACCTCACCCCTTGGAGTCTGAGGTTGAGCCCAGGAAACTCTGTGTCTCCATATTTGCATCCAGACACCCTCTGTCTTCATGAAACCCTTGTAAATGTCTTACTCATTCTTTAGACATGGCTTAAACCTCAGCTCCTCCAAGAAGTCTTCCAAGATTCACCAGATGAAATGCATGGCCCATTTCTCCTACACCCCCACAGAACCGCATTTGAACTTTACAGCTTAGACTTATTTCTATGACTCGCTCCACTATGCATTCCCATCTCTATATCCCTAACACCTGCCAAGAAAGTGCTAAAAATTTTTGTTGAATCAGTCCATAATAGAAGAAATGATGTAAAATACAGTTTTGTAAATGATGTTATACCGTACTAATTGAGATATGTGAATAATCATTAAGAAGAAGAAGAATTAATGACATTTGGGGGGAATTAAAACTGATTCCAAGCTTCAGATTTTTAAATTTAAAAAATGATTGAAATTCATTAACACCCTGTACCCTCACACCCACCCTGAATCCACATCGTACCTTTAGAAAGGAAGGGAGGGTAAATATGTAGTGGTAAAGTGTCACAACTCCTAAAACGGTGAGACACTGCCATAGTTTTCGGGATGAATACAAATGAGAGTGTGTACCGACCAGCTGCCGGTCAAAATCGCTTCCTACACGCTATAAATCTGACATGCTCAGAAAGGTACAAATGGTCTTTGGCCCTTTCCCTTTCAGTGATGCCCAGAGTTCCTGTGCATACAACTGTTTTGGATTTTAAATGTGTAGATCAAGAAAATCGAGTATTTTATCTTTTGTTTTGATCCCAGAAGGTGTTGGACAAGGCTTTGTAGGAAACTGCAGTCTTTTTTTTTTTTTTTAAATTGGGCAGCATTGGACAGTTACGGGAAGCTCAGGAAATACTGTGAAGGGCAGGATGTCACGCTGTGCGTTGATGGCAAAGATGGGGAAGAGGTGGTCGGGCCTTTCAAGACCAACTCCTTAAGGGTGGAAAAGGCTAAGTCATTGGAGATTCATGATCACATTTTTTAAAAATCCCTAAAAATAATTTGAGAGCAGCAAAAGGAAGACTGGGACCATGACACGAAGTGCAAGGATGATTGTGGAGTAGGGGTCTTCAGAGCAAGTAGAAGCTCCAAGGCACAAGTGTAAAATTCCTTCTCCTCAAGAATCTATTTGCATGGGTTGACAGGCTTTGTCTGGGGAGGCTGGAGCCAAAGGGGAGTTGTGGTAACAAATCAAGAAAAAGAAGCTGTTTCCTGTGAAACTTCAGGAAATTCGGAACACAGGCACGTCTTCCCTTTGGGGGCCAGCACAGAGATGAAGAGGGCATTTTCTCCACATTGGCATGGAACCTGATGGTCCCTGCAGGCATGAAGGGGGCCCCCGAATGAGGAAACCAGAAAGCACAGAATATGAACAAACATGTTCTGGAAATGTAGGGTTCCCCAGCCCCCCAACCTCTTATTCCCTCCTGTCTCTGTCTGGAGGCATTTCCAGTAGGAACGGCAGAGGTACGTTCTCTAACTGGCAAGTTTAGGAGAAGAAACTGGCATGCTTGGCTCAGCTTCCTTCTCTCTCCTCTTTCAGAGCCAGCTTGTCTCAGGAACACATGGTCTCAGTTCTCCGTGCTAGGGGGATGCCTGCAGTCTTTTGGCTTAGCCTAGGTAGGCAAACTCAGTCTTGGGGGCAAAATGACAAACGAACCCATTGTGCCTGCAGTTGGAAGGGTATCCTCCAATTTAGCTTTCGTCTCATGAGACTATCATTTTGATCTCCATCAGTCTGGCTCCTGGGTCTATCTCTCAATTGATTCCGAAATTGGACAGGGAAGAGGGAAGCCATTTATTGGGCTCCTAAACCCCCAGCCAGGTCGTGTGAGACCCCACCCTTGGCACTCTGAGAAACAACTGGAGAAGAGTGTTGAGGGTAAGGAGTGGGTAGGGAATTTCCATATGAGCAGGGAGAGATTGAACAATGTCCTAACTGGCGCATCTGTGGTCTTAGGGCCTCGTGTGTACCCACAGGCCAATTTAGCTACCAATGTACCCCAAGATGGGAGAGAAGAGAAACGCCATTCTGCAGGCTGTTTTTGGGAGCCATACATGGTGATTTGGAGGTAAAGGCTGTCATGCTATTGAATTCGCTTTAAATTGAGTGACTTCTGTAGGCCACTGTGAGGGTACTGAGGTTAGAAGCAGATACTGGGGTAAAAGGAAGAGTAGCACCCTCTCCCTGGAAGCATCTCTTCCTGGAAGCATCATGGCACTGGATACTCTTAGGAGGGTGAGACTTGGTAATATTCCACTCATACCCCCTTCTCTCCACAGCAATACACATTTCTTGAATAAACGCCATGGATACTTAAGGAGAAAAAATAAAAAATATTAGAAAATACATATAATGCCACACAGTCTAAAAAAGTGCCATTAAATAGATTAAGCCATTGATCCCTGATATTATTAATCCCGTTTTATGTTTGATACGAGTGAGGAGCAGAGATGTTAAGAGATTTATCAGCTCCAGATCACACAGTTAACAAGTGATGGAGTTGGAACTAAAATCCAGGTTTTCTGATCTAAATACAGATCCTTTCCACTATTCTTTGCTGTATGACAGTAGAGGACCACAAGGAAATAAAGAGAAGAACTCAGAAAGCAGGGTCAGGGAAACTGGATCGGACTCCTGGTTCTACCATGAACTTGAATCGCCCGAGATTTAGCCTCTTTGCCTATAAAACTGTGTGCTGAGGGCTTGGACTGGAGTGTGTCTAAGATTGTGACATGCTGAGAAGGTCCTGGGTGGTTCTCTGCTTTAGGTCACTGTCTTAGTCTGTTGGGGCTACTATCACAAAATACCATAAACTGGGTGGCTTAATTCAATGCCAGACATTTGTTTCTCATGGTTCTGGAGTCTAAGAAGTCCAAGATCAAGGTGCTGACAGACTTGGTGTCTGGTGGGGGCCCAATTTCTGGTTCATAGATGGCACCTTCCTGCTGTGTCCTCACATGGCAGAAGGAGTGAGGGGTCTAGGCCCCTTTCCTAAGGTACTAACCCCATTCATGAGGGCTTTATCCTCATAACCTAATCACCCCTGAAAGCCTTTCTCCCAATGCCATCACCTTGGGGGTTAGAATTTCAACATATGAATTTTTGGGGAACACAAACATTCAGATGCTAGTGTGTCCAGAGTTGGTTCCTGCCGGTGGGTTTGTGGTCTCCCTGACTTCAAGAATGAAGCCGCGGACCTTCGCGATGAGTGTTATAGCTCTTGAAGGTGGCATGGACCCAAAGCGTGAGCAGCAGGAAGATTTATTGTAAAGGGCGAAAGAACAAAGCTTCCACAGTGTGGGGGGGGAGCCTGAGTGGGTTGCCGCTGCTGGCTGAGGTGGCTAGCTTTTATTCCCTTATTTGTCCCCTCCCACATTCAGTTTTTGTCCTATCAGAGTGCCAGAGTGCCCTTTTTTCAATCCTGCCTGCGACTGGCTACCTTTAAGATCCTGCTGATTGGTGTGTTTTACAGAGCATTGATTGGTGCATTTTACAGAGTGCTGACTGGTGCCTTTTACAATCCTTTTGCTAGCTACGGAGCGCTGATTGATGCATTTTTACAGAGCACTGATTGGTGCATTTTACAATCCTGTTGGAAGACAGAAAAGTTCTCCAAGTCCCCACTGGACCCAGGAAGTCCAGCTGGCTTCCCCTCTCAATAGTAGTCACCTCCTGTCACAGTTATTCATAGCAGTTCTGCTTAGGAAGCACATGGTCACAGAATCAGCTTTGCAGAAGGCTGGGGCATTTTAATCAGCCACCTAGAGCAGTGGATTGAAAAGGTTATCTGCAACTCACAGTAGGAAATGAAGTTTACATCTAAACCCAATGCACACATATGTGGAACTGGAACAAGTTTCACAAAATAATAGTTTTTTTTGGTTTTTTGTTTTTTGTTTTTTTTACTTTTTTGTGTTGTTTTTTTGAGACAGGGTCTCACTCTGTCACAGTGCAGAGTGAGTGTAGCGGCTCGATCTCGGCTCACTACAGCCTCGAACTCCTAGGCTCAAGCAATGCTCCTGCTTCAGCCTCCCAAGTAGCTGGGACTACAGGCATGTGCCATCATGCTTAGCTAATTTTTTTTTTTTAAATAGAGACGAGGTCTCGCTATGTTGCCCAGGATGGCCGTGAACTCCTGGGCTCAGGCAATCCTTGCGCCTTTGCCTCCCACAGTGCTGGGATTACAGGTGCACTAAGCCACTGCAATCGGCCATTTCCTTTTTTTTTTTTTTTTGAAACATTTACTATGTGTTTTATTAGTTAAAACAAACAAACAAACAAAAAACAACTAATATTAAGAAGTAATTCCAGCACTTTGGGAGGCCAAGGTGGGTGGATCACTTGAGGTCAGGAGTTTGAGATCAGCCTAGCCAACATGGTGAAACCCCTGTCTGTACAAAAATTACAAAAACTAGCTGGGCACGCTGGCACGCATCTGTAATCCCAGCTACTCCGGAGGCTGAGACACAAGAATCACTTGAACCGTGGTTGCGGTGAGTCAAGATCGCACCACTGCACTCCAGCCTGGGTGACAGAGTGAGACTCCATCCCGAAAAAAAAAAACAAAACAGTTTTAAAACTTTTTTTTTTTAAGAAAACATTTACTATTTGAGTACTTTCTATTCTATTTCATTTGTTTAGAAAATGTTGGTTGCAACACACCAGTTTGATTTCATGACCCACAAACGGTTTAAGAGCCAAAATTTGACAAGCTGGAAATTGAAGAGTGGTGGTGGGAGAAGTCCTGGGAAGACAGGGGATCCCAGAAGCCAGCCGAGGCTGAATGGGAGAAAAGGAAAAGTAGGTAACTGCTGTGTGTGATTCAGTGTCCTTCCTAATATGCCCAACACTTTCACATCGTCTACCATCTCACTGGGAAAGTTCTCACTTCTGTCTTCTGTAGCTAAGAATGTTCAAAAGATACTTTATTTATCACTGTCTTGATTTATCAGCCACTCAGGCAATAAGTTCCTTGAGCAGTACTCCCTGTGTCCATAGCTGGCTGCTACGCATAACAGGGTGGGCTGTGATCTTTTTATTTTTTCTTTTTAATTAACAGCCAGATGCAAGAGGGTGTGATTTTTCGAAGGGGTCATGCAACAAGGTCGGGGTGTCACCAGGGGAAGCCTGATTTGACTGATGGCCCATGGATAGCATCACCTTGGTGACAGTCTGAGCCCTAGCTTACCGGTTCAGAAAGTTGAATGGACCTGTACCTCTGACCTTGGCCACTTGGCCTTGGGCCTCACCACACAAGGCCTCTTATTTATCTCTGAAGTCATCTCCAAATGGTCTTGTTCATGTAGTTACAGAGATTGCCTGGCAAGATTGAAAGCAGAAGGCAAGCTGGGTTTGGTGGTTCATGCCTGTAATCCCAGCATTTTGGGATGCTGCAGCTTGCTTAAGCCTAGATCAGGACCAGCCTGGGCAGCATAGCAAGACTCGTCTCTACAAAAAACAAAAAACAAAAAACTAGCCAGGCATGGTGGTGCATGCTTGTAGTCTCAGCTACTCGGGAGCCTGAGGGAGTATCTGTCTGGGAGGATCACTTCAGCTTGGGGTGTGAAGGCTGCAGTGAGCTGTGATCATGCCACAAAATAAAATACTAAAATAAATAAATTTAAACAAGACAGTATTAATAGAAGGCTTTCATCACACATCTTTAAACTTAGATACCATCCTCCAATCACACTGCTTGAAATTCACTAATATTTTTGTAGGTCCTGTAATTACATTGTCACTAGCACAAGAATATCACATTGCATTTTGCATGTTAAATGCATCCATTGGTTCAAGATAAACACTGAAAATACATCACAAATTTTAAAACCATCTTTTAGCACTTGTTCAATTTTTGATATGCACCAAACATGGCAGATACCTGAGCCGTTCTCAACTTTGAGAGGGCCCACCCAAGGAAGACCAGATTCTTGGTGACACAGTTTTCTTTCTTTCTTTTTTATTTTTTTGAGACGGAGTCTCGCTCTATCACCAGGCTGGAGTGCAGTGGCTCAATCTCAGCTCACTGCAACCTCGAACTCCCTGGTTCAAGCAATTCTCCTGCCTCAGCCTCCTGAATAGCTGGGATTACAGGCACGCTTCACCACACCCAGCTAATTTTTGTATTTTTAGTAGAGACGGGGTTTCACCATGTTGGCCAGGATTGTCTTGATCTCCTGACATCGTGATCCACCAGCCTCAGCCTCCCAAAATGCTGAGATTACAGGTGTGAGCCACCGCGCCCAGCCAGTGACACAATTTTCTTAGAACATCTGCAAGTGAATTCACTTCGGAGTGAAAGGAGAACATTTCTTTCTCAAAGTGACTGAAATGCCTGCAGCTCCTGTCCTGTTCAGAGGATCCTCCAAGGTAATCAGGAACCCAACCTAACCTTGGAGAATTTGTTCCTTCATGATTGACATGGTTTGTCTGTGTCCCCACCCAAATCTCATCTTGAATTGTAGCTCTCATAATTCCCACATGTTGTGGGAGGAACCAGGTGGGAGATAATTGAATCATGGAAGCTATTTTGCCCATGCTGTTCTCGTGGTAATGTATGTCTCATGAGATCTGACGGTCTTATAAGGGGAAACCCCTTTCACTTGGCCCTCGTTTTCTCTTGCCTGCTGCCATGTAAGATGTGCCTTTTGCCTTCTGCCATGATTCTGAGGCCTCCCCAGCCACGTGGAACTGTGAGTCCATTAAATCTCTTTTTCTTTATCAATTACCCAGTCTCAGGTATGTCTTTATCAGCAGCATGAAAATAGACTAATACGGTGATCAACAATGAAAGCACCTTGAGGTGAGCATCTTAAGGGCTGTTTCTTTCAGGCTATGATGAGGCTTAATGAACCAACCGGTCCTGCCCCATCAGAGAGGGTCCTCTCTGAAAAGCAGAAAGCTCCCACCCCCCATTTTTCATTCTGCCGGACAATTAAGCCAAAAATGGCCTTTCTCTTTGTGCTTCTTTACTGACCATGCCTGTTCTATCCAAATGTTCTTTCTTCAGACATTAAACTCCAGTCAAGTAGCTGTTCCACGAGACCTAAAAGGCATCTGTTTTTTCCCATCACATACAGACTCAATTTGTTTAATTTCATTTTCAGAGAGAAAACTTGCTTCCAAGCCCCCAGGTTGAACCTCTCTGTAGGCCCCACATACAACCAACATGACATGGTACAAAATAGACACCATGCCTGACTTTGAGTTTACCAAACTAACAGGGAAACAAGACATCTGCCTTAAACATACAATTTGGAGCAGAGTGGTACGATGAAGAGAAGCACAGATTCACTACCTTAGGCTCTTGTTCAAACCCTGCTGTGTGATTTTGGGAAAAACACTTCACCTACTGTCTTGAAAATAGTAGGCCTGAGACAAGGGGTGGTTCAGAAAAATCTCTCATGACTGAAACCCATTAACTTATTCATTCACGCATTCATCACATATTGTCTTAGCACCTACTATGTGTAAGGGACTGTGCCACAGGCAAGATTAGTAGAGATGAATCTTGCCTTCAAGGAACTGCCAATCTATAGCTTTCAGATATAAAATGTCATGATTCAAAATATGATGATAGGCTGGGCGCGGTAGCTCACACCTGTAATGCCAGCACTTTGGGAGGTTGAGGCGTGTGGATTACTTGAGGCCAGGAGCTCAAGTAAGGCTGGTCAACATGGTAAAACTCTGTCTCTACTAAAAGTACAAAAATTAGTCAGATGTGGTGGCACATGCTTGTAATCCCAGCTACTTGGGAGGCTGAGGCAGGAGAATGGCTTGAACCTGGGAGGCAGAGGTTGCAGTGACCCGAGATTGTGCCACTGCACTCCAGCCTGGGTAACAGAGCGAGAGTTCATCTAAAAAAAAAAAAAAATGATGATAAACAGAAAATGTATTAGCACAGGGGTGGGACGATCATCCTTGGGAGGCTGTGAGCTACATGGGGAAGGGTTAGATGGTCTTAGGTTCAGACTCAGCTTTTTGGTCTTGGCAAGTTCCTTGATCCCTTCTAGTTTCCACTTCCTTGTCCATAAAACAACAGGCATACAAGATCCACTTTGGAGTGTTGAGAGGAGTGTAGAGCTGAATAATACAAAATACCCCACATGTAGCTGGTATTCAATAAAGCGTCTTCTCAATTTCACTCTCAACCCTCAACATCCATTTTCTATCCAAGCAGCTGATTGATCTTTTCAAGAATGTAAAGCTGTCATATCACTTAGAACCCTCCATGCGCCCATTCAAATACATAGTAGAGAGGGCATACACCTCCCCTGTCGAAGATAAGTTTGTCCTTGTCCAGGGCCTTTGAGCTTTGAGCTCTTGCCTTCTTTTTTTTCTTCTCTTTTCTTTTCTTTTTTTTTGAGATGGAGTCTTGCTCTGTCACCCAGGCTGTAGTGCAATGGCACCATCTCGGCTCACTGCAACTTCTGCCTCCCGGGTTCATGCCATTCTCCTGCCTCAGCCTTCCAAGTAGCTGGGATTACAGGTGCCTGCCACCATGCCCAACTAATTTTTGTATCTTTAATACAGATGTGGTTTCACTAGGTTGGCCAGGCTGGTCTCAAACTCCTGACCTCAGGTGATCCACCCGCCTCAGCCCCACAAATTGCTGAGATTACAGGCGTGAGCCACCGCGGCTGGCCAGCTCTTCCTTTCTTGAAAAGTGATTGGTTCCTCACCAGTAGGGGCTCGGCTCAAATGTCATTTCTCCAGAGGCCTTTCCTCATCATACACTCCTCAGCCCAGTCACCTCTATCCCATCCTCCTGTTTACTTTTTATAACAACAACCTCTGATTATCTTGTTTCCTTGTGTGTTGTCTGCCCCACCTTCCTCAAGAAGCTATATTCTCCACAGGTTCATTCCTGGTCTCTCCTCTTCTGCCAAAAGCTAAGGTAGAGCCTGGCAAATAATAGGGGCTTGATAAATTTTTCTCTTTTTTTTTTTTTTTTTGAGATGGAGTCTCACTTTGTCACCCAGGCTGGAGTGCGGTGCCACAATCTCATCTCACTGCAGCCTCTGCCTCCTGGGTTCCAGTGATTCCCCTGTCTCAGCCTCTCGAGTAGCTGGGATTACAGGCACGTACCATTATGCCCCACTAACTTTTCATATTTTTAGTAGAGATGGGGTTTCACCATGTTGGCCAGGCTGGTCTCGAACTCTTGACCTCAGGTGATCCATCCGCCTCGGCCTCCCAAAGTGCTAGGATTACAGGTATGAGCCATCATGTCCGGCCGATAAATATTTTTTGAATGTATATCGTTGTTATTATTCCTACTATCATTTGGTGGTTGGAATTTATCTAAGGAAAGATTCCTCAGGTTATATCTGTACCTGGAACCAGAAGAGGAAGCTAGTTGCATGCCTGAAATACAAAGCTGGGAAGGACTAGTAGGAGGAAGGAGGGTGTGGGCCCTGAAGGGAGTTTTGTTTTTTGTTTTTGTTTTTGTTTTTCCTTTTGAGACAGGGTCTCACTCTGTTGCCCAGGCTGGAGTGCAGTGGCACAAACATGGCTCACTGTAGCCTTGACCTCCCAGGCTCAAGCGAGCCTCTCACCTCAGCCTCCCAAGCAGCTGTGCCACCATTTCTGGCTAATTTTTTTATTTTTTTTTTATAGAGAGGAGGTTTTACTATGTTGCCCAGGTTGGTCTCAAACTCTTGGATTCAAGTGATCCTCCTGCCTCAGACTCCCAAAGTGCTGAGATAACAGGTGTAAGCCCCATGACTGGCCTGATGGAGTCTTTTAATGCAGTAGAAAGAACTCCAGGCCAGGTGCAGTGGCTCATGCCTGTAATTCCAACACTTTGGTAGGCCGAGGTGGGCAGATCACCTGAGGCCAGGAGTTCAAGACCAGCCTGGCCAACATGGTGAGACCCTGTCTCTACTAAAAATGCGAAAATTAGCTGGGAGTGGTGGCATGTGCCTGTAGTCCCAGCTACTTGGGAGGCTGAGGCAGTGGAATCACTTGAACCCAGGAGGTGGAGGTTGCAGTGAGCTGAGATCATGCCACTGCACTCCAGCCTGGGTGTGCAGTGCGAGACTCCATCTAAAAAAAAAAAAAAGAAAAGAAAAAATAAAGAGCTCTGGATTTGGATCTAACAGGTCTGAATTCTGGGCCTAATTTTACCACAAGCTACCTCTGTTCTTTAACTTCTCAGAACTTAGTATTTTCATACATATTTTTTAAAAAATGATTGGACT
The DNA here is from genome assembly GCF_009828535.3 of Hylobates moloch. Taxonomy (NCBI): domain Eukaryota; kingdom Metazoa; phylum Chordata; class Mammalia; order Primates; family Hylobatidae; genus Hylobates; species Hylobates moloch. The sequence continues at coordinate 96,068,296 of NW_026652287.1, read as the reverse complement.
AACTTGGCCTTAAAAGTTCCCTCAGCTCTGAAATTCTATGCCTTAAGAATGAGCTAGGCCGGGCGCGGTGGCTCACGCTTGTAATCCCAGCACTTTGGGAGGCCGAGGCGGGCGGATCACGAGGTCAGGAGATCGAGACCACAGTGAAACCCCGTCTCTACTAAAAATACAAAAAAAAATTAGCCGGGCGTGGTGGCAGGCGCCTGTAGTCCCAGCTACTCGGAGAGGCTGAGGCAGGAGAATGGCGTGAACCCGGGAGGCAGAGCTTGCAGTGAGCCGAGATTGCGCCACTGCACTCCAGCCTGGGTGACAGAGCGAGACTCCGTCTCAAAAAAAAAAAAAGAATGAGCTGCCTCTGAGGAAGCCCAGAAATGTGTGTGTGTGAGATGCCACAGGAAAGCTTAGAAGGGAGCAATGGGTTTGCCCCTCTCTGAGCAAAACTACTCAGATCCTTGATACTCATTCACTCCAAGCCAGACTTTCCCCTCACCACACCCTTCCTCATGCTCACAGCAGCTGCTCAGAGATACTGACTAAATGAACAAATGAACGTGCCCTGGAACCAGCAGAGAGTGGAAACTGAAAACTCAGTAGGAAGGACCACTGAGTCACGCAAGCCACTTCTTGTTTTCTCAGTGTACTCCAAGCCAAGTCCTGACAGGGTGGGAAGGCAGCGGAGCTCTAGCTCTAGTAAGTCCACATGTAACAGCACTGCAAGGAGAAGGCCATCAAAGTGAAAGCTGGAGGTAGGAGGGGAGGAAATGAAACAGTCACTTAACCTTTGTTTCAGTTATCTGCAGCAAACCCTAATATCCAACTAAAAGATCATATAGCCTGATACCTTCAGAGTGATAAAATCAGTTTCTAGAGTGCCAGATATAAAAGGGGCTGTATCAATGACCTATTCCTATGTAAAAAATCACCACTTAATGGGTTAAAGTAGAAACCATATTATTTGCTCACAACTCTATGGGTCTGTAATTTGGTTGAGCTCAGCTAAGCGGTTCTTCTGCTGGTCTTATAGGAATCACACATGTGACTATGGTCATCTGGCGACTCAACTGGGGTTGGATGATCTGAGATGGCCTCACTCACACGTTTGGTGGTTGGTGCTGGCTGTTGGCTGAGCCGCTCTTTCCACATTATCTTTCATCCTCAAGGAAGCTAGTTTAGGCTTGTTCACATGGGTACAGCGTTGCTGCAGGAACGACAGTGGAAGCTGCAAGATCTCTTAATGCTTAGACTCAAACATAATGTTACTTCTACTACAATCTGTAGGTCAAAGCAAGTTACAAGGCTAGCCCAGATTCAAGGAGAGAGGAAATAGATTCTACTTCTTAATAGGAGAAAAGGCAAAACTATGCAGCAAAGGGAGCAAACATGCAGGGATGGGAGAAGTTGTGGCCCTCTTTATAGTCAACCTACTGCCAAGACCTTCATGCTCATGCAGTCCTCTCATTCTTTTTTTGGAGACAAGGTCTTACTCTGTCTCCTAGGCCAGAGTGCAGTGGCATGAACACAGCTCACTGCAGCCTTGACCTTCTAGGCTCAAGCAATCCCGCCATCTCATATGCCCACAAGTATCTGGGACTACAGGTGCACGCCACCACACCTGGCTAATTTTTGTATTTTTTGTAGAGACGGGGTTTTGCCATGTTGGCCAGGCTGTTCTTGAACTCCCAGGCTCAAATGATTCATCTGCCTCGGCCTCCTAAAGTGCTAGGATTACAGGTGTGAGCCACAGCGCTTGTCCAGGCCTATCATTCTTGAAATGAGGAGACTGATACACAAATAAGTTAAGTGCCTTGGTCAAGTTCATAGAGTTAGTGGCACATCCAGAATGTGAACCTATGCCTCCTGCTTGTCAGTCCAATGTTTCTACATCTTCAAGGACCTTTTCTACCTGCAGCCTCTTTCTTCTTTACCCAAACCTAGTGACAGAGCCAGTCTTTTGAGCCACTCCACTTGTCAGAGCCATTCTTTAGACTGATATAGCTTTAGGAACAGAATACCAAAGCCCTATTTCCAAGGCTGGCCACAGCTGCCTTAGTTCTATGAAGCTCCCTAACAGGAAAGGAGATTCCATTTCATCTTCTGGTCCCTTGGGAGTCTATTAGGCTCCCAGGCCATAGCTAGATTGGACAGACAAATCTTCTTTTGCTGGATTTTTAAAAGGCATTTCATAAAATAGCACTTTGTATATGAAGAAATGTTCAATATCACTAATCATCAGAGAAATGCAAATCAAAACCACAACGAGATACCATGTCACCCCAGTTAAAATGCCTTTTTTTGGCCAGTCTGGTGGCTCATGCCTGCGATCTCCAGCACTTTGGAAGGTCGTGGCAGGAGGATCCCTTGAGTTCAGGAGTTGGAGACCAGCCTGGGCAACATGGTGAGACTCTGTCTCTAAAAAAAAAAAAAAAAAGTAAAATATTAGCCAGGCATGGTGGCACATGCCTGTAGTCCCAGCTACTCGGGAGGCTGCGGTGGGAGGATCACTTGAGCCCAGGAGTTCAAGATCAGCTTGAGCAACATGGTAAGATCACATCTCTACAAAAAATTTAAAAAAATAAAATTAAAAAATGGCTTTTATCAAAAAACCAGGCAATAACAGATGTTGGTGGGAATGTGGAGAAAGGAGACCTCTCATACACTGCTGGTGGGAATGTAAATTAATACAGTTAGTATCGAGAACAGTATGGAGATTACTCAAAAAACTAAAAATAGAACTATCATATGATCCAGCATTTCTACTACTGGGTATATATCTAAAAGAAAGGAAATCAATATATTGAAGAGATATATGCACTCCTGTGTGTATTGCAGCACTATTCACAATTGCCAAAATAGGGAATCAACCTAAGTGCTCATCAGCAGATGAATGCATAAAGAAAATGTAATAAATATACACGATGGAATATTATTCTGCTATAAAAAGGATGAAACCCTGTCGTTTGCAGCAACACAGATGGAACTGGAGGTCACTGCGTTAAGTGAAATAAACCAAGCACAGAAAGACAAATGTCACATGTCCACACTTTTTAGTGTGGGAGCTAAAAAAGCAAATCTTATGAAGACAGAGAGTAGATTGGTGGTTACTGGAGGCCAGGAAGGGCTGGGTGAGGGGAAATGAAGAGAAGTTGATTAATGGGTACAAATATATGGTTTGACAGAATAAATAAGACCTAGTATTAGATATTAATAGATCAGTAGGGTGACTATAGTTTCCAGTAATCTATTGTGTATTTCAAAATAGCTAGAAAAGGGCTGAGTGCACTGGTTCACACCTGTAATCCCAACACTTTGGGAGGCAAGGTGGACAAATCACCAGAGGCCAGGAGTTCGAGATCAAAATAGCTAGAACAGAATTCGAATGGTTGTAGCATAAAAAACAGACAAATATTTAAGGTGATGGATAGCCCAAGTATGCTGATTTGGTTTTTACAAATTATATGAATGTATTCAATTATCACATGTACCCCAAAACCATGTACATCTATTATATATCAATTAAAATAGTGCTTTGTAGTTGTCATTTTTAAGGCAATACATCTCTAGTATATCTTGGAAGGGTAGTAACAAAATCTGTTAGCTACAATACACTGTAAAGAATTAGTTCACCAGGCTGGGTACAATGGCTCATGCCTGTAATCCCGGCACTTTGGGAGGCTGAGGTGGGTGGATTACTTGAGCTCAGAAATTCGAGATCAGCCTGGGCAACATGACGAAAACCCATCTCTACAAAAAAAAAAATACAAAAAATTAGCCAGGTGTGGTGGTACACGCCTCTAGTCCCAGCTACTCAGGAAGCTGAAGCAGGAGAATGACTTGAGCCTGGAAGGCAGAGGTTGCAATGAGCCAAGATCACGCCATTGCACTCCAGCCTGGGAGACTGAGTGAGACCCTGTCTCAAAAACAAAACAAAACAAACAAACAAAAAACCAAATCAAATTAGTTCACCAGAACAGCTTCTGAAAGTGAAGGCTAGAGGGAGTAATATTAATTATCTAACATCTATTGAGCTCAAACTACATCCAGACACTAGGCTAGGCATTTATACATATTAGCTCATTTAATTCAAATAACAACCTTGTGACATAAGTTTTATGGCTTTCACCATTCCTAAAATTGGTCTCTCAAACATCATGTTTATGTCAAATTGCCAAATCCAAGGTTTCACAACTTTTAGTTTTTTTCAACTCTCTTCATCATTTGAGAATACATATTCATTCAATTGTCCATACATCTATTCTACTAAGTGACAAGACCTGGTTTAGATATAGGAAATACAGCAATAAACAAGTCAGAAACATTTCTTATGCTCGTGGACCTTATTCCTTATCTAGTGAAATGGACATTAACGAAGTGGCAGCCAATAGGATGGGGTTATGAATAGGGAGGTGGAGAAGCCCTCAGAGAAGGCGTCCCTTGGATTCTGGGAGTCGAAACTCTCCAAATTCTGGTTCCTATTTCTCTGACCACTCCTTTGCCAATTCCTTTTCCTCCATGTGCCCTTTAAATCCTGGCATTCACCAAGGGCTTGTCCTCATAGCTGTGTCTTCTTTCCTTTCCACCTGTTGGTGATCTCAGCCAGTTCTCCTGCTTCAGGCATGCTTGGTTTAATATGCTTTTCCTGGGAGCTCTCCCAAGCTCCATGGCTTCAACACCTGCTGAGGATTCCCAAACTTGTTCCCTAGTCCGCATTTCCAGTTCCCTACAGGATGCTGTCATCAACCTATGCAGAACCACACATCGGCCATTCAAACCTCCTTGCTGATATTTTTAGTTCGGCCATCACTTACCCTAGCCCTTTCAGCCTGCTCAAATCCTGTTCACCTTTTGAAGTCTACTCACCCTCTTCAGGTGGAGCCCGTCCCTTCCTCCTCTGAACCCCTCCGTGTATTTCCCCCTGTCTACTTCCATACTTAATCACCTTAAAGACGAATTAGCTTTTTCTGTGGCCAGCTCCTCGTGTGCTCCCTGAGACTGTGTGCTCCCTGAGGGCAGGGATCAAGTCTTGTTCATCTCAAAATGCTCCATGTTTTGCACAACAGTAAATGCCCAAGGTTACTGTTTATTGCGTTGTTGAACTAAATTTGGATCTACGAACTATTTTCAACTCCGCAGTCAAAAGTAGCACATTTTGTTCCGACTATAACACTTCTTTTAGAGTTTCTATTGGGGTTAGTCAACTGCTCTTGTCTTGGTCATGAGATTGTGGGCAAATTTTATGGGCAACCCAACTCCCCACCTCCGCCCCCACATTTTGTCCTTTTTCCACCAACACCCCCAGTGCCAATCACATAAAGGAAGTGTTTGTAGTCCAGACTCATTCCATTATCTTGGCTTCTCCTTGGTAAGAGGTCATTCATTCATTCGTTCATGTACTTATCTAACAAGTACTAATAGAATTCCTCCTTTTTTTTTTTTTTTTTTTTTGAGACGGAGCCTCGGTCTGTCACCCAGGCTGGAGTGCAGTGGCGCAATCTCGGCTCACTGCAAGCTCCGCCTCCCGGGTTCACGCCATTCTCCTGCCTCAGCCTCTCTGAGTAGCTGGGACTACAGGCGCCCGCCACCACGCCCGTTAGTAGAGAGGGTTTCATCGTGGTCTCGATCTCCTGACCTCGTGATCCGCCCGCCTCGGCCTCCCAAAGTGTTAGGATTACAAGGTGAGCCACCGGCCCGGCCTTTTTTTTTTTTTTTTTTTCGGGGTCTCGTTTTCCCAGGTGAGTGCAGTGGGCAATCTCGGTCATGCAAGCTCCGCCTCCGTTCACCCTTTCCTGCCTCAGCCTCTCCGAGTAGTGGGATACAGGCCCCCCCCAGCCCGGTAAATTTTTTGTATTTTAGTAGAGAGGGTTTCACCGTGGTCTCGATCTCCTGACCTCGTTCAGTGCTGGGATTACAAGCGTGAGCCACCGCGCCCGGCCACGCCCGGCTAATTTTTTGTATTTTTAGTAGAGATGGGGTTTCACTGTGGTCTCGATCTCCTGACCTCGTGATCCGCCCGCCTATGCCTCCTTTGTGCCAGGAATTGTTCAAGGCAAAGTCCCTGCCCTGAAAGAATTCAAATTCTAGTAATGGACATGGACAATAAATAAGCAAACAAATAAGCAAGAAAATACCAGATTGATACAAGCTATGAAAGGCATCAACAGGGTGGTAAGACAGAATGAGAATGGGAAGGTGGCACTTTAGATAACATTGTTCAGGATCAGCTCCCCTGAAGGAGTTTGGACTGAGACTTGAGTGGCAGAAGGAACCTGGCTCTAGGCCAGGTGTGGTGGCTCATGCCTATAATCCTAGCACTCTGAAAGGCCGACGTGGTAGGATCGCTTGAGCCCAGGAGGTTGAGGCTGCAGCGAGCTGTGATTGTACCACCACACTCCAGTCTGGGTGACAGAGTGAGACCCTGTCTCAAAAAAAAAAAAAAGAAGGAACTGGGCTCTAGAAGGTCCAGAGGAGATTCCAGGAAAAAAACAGGCACATCGGAGACACCAAAGGAGCATCATTGCGTGGCATGGAACGAGCGAGTGGGACAAGCTGACACAGGGGAGGTAAGCAGAACCAATCGTGGGGGCTTAGAGGCATGTAAGGAGTTTTAATTTTATTAAAAGCAAAATGGGGAGCCATTAAAGGGTTTTGTACAGAGGAGAGACATGGTCTGATTTATTTTGTAAAAATAGCTCTTTAAAAAGAATGTAGAGTGGACTGAGTGGGAGCAGAAAGACCAGTTAAAAGAGTGTTAATAGTAGCCTAGGCAAGTGTGCTGGTGGCTTAGAGCAGGTTGGCTGGTCTCTATCCACATGAGGCTTCATTCTGTCTGCTCTTACTACCATTCCGACCCATTAGTCTGGCCGGGAAAATTCTCAGTGATGCCACTGCATCCCTGGTGCCTGTGAGAAATCCAGATGCCAAGAAAGAGGGACACCAGGTTTAGCCAGGAGCCCATGGTCCGGTTGTCTCTATCTCCATGATCTCTTGTGTTCTGGTTCAGCCCCACAGGAGGGACAGCCCTGCTTCTTTTTTTTTTTTTTTTTTTTTGTGATGGAGTCTGGCTCTGTTGCCCAGGCTGGAGCACAGTGGTGCGATCTCGGCTCACTGCAAACTCTGCCTCCCGAGTTCAAGTGATTCTCCTGCCTCAGCCTCCCAAGTAGCTGGGATTACAAGTGCCTGCCACCACGCCCAGCTAATTTTTGTATTTTTAGTAGAGATGGGGTTTCACCAGGTTGGCCAGGCTGGTCTCAAATTCCTGACCTAAAGTGGTCCACCTGCCTCGGCCTCCCAAAGTGCTAGGATTACAGGCGTGAGCCCCCACACCCAGACTGGGACAGCCCTGCTTCTGAGCCAGCCCTCCAGAGGGTTGGAGAGATTGGCAGGGCATGGGATTGCCTGAAGGCCAAGAGGGCTGTAGAATCTGGCAGGTGTGGGCAGCGGCGGCAGCGGTCTCAGCTCTCAGCAGCTGCCTGAGCTGCAGGGCCCACTCCCTGGCTCGAGGCTTGTTGCCTCTGTCTTTACTTATTCTCGGAGGATCTCTGAATGCTAAAGCACACTGTTTGTTATAGTTGTTGTTGTTTTCCCCTGGAAAAATAGAGGAGCATTTTAAATAGATTAAACTGAGTTGAGTGAACTAGAAACTTAAGAAGAGCTAAAAGGGCACTTGGCATTGGCCCCTCGTCTCCTGCAACTCCTCGCAGGCCCTTCCTGCCGCTCCAGCTCAGCAAACCTTCTCCCTTCTCCCCCCAGACCAGCCTCCTTCCTCCTGCAGCCCTTGTCGTGTTCTCCCCTGCCTATCTAACCCTCCAGCCAGTCTCCGCTCTAATATCACTTCCTTCTAGTGACTGTCCCCGAGGGCCGCCTGCCAGTCTATGTTATGTGCCCTGATTAAATGCATTCGAAGCACTAGAGACTTTCTCTTCACAGGACTCATGGTTAATTATAATCACATACTTACCAGCAGGGTGTGGACATATACACACTACAGCTCAGGTTTTTTTGTTTTAAAAAGGTCATTTACATTTTTTATTTTTAGAACTGGTCTCATCTGCTCCCACTCCTGCTGATAGTGGAGGGGAAAAGAAATTTACACTTACCAATGAAAGGTAACAGCCTCTTCCGGCTTAAAACAATCTGTTTCGCCCAAATAATCAATTAATTCTAAGTTGAAACTTCCTATCAGGATTGCTTCCTTTTCTCTAAAGCATGCTTCCCCTGCCCATCCTCCTCAATACAGGGTCCAGCTGCAGGGAGGGGTGGGTCAGAGGCCCTCAGGGTGTTGAGCAGGGCCCAGGGGGAGCTATCATGGGATAAGACCTCCTCACGGGGGCCACCATTGCATCTACACCTGGGCTGTGGGGGGGCAGCTCTGCCCTCCAGCCCTTGGCCACAGCTGAGCTTGCCGTGGTGCCACCCCCTGCCCGCCAGCTCACAAGCCTGCATTCTCAGCTGTCTTGAGAGTACGTCTTGGGGAACTTTGGTGTGCCCTACAGGCCACACACAGGTCAAGAGGAAACGGGGAGCAATCACAGGCTCCTTTCCCTGAAAACACGCCCACCACCACCATTTGGCCCCTGCCGTGGCTGCCCTCACAGTTCATGGATGCCATGCTAGACAATTTCCTCTGAGTTCCAAGCAGAAAGCAAAGCTCTGCCTTCTCTGAGCCAGCTTCCTCTCCACCACCTGGGCCATTCAACATCCCTGCGCTGATGTTTGCTCATGGCGAAGGGGCCTGAAAGCAAAGATACTCTTCTTACTCCCATTTCGTCCTCCTCCCTTTTCTCCTTCCCTTTCTGGCTGGTGGGAACGACTCTGTGGCATAGTCTCTATTGACTCACACTATAGTGTAGGCAATGTGAGGCTGTGCGGTAGGTTTCCCTCTTGCAGGTAAAGGCAAACCACTGCCCTCCCTGCCACCTACCACTTTTTCTTCATCCACTCCCCAACCAAACCTGCCTTTTAAGATTATTGTCTCATGGATGTATCAGTTATAGAGATGAGGGTCTCGCTTTTTTGCCCAGGTTGGTCTCGAACTCCTGGCCTCAAGCTATCCTCCTGCCTTGGCCTCCCAAAATTCTGGGATTACTGCAGGTGTGAGCCACCATACTCAGCCTGTCTTATGGATTTAAAAATTGAGTGTGGCCCTCAAAGCTGAGCAATGACCTCTTTCTCCTTCTTGGAATCCACCCATTCTATATCGACTCATCTACTGGGCAGGGGCTACATGGTTGTCAGGAAACAAAGACCGTCTTTGCTTAATGTTTTAAAAAACAACTTCCCATGAAGTAATTTGTCTGATTCTTTGCACAAATTCTAGCTGTACATCCCTTTTGCTCAGCACCATATACTTTGTGACTAACCTAGTTAGTACTGAGTATCTGGGGCTGCAGGCATATGCCACGACACCAGGCTAATTATTTTATTTTTTGTAGAGACAGGGTCTCTCTTTGTTGCCCAGGCTGGTCTCAAACTCCTGGCCTCAAGCAATTCTCCCAAAGTGCTAGGATCACAGGCGTAATCCACTGCACCCAGCCTCTTTCATTTTCAGTATGAATAAATGTTCATTATTTGATAGACTTTATTTTGGAACAGAAATAATATCTAGATAATGGTGAAAAAAGTAGATGTTACTATTTTGGATCAAAAATAAGATACATGGCCTGGCGTGGTGGCCCAGGCCTGTAATTCCAACATTTTAAAGGCCAAGGTGGGCAGATCACCCTAGATCAGGAGTTCAAGACTAGCCTGGTCAACATAGGGAAACCCCGTCTCTACTAAAATACAAAAATCAGCCAGGTGTGGTGGCACGTGCCTGTAATCCCAGCTACTGGGGAGGCTGAGGCAGGAGAATCGCTTGAACCTAGAGGTGTAGGTTGCAGTGAGCCAAGATGGTGTCATTGCACTCCAGCCTGGGCGACAGAATGAGACTCCATCTCAAAAAAACAAACAAACAAAATATATGAGTATAAAACAATATCAGAGTCTTTTTCTAAGTGACTCATAAATTGGCTTTGAGTATTAGCCCACACAAGCATTTGGGACAAGGAGTTCTAAAATGTTTTTTGTAGGGGTGTCATGGGAAAAGGAGCAGGTCTTCCAAGGGGACCAGTTAGATGGTGATGGCTGGCATCTGAATGCAAAGTTTCCAGTAAATGAGTTTTAAAGACAATAATGTTGGTTTATAGTAATATTTTATACAATATTGGACTTCTACAGGAAACTATTTGTAATTGTAGTGAATTTCATTTAATAACCTAGTAACTTGATTGTTCTGTACTCATGTAGAAATTGTAGGTCTTACATGATTTAGGGTTGTTGGAATCCAGGATTTTCTTCCCAATTGTTATAAGCTTTCTCCAATAGCTACTTTAAATTTGCCCATTATTGCTTTCTCTTCTCACTGTATTCCTTTAACCTGATACTTGCTGACAATTCACAAGAGAGGTGAGCCCCTTGCATACTTCTAGACTTCCTGTACATGTTTTATCAGAGCAATAATGATGACTGTTCACCCTCATTAAGGGTAAAATAAGTTAAGACAGGCTCAGGCCTAGGTTAATATGCTTCTAACTTTGACTCTAAATGAAACCTGTCTTTAGGAAGAGGGTAGCTGAGGAATCACATGTCCATAGGGGCCAGGCAGGTAACCTAAATGACTGAAGAGAGCTGGCTGTAAGAAAAGCAACAGGTAAGAAGCCGTACCATCAAGGTGGAAGCTTGGAACTGAGTCATCTGCTGGGCTGTTCTAGAGACCTCCTGCTCAGAGGCCTGCTGGTCTTGGAGTGTGGCAGGCCTGATTCCACAGGTGGAGGCCACAGTCCTACTGGGTCCTGTGAGAAACAGAGCTTGGAGAGCCAGGGGAGTCCCTCACTTAGTTCATCATCCTTAACAGGACTCCCTGGCTTGCTCAAGCTCCATCTGACACTCAGCCTTGGATTAGAAGGGCCCTTGCTGCCTCCCTTTCATGGGAGTTGAGAACTTCCTGAAGCCCATGCAGGACTTTGGGCTCAGGTCAGCTTGGGACTCAGGCTTATTTTTCTGGAAATGTAGCAGACCCTAAAATGCTGGCTTCCAGAGATCAGGGACTTGTATATTACTGTATTCAGGACTGAGCCAGCTGGCAAGCTGTAGTGGTTACTAAAATATCAAAATGCACCAAGTGACTCAAGGGTTAACACGTGACACAGGAGCGCAGGGCCTCTAGCACAGGCCCAGCAACATCTCCAAAGTCCTCCTGAAACCCTGAAAAACAAAACTGGTGGGTTAGGGCGAAAGCCTTCCTGTTACATGTGTTGAAAATCACCCCGATTGTTCTTCAAATGTAACCCAGTGCCTGGCACCTTCTATAAATGAATGAATACATGAATGAATGAATGAATGAATGAATGAATGAATGAAAGGCTGGAGGGCAACAGCTATTCAATACGTGTGTGTTGCATGAATGAGTCTTCATCTCCTGTTTTCTGAAAATGCAGGCATTCCTTACATACAGCAGAGCTCTCTGAATCCATCTTAAATAGCATTTTACACTGGTTTGAGAACTCGAGGTCACCCTCTTACTTGTACCTGGGCTTTTATATAACATGCTTTAATCACCTGCCTGGCAGCTGTCAGAAAAGCTTTTTGTTGTAACATATCCAGGGAAAAAGTCATATTTTGCTTTACATACTTAAGCGAAAAATTGGTCCCTGGCTGAACATAATGGAAGTCATCCGTTCTGGAAAAAGCAATTCAGGAAAAGATATCCCCGAAAAAGCTATCACAGTCCACTCAGACCTCTTCTGATGGGCTGGGGAAGATCCTTAGACTTACAAGCTATTTTGAGGGGGGTAGGGGGTACTTTAATTTCCCGTTAATGGCAAGTGTCTAGGAAATCTGTCTATTAACTGTAACTGTTTGCTCCTAAAATGTGTGATTGGCCCCGTCTGAGAGGTGATGGATGCTCCTCTTAGTGCCTGGCAGTCCCCATTACACCGAGTGTGGAAGTGACTTCTGTGATCCCTAGCCAATGTGAGGCCTTTCAGTCAGGAAGAAGAGTGGAGAGAAACTTCTTACATTTCAGAGTTTGCCCTTGAGAAGGCCTTTTCCCTCAAGCCCCTCTTCCCAAAACCAGGGAATCTGATAACATTTTTCTATAATTTTTTTTGTCACCCATCTAAGTAACCAGAGGCAGAAAGGAACCACTTGGTTTAGAACACAAGGCCGAGGCATAAGGTGGTGTGAGTCCCCAAAGCTGCTCCCTGGTTTTATCTAGGCCCTCTTCTTTCAGATTTAGTGATGGAATTCTCCCTGTTAGAGCCATGGTTTTCATAACCCTAAAACCAGAGCTGTGTGGCCTCAGGGTGGGCAGCCGAGATTCCTGTGGCAGCTTCTTCTGAGCCCTGGCGGGTGGGAGGACAGACAGCAAGGAGGGTGGAAAGGGACAACTCCGGCGCTCACTAGTGACTTGGGGGTGCAGTGAGGATACAATTCTCGTGTCCCTTATGGGTGAGTTTCTCAAAGCTCATCTCTGGCTGAAACTAGGGAGCTGAACCAAACCCCTGCCTTGTGGGAAGCAATGATGTAGCCACTTTCAGCTTTTGTTCAAAGGCTCCTGAAAGGGAGCCTCCCTATCCCATATGGAACTTCAGAGAAGCTCATGCCCTCCCCAGAAATGACAAATGGAAAAGACAGAACAGTCTCCGGCCAGGCCAGGATACAGTCTCTGGAAAGAGGTTGTTTTTGTCTCCATTGCCGTAGAAAACACATCCTTTTAACTTAATAAGTAGGGAAACAGCATAATCACACGCGCTGGAGGTTACCAAGGTGAACAGAATCCAAGATTAAAATCTGCCAGTCCAGGGGTGCATGGAAGCATGGGAGGCCCAAAGAGGAAATCTAGTTTGCTGTTGGTAAATTTTTTTGGATGCTGTTTATGTTTGAACTTTTCTCTGTTTTCCTGTAGAAACTTCCGTACCCTCTTCCTGTGTCCCTACAAAAGCCTGGACAATGCAGTCCCAGCCCTGCTGCAGAACACGGGCAGGCCCCACCTTCCTCCTTCCTGCAGGGATATCCTTTCCTATAGAAGAGGTAAGAATGTAAGGTTCATGTGAAAATGTGATTATATTCCTTATCTCAGTCATTTCATGATTTGCTGTTTGGCGACAATAAGTCAGCCTGGCCACATTCACAATAGAGGTGGCCCTGGTTCCTAGTTTTGGCTCGTGCTGTTTTCTCAGCTGAAGAGGGCAACCGGCTGTTAAAAAGGCTGCCTGTTTTCCAGGATCTTATCAGGAGTTCATGTCTAAGGCCAGAAAGAGAAGGGAGGGCTCCATTTTTTTTCCTCTCTCCTCATTGTTTCCAACTGAATTGGCAGGAAATGGGAGTCCTCCACCTGTCCCTCTCGGGAGCAAAATTGATTCGATTCCATTTTTCAGATGTATCCGCTACCACCAGAAGTTGGGGACATTTCCGCTCACCCCAAAAAGAATGCGTTCCTGGATTGACACAAATGACATCTTTCAGAATTGCAAATTAATCACATTTAAATGGGGAGCTTTGGGATGGGGGATTGGTGTCCATTGCCCCGCAGAATCTCAGGTTTGCTTTCTCTTCTCATTCATGCTTTTGTGAAGTGCCTTTTAGGGCTGTGGGGCTTGACTGACTCCAACAAGTTTGTGTGAATGTGGTGTGTGTTTGTGTGTAGTGTGTGTAGTTTGCATGTACCATCAATGGCGTGGACACTCAGAGAACTGAAATCCTTTGCTCAGGGTCTCATAAATCAAAACAGTTCCCTTTCACAGCTGCCTTAGAGCATATGTTTCAGGCAGGGTAGTACAGGATCCAGACAGAAGCTAAGTCCACTGCTCTAGACTCAGCATGTTTGTGGTTGACCTAGTATTTTCCAATTAACCCAGTTCAGCCAATTCAGCCAATTTGAACAAAAATCAGGGTCCGTCTAGATGCTTTATTTCATCTAAGAACAACCCCAGATGATGCTATTTTGAGGGGATCAATCATTTTACTACCTAGAGAAAAAGCTTAAACATAGGAATTAAATAAACCACAGTATTCCATAAACAGAAGGACCTTCCTACTCAATGTCAACACTTCATCTGGAGCTTAGACTCAGAAGCTGGGCAGTTACTAGATGGAGCCCTGAAACAATCCATTTCCAACTACCCTCAAGAGCACAAGAAGCAGAAACAGCACTTTGATTCCACCCTAGTGGGGTCCTGGTTTCCCCAGGTCACATTATCCTCAATGTAGGGTCCTGACTAAGATCAAAGAGGTCATGCTTCTGCCCCATCTTGTTTAGGAACTCCAGCTCCTCACAGCCACTGCAACCATGGTGGCTGCCTGTGGTTCTTCTGCTGTGTGAGGATATTTGCAGGCAGGGTGAAATGTTCCAGACTCCTTCCTCCCTGTGGGTCCAAGGGGACCCATGAGGTATCTGTGCTCCCAGACCTGCCTGCTTCTTGACCCCCTGGGCTGTATTTGACGGGAGCCACCCGCCTCTGCCCCACTCATGCTCATCCTTGGGTACCCAACTGATGTTCTAAATACGGATGTCAGTGGATGGGCCAAAAGCCACATAGATAGAAAGAGTGTTTCCATGCAAGTGAGACAACCAACTTAAAATCAGCCTCTCAGAAATGAGATCTGTGGGAGAAAAATATTTTAACCTCCTTGTACTGTATGAACCAATGCTTTCCTTCAACCCCAATGTTTCCTTTCTCTCCTTGGTGCTTGCCCAGGTCCCTGTGCCCTTTGAAGCAGTTGGGCTCTTCTGCACTGACTACCCCAGAGAAAGGATGTTACAATGGAAAACAGAACCGGGAAAAGACTTCCTGACTTTTGAGTTTCAAAAGCTTAGTTCATTAGGGAAATGGAAAAGACTCAGAAAGGATTAAACACTGGGCAGAAGTATTGTGAGTGAGAAACAAATTCCTTACTAGCCCTACCACCTGAGCTTCAAGGATTGTGGATATCCAGGGGGGAGGAGAACTGATGGAAACTGGGGCGAGAAGGTCAGATCTGAAGAAACTCCAGGGGCATGAGCAGACCCAGCATCCATGGACAACGCAGTATCCACTCACATGAGCCTGTGCACCACCCACGCATCAGGGCTGCACTGGTTGTCTTGTCCTTTGGCATCCAGTGAGGACTTCCTAGGATGGCTGTTGGCATTTCCCTCACTGACCGTTTAGCAGGAATAACAACTGTCTTTGCCTCCAAACCTCGCTATGTTGCAGTTGAGAAGACTGATTCCATGCGGTCAACCTAATATACAATATCTCATGGTGCTTGTAAGCCCCCAAGAAGGAGGATGGGGCCTTCGTTTACCCGGCAAGGTAGTGCCATAGAAGGAAAAGTTTCTGAGTCTACAATTGAAGGCAAATGGAACCAGCTCAAGATTTTCCTCAAAGAATAACAATGGTCAAGCCCTGGGCCCACACCAAACTCTCCTTATTGTATGATCCTCTGGCCTTCTACAGAGTGCTACATTGCTCCTCCATGTTGAAAAACTTTGAACCATTTCCCACAGAGCTAGTGCAGTGGTCTATTTGGGTGATTCTACTCTGTGTTGCATTTCTAGTCTCTGACCTAACCTTGACCTTGACCCTGATCTTGGGTACTTGCTTGGTTTTCCAGGTTCTCACACCCCTCATCACAAACCATGTCCTCCCCAGCTCCCAGGCCAGACATGTAGCAGCCTTTATCTCCCCTTCTTTACTGGGGTGTCAGTCTCAACGTCTCAGCCACCCTACATACCTGGAGGTTCCTAACCTCCATGAAACCCTCAAACCACACCCTTCCTCATTTTGTCTAACATGAAGTGGATCACAGGTAACGTGGCACCCTCAGGGTCACACCATAAGCACCAGAAGGAGAAGGGTTTTGCCTGGGATGAGTCAAGGTATTACATTAATGGGACCAGGTTGGGCCAGTGACTGGCTGGGATCCCTTCTCGTCACATGGAATCCCTTCCTTATTCTCTTTCCTCCCATGACTGGTATGGTTAGACCATCCTGGGGACAAACTCACCCTTCTCTTCACTAGAGGAAGGGTGGTGGGAGAGGAAATAACTTCTTCTGCAGCCTAGAGGTAAGACCCAGAGGACCACAGGAATGGGCCTGGAGGGCAAGTGGCCATAGCTGAGACTTTAAACCAGAGAAGAAAGAGGGCAAGGAAACCAGATCAGTCACCAATGCTAACGTCCTCTGGGCATGTCAACACTGAGAAGATGAAAATGGAAAACATGAAGAGGAAGTATCACTTCTGGCTTATGTTATGTACTTGGCACAGTGTTAATTTCCATCCTTGCACCTTCCCTGTGCCCTTCTCTGCTTCACAGGGGTCTAATTAACATTACACAGTGTCCTATAGGCCTCAGATGAAAGCTATTATAAAAATGCAGAGACGATCATCATCACAGACCCTAATTTGATAAGAAATTCCTTTCAGCCTGAAGTGAGTATTAACTGTATTCGAAAGTCTAGGAATGTTGTCAGTGTGTGTTTCAAAGGTTACCACTACCTGGGGGGAAGAAATGCACCATGAAAGGAGATTTTTCATGGTGAAATTATAAAAGTACTTAGAGTTGAAAGAAAGAAAAGACACAAACATCAAGAGATTATGAGTGACAATGAAATCAGACTAGTTAGCAGAAACAAAGCAGGGCCTCAACCAGGTGACAGCAGGACTGATTTTTACGTAAGGTTTTCAGGTCAAGTCTATTAAAGGAACAGCTGGGCCCATGAGCTTTCATTGCGGTGCTATTTCTTTGCATTGAATACTGGCTAAAATTAATGGGGCATAGGATAGGGCTGGAAAATTTTTATTAAAATAGAGAGGCTTTTGTGGTAAATTACGGTAGCTAGAGGTTTAAGGTTGAGGGGAGGGGAAGGTCCTGGAACATTTCTTCTACCAATTGCCCTAGCAATTATATCCATCTTTGGAATCTTAATGCCTACCTTCTAATCCCAGGTGAACTTGGAGCAAGTGATTTAACCTTTTTGTGCCTTAATGTCCTCTTTGTCAAATGAAAATAGTGAAAATGCTGGCTGGGCGCGGTGGCTCACACCTGTAATCCCAGCACTTTGGGAGGCCCAGGTGGGTGGATAACCTGAGGTCGGGAGTTCAAGACCAGCCTGACCAACATGGAGAAATCCAGTCTCTACTAAAAATACAAAATTAGCCGGGCATGGTGGCGCATGCCTGTAATCCCAGCTACTTGGGAGGCTGAGACAGGAGAATCGCTTGAACCCAGGAGGCGGAGGTTGCCGTGAGCCAAGATCTGTCCATTGCACTCCAGCCTGGGCAACAAGAGTGAAACTCCGTCTCAAAAAAAAAAAAAAAGAAAGGAAAGAAAATAGTGAAAATGCCTACCTTATAGGGTTGGTGTGAGGATAGGTGAGTTCATATATGGAAAACACTGTCACATAGAAGGTACTGCTAGAGAGTTTACCATCATTATTATTATGGTCACCATTGTTATTGTTTTCTGCCCTGGGAAACCTCTTGAATAGGGAATCTATTAGAACCTGAATGCACTTTACACGAGTCCCGACGCAGGTCTAACGACCCAGGGAAAAGAAAATTGAGAAGAAGTAGAAGGAGAGTAAAGCTTCTATGAAGATTTTCTTGGACAGGTTTTCACTGTTTTCAAAAGCTTTTTCACACTATTCCACCACCTTCTACCTTACCTGTAACCCTTATCAAAACGCCCTGACCCATGGAACCAGGCTGTTTCCAAGCATATTCAAACCCTGCCTTTAGCCCAATATTTTGAAGCAACACTGGCTACAACATCATTTGGCCCTTCTCTCTCTTAGTAGTTGTGGGGTTTTCTCAGCATATTTTAGATTGATTTTAGACTAAGATTTAGATTTTAGATGTGCCCTTCCTTTTGGCATGTGACAGGGTTACACCTCTCACCCACCTTGGGGGGTCGGTTGGGGTTAAGTGACTAGTTGTGGCCAATGAGTTGTGACAGCCAGTGAAGTGTGTCACTTGCAGGCTGAAGCATTTAATGGCCAATGCAGTTGGAGACGGCAACGGTTCCATCAGCCTGCATCCCTCAGTGGCTTTCATAATTGAATGGTAGAGGTGGGATGACTCTGTTAATGTTACTAAATATATTTTATATTCATAAAACTTCTGGAAGGATATTCACTAAGCCCACAGTAGTGGCTCTGTCTATGGGGGTAAGATTGCCGGGATGCAGGGAGGAACTCTTCCACTTTCTAGTGTCTTGCTGGACTTCTTATAAGAAGCATTCATTATCTGTGTGATAATAGTAGTAATGGCTATTGTGCATTGAGCACTTACAAAGTGCCAAGGATGCCACTAAGTTCATGTGACAATCTTTACAATGTAACACTAGGAAGAAGGGTTTTTTTGTTTGTTTGCTTGTTTGTTTTTGTTTTTTTTTTGTTTTTTATCATCCCTATTTAATGGATGAGAAAATGGAAGGACAGAGAGGTTAAGTAATTTGTCCCAAGTCACAGAGCTACGAAATGTCAGACTCAGGATTTGAACCCAGTTAGTTTAGCTACATGATGCATGCTCTTAGTCACTGCACTACAATCTAAACAATAATGATTTTTTTTTTTTGAGATGGAGTTTTGCTCTTGTTGCCCAGGCTGGAGTGCAATGGCGTGATCTCGGCTCACCACAATCTCTACTTCCTGGGTTCAAGCAATTCTCTGCCTCAGCCTCCCGAGTAGCTGGGATTACGGGCATGTGCTACCACACTCAGCTAATTTTGTATTTTTAGTAGAGACTGGATTTCTCCATGTTGGTCAGGCTGGTCTCAAATTCCCGACCTCAGGTGATCCGCCTGCCTTGGCCTCCCAAAGTGCTGGGATTACAGGCGTGAGCCACCGCACCCGGCCAATAATAATGATTTTTTAAAGCCTGTTCTTCCTTCAAGGCACAGTTCAACTCTCACTTTTGTGATGCCATTTCTGACCACACCATGCATTCAACAAACATTCAGTAAATACCTGTTATGGGCAAAAGGCCTATTTGCAAAAAGTATGCAAGTCAAATAAATTAGAATCTTTGCCATCCAAGAGCTTACAGTCCATCAGGGGAGGATAAAACCACCTCAAAAACTAGAATGAGAAGTGCTGTACACAGCAACAAAGCCCTATGTGGGTTCCGAGAAAAGAGAAGGCACTTCCAACTTTGGGAAGCAGAGTTGAGCCTTGAAGGCCAAAAAAAAAGTGTCAAGAAAAGCAGATCATTCTGTTTGCCTGCAGTGAAGGTGAGGAACAGACAGAGCTGCTGAGATGGAGTCGGGGAGAGCTTGACAACTTGCTAGGGCTGTTCCTACTCTGGTAGGAAATGAGACTCCATGAAAAAATGTTGCGTGGACCAGTCATAGGACCAAAAGAGCAACTTAACGATAATAGCCAATGTTTATAAAGGGCCAGACAGGGTGCTAAGTATACTATTATATTTAGCTTAATTTGCTAGATATAAAATATAGCTTGTGTTTATATATAAAATATTTAAGTATATATAAAATATATAAGCTATACATATAAAATATAGTTAATACAGACTAATTCCTTTAATCCTCTGTGCAACCCTCAGGGGAATGAACGAGCGCTTTCCTAATTTTACAGAGAAATAACTGTCCAGTTGGGCAGCACAGTTGGGTCTTGTACCCAAGCATCTGGCTCCAAAGGCTGCCGCTTCAACCACTTAGCTACATTACCTTTTGTTGGAGGCATGGTCTCTGGTGCCACTACCTGGGGTGGCTTGGGAAAGAGAGAGCCCAGAGAGGCAGGGAAGCTGGTTAGGAGATTATTGCAATACATCAGGCCACCATCCCCTCCTACAGCATTTTATTCAAAAGACTTTTGGTCCTTCATTCTGTTAGCTTTTCACATTGTATGGG
Organism: Hylobates moloch; assembly: GCF_009828535.3. NCBI lineage: Eukaryota > Metazoa > Chordata > Mammalia > Primates > Hylobatidae > Hylobates > Hylobates moloch. The sequence goes on along the minus strand of NW_026652287.1, from coordinate 96,048,408 downwards.
TGTTCTTATCTCAAGTAAATGGGCAGCAACCCAAAGCAGGAGCCTGATAATACAAGTATTCACACACACACACACACACACACACACATCACATCACACAAACGGGTTTGGATTAATCTTTTTTTTTTTTTTTTTTGAGACGGAGTCTCTCTCTGTCGCCCAGGCTGGAGTGCAGTGGCGCGATCTCGGCTCACTGCAAGCTCTGCCTCCTGGGTTCACGCCATTCTCCTGCCTCAGCCTCTCCGAGTAGCTGGGACTACAGGCGCCCGCCACCTCGCCCGGCTAATTTTTTGTATTTTTAGTAGAGACGGGGTTTCACCGTGGTCTCGATCTCCTGACCTCGTGATCCGCCCGCCTCGGCCTCCCAAAGTGCTGGGATTACAAGCGTGAGCCACCGTGCCCAGCCAATCATTTTTAATAATTAATAGTTTCTGTTTTGATTCCAGGAGCAGATCTGTTTTTTGTTTGTTTTGGTTTTTTGTTTGTTTGTTTGTTTTTGTTTTTTGAGACGGGGTCTTGCTCTGTCGCCCAGGCTGGAGTGCAATGGCACAATCTCGGCTCACTGCAACCTCTGCCTCCCAGGTTCAAGTGATTATCCTGCCTCAGCCTCCTAAGTAGCTGGGATTACAGGTGCACGCCACCACGCCCAGCTAATTTTTGTATTTTTAGTAGAGATGGGGCTTCACCATGATGGCCAGGCTGGTCTTGAACTCCTAACCTCAGGTGATCTGCCTGCCCCAGCCTCCCAAAGTGCTAGATTATAGGCATGAGTCACCATGCCCAGCCAAGGAGCAGATCTTGACAATAATTACAGTAACCAACTACAATATATGGTGCCTTATAGTTCTACACTTTCCTGCAGAGAATCATTCTAATTCTGACTTTTAGGACAACCTCCTGAGGGGAAAGAGGAAGCATTACTTTTTACAGAGGAGAAAAGAGATTAGGTGAGGTTAAGGGACCTGCCCAAAGTCACACAGTGCCTGAGCACTAGAATCTGGGCTGAAACCTAGGTCTCCGATTCCAAGTCCAGGGCTCTTTTCAAAGCCAAAGAAAATTTCAGATTCCCTTTGACAATGCACTCCTAAAAGCACACCCTAACCTTCATGCTAAACTTTGCTTCTGAGAAGCTCAGGGTTTTAGAAATTTCATTCGTCATTTCAGGCTTTAAAGTGGGTGGGAAGATAGGCCTGACCCTGGTTTTAAGGTGGCTAAACCTTAGCACAATTGACTGGCAAGTGCTGGAGTGCAGACCTCGACAGGAGCCTGTCACCACCTACCACGTCCCTTCACGTAGCAGCTTCCTACACCTCGCATTTTAAGGCTGCATTAATTCCACTGCCCTTGCATTCATCCATAAACACTTTGATATGGACTTGGGTATGAAGTCACACACTGATTCACTTTTACTTCAAAGAAACTAATTATGAATGAATTCACCCCAGGGATGTCAAAACCCTGGAAATCATTGACAGTTCTCTACAGGAAACCTTTCTGGACATGATGGTATAAAAATACTGCCTGTGAACGTGTCTAGCCAGTGCCAGGCACGTCTAGTCGCTCAAGAACCACTCATTTCTAAACACCACCTGAGCCAGGCTCTGTTGTAGGTGCTGGGAATAGAGTAGTGAACGACACGAGTGAGGTTTCTGTTCTCAAGGAGCCTAGTTGGGGGAGATGGAGAATGAATGAGTAAATAGACAAGAAGGTGTATTGGGTCCTGAAAAGTGCCATGGAGAAAATAAAACTGGTGGCATGACGGAAAGTGGCTGTGGAGTGACTTTAGATACAACAGTCAAGGAAGGCCTCAATGAGGAGGTGTCTTTTAAGGGCCAGTCATCCAAAGGGCTGCAGGAATGTCATTTGGACAATGGTGCACAAGGTCTTAGCTTGTAAAGGACTGAAAGAAGGTGTATGTGAGTGGAATTTGAGCAAGAGACAGAGAGACTAAGACAGAATTCTGAAAATGAGATTGATGGCCAGATCACAGAAGGTCTTTGTAGGCTGAAGAAAGGAGGGTGGGTTATATTCAAGAGAAATCAGTGGGGAAGTTAAGGCAGAATGGCTTGATCTCACTTGCATTTGTAAAAGCTGACTCTGGCTGCCGAGTGGAGAGTAAAGTGTAAGGCAGTATGTCTTGGTCAGCCCTGGTGGGGATCACAAAATACCATCCACTGGGGGTCTTAAACCACAGACATTTATTTCTCACAGTTCTGGGAGCCTGGGGAGTCCAGGACCAGAGTGCTGGCAGATTCAGTTCTTGGTGAGGGTTTTCTTCCTGGCCTGCAGTCAAGTGTCATCGTGCTGTGTGCTCAACAGGACCTCTGAATAAACACACAGAAGGGGAGCTCTGGTCTCTCTTTCTTCTTCTTCTTTTGAGACAGTTTTGCTCTTGTCACCCAGGCGGAATGCAGTGGCACGATCTTGGCTCATTGCAACCTCCGGCTCCCAGGTTCAAGCGATTCTCCTGCCTCAGCCTCCCAAGCAGCTGGGACTGCAGGCGCCCGCCACCACGCCCAGCTAATTTTGTATTTTTAGTGGAGATGGGGTTTCATTCACTGTGTTAGCCAGGCTGGTCTCAAACTCCTGACCTCAAGTGATCAGCCTTCCTCAGCCTCCCAAAGTGCTGGGATTACAGGTGTGAGCCACCACGGCTGGCCTCTCTCTTTCTTCTAGGAAGGACACCAATTCATGACCTCATCTAAGCCTACTCCCCTTCCAAAGGCCCCTCCTCCTGATGCCATCACATTAGGGGTTAGGGCTTCAACATAGGAATTTCAAGGGGACACAGGCCAGGTGCGGTGGCTCACGCCTGTTATCCCAGCACTTTGGGAGGCTGAGGCGGGTGGATAACGAGGTCAGGAGATCAAGACCATCCTGGCTAACATGGTGAAACCCCATCTCTGCTAAAAGTACAAAAAATTAGCGGGGCATGGTGGCAGGCGCCTGTAGTCCCAGCTACCCGGGAGGCTGAGGCAGGAGAATGGCGTGAACCTGGGAGGCGGAGCTTGCAGTGAGCAGAGATCATGCCACTGCACTCCAGCCTGGGCGACAGAGAGACTCCATCTCAAAAAAAAAAAAAAAAAAAGGAATTTCAGGGGGACGCAAACATTCAGTCCATGACAGGGTGGGTGGAAACTGAGAGGAGGCTGCTGCAGGTCCAGGTGAGAGATGGGAGGGACTGGTCCAAGCTGAGTGGAACTGAGGGGAGAGACAAGGGCAGATTCAGGTTGTCTTTTGGAGTTGGAGCCCACAGGACAGGCCCTCAATAAATGTTTCCAAGTGTGTTTCCTTTTCTTCCTTTCCTCCCTTCCTCCCTTGCTACCTCCTTGCTGCATTTCATTTGTTGAGCTTTGGCATAAGGTATTTCTTAGGTAATCTACACCTTTGTCTCTCTCTCTCTTTTTTAGACAGGGTGTCGCTCTGTCACCCAGGCTGGAATGCTCTGTAATGAACGCTGCTCACTGTAGCCTTGACCCCCTGGGCTCAAGCGATCTCCCACCTCACCCTCTTGAGTAGCTAGGACTATAGGCACACTCCACCACACCCAACTAATTTCTTTTATTTTTTATAGAGACAGGGCCTTAAGTCATCCTCCTGCCTTGGCCTCCCAAAGTGCTGCTATTACAGACATAAGCCATGGCTCTTGGCCTTACATCTTTTTCTTTAAATGCACCAATCATAATTACATCCAAAGCCAGGAAGATTCAGGTCAGTTCGACAAAACTTTGTTGAGAAGAGAATGTGTAGTGTGGGAAATGCTCGGCCCCACATCAGATGCTCTTTCTATGCCTTTCAGTTCAACCATGGGCTTTGATTGGTGGTTATGAGCCCCGCACTGTGATTGGTTCTGGCAGTTTAGATGAAAAAACACAGCCCTAGTCCTCAACCATCTCACAGTGCACTAATGGAGAAAGACAGGCAAGGAGACAAAATGCAATACAGGGAGACGAGTGAAACACAGACATCTGTAAGAGGGAGGGCGCTGAAACAGCACAGGAGACAGGGAAGAGGAGAAAGCTACCTGTAGCAGGTGCCTGCTGGCCTGGGTGTTAGGGGAGGGACAGTTCTCTGCTGGATGGGGAGAGAAGGGCATCTCGAGCAGGGGGGAACAGCACAGGCAGATACATGGAGGAGTGAAAAACCATGGTTCGAGGGACCACTGGCCACTCGGTGTTGCTGCAGCAAATGTTACAAGGGAGGAGGGTGAGGCTGACAATGTAGGCGGAACTGGATCATAACGGGCCTCGTTAATTATGATGACAAGCTTGTGCTGTATCTCATAAGTGATGGGGACTCGGAGAAGGGCTTCAAACAGGAGAGACCAGATTTCATCAAACCCCACACACTCACCAAGCGTGCCTTTAAAATCCACAGACACATGTTACTGGGGAATATCTGTGAGGGAGGAAAAATTACAGCGGCCCGAGGAGGGATTCTCGGCCGGCTTCCAGCCCCTAGGGAAAGTTCGACATGGGAAAGGCGGCCCACGTGTTATGTCTGCAGGCGTCTCAGGCAGGCAAGCCCCACTCCTGCACAGAACGGGGCGATTCATGCCGACTGTAAAGATGAGAGGTGCCCATTTTCCAAGGGCTGCAATGCCAATTCCAGTTGCAGTGAGAAGGTGGCTGGGCCAAGGTACATATTTCCTGTGGGCACACCATTAAGGCATCTAGTAAAAAATCCTAATTGTGCTCAAAGGACTTTCACAGAGCTTGGCAGCTTGAATAGAGGCGTGGAACCTGCAGTTCCCAGGCCTGGTTGAGTGGAGCCTTGCTGCGCCTGGGAGGGTATCGGGGGATGGTGGTATGAAAGTCTGTGCCAGTGCAGAAAAACAATGTTGATTTTAATTCCACTTTGATATAGATGACACATAAAACTTGGTAAAGGGAGTGCCGCGAACTAAAGTCACAAGAGGGTGGCATTACTCTGTGATGTTTCTCCCATCCAGAATGAATGGGGATATCAAGATTTTGACTTGGGAAAATTCACACAAGATTTCCAAAAGTTGTTGGAAAAAATTCCAAAAATTCACACAAGATTTCCAAGAGTTGTTGGCTTTTGGCTTGCTTGTATAAATTGTAAGGGGGCAGCCTTGGTCTTTGTCGTGGATATAGGAGCAAGTCTGGGCCCAGGGCATGGCTAGGAAATGAGGTGGGAATTGTTGTATTATTTGGAGTTAGAATGTTCACTTATTCCCTATTGTCAGCTGCTACAAAAATCTTATAACTCTATGCAGCCCAATAATCATATCAATAGCTCTGCTGTTATTTAAACTTCTTTTTTTTTCATATCAATAGCTCTGCTGTTATTTAAACTTCTTTCTTTTTTTTTTTTAAGAGACAGAGTCTCACTCCGTCCCCCAGACTGAAGTGCAATGGTGTGATCACAGTTCACTGCAACCTCAAAATCCTGGGCTCAAGTGATCTTCCTGTCTCAGTCTCCTGAGTAGCTGGGACCACAGGCATATGCCCCCATGCCTGGCTAATTTAAGAAAAAACTTTCTGTAGAGACGAGGTCTTGCTTTGCTGCCCAGACTGGTCTCGAACTCCTGGCCACAAGCAATCTTCCTGCTGCTGCCTCCCAAATTCCTGGCCTAAGTTTAAATGAACTAAAATTAAATAAAATTTAAAATTTAGTTCCTTGATTGCATTAGCCACATTTAAAGTGCTCAATAGCCACATGTGGCTAACGGCTGCCTTGTGGGAGAGCACAGGTAGAGAACTTCCCCTTCCCATCAGGAAGTTCTCTTGGACAGGGCTATTGGACACACCAGCTTCTTGGTGCCTTTTCTCTCAGACCGTAGACTCTGAGCGCTGCTTCCTATGTAATTACAATGAGAGTAATAATTATGTTAATTGTCATGGGCCATGTTATTGAGCTCTCACGCTGCCTGGCACTGTGTTAAAGCCTTTCTGTATCTGGCAGGTGGAACCACTGAGAAGCTAATTTTCTCATTGCATTTTTCCTCTCCCAACCTCAAAATCCAAGATGTCTGAGGCCATCAGTCCCTGTGTAAGGAGAGGTTGGTGTTGCAGAGCCAAAAGCCAGAGTCGACTGAAAACTCATCTGCTTTGTCTTTTCTAAGGAAGCTAAACTCATGGATTGTGCTGGGCCTCATGGTGGGGATGGGGGAAAGCAGGAGAGAGGGAGAATGGGGCAAACTCCCCCGGCTTAAAAGGGGGCAAGGGTCAGAACGTCCTTTTGGTAGTGGAGAGAATATCTGCCCCACGCCTTTGCAGCTGAGCTCCCGGTGAGATTCCCAGAAGGGAATGTTTGTTGCTGCCCCCGGGGAGTCTGGGCTCAGGCCCTGCGTTTGCAGCCCGTGTAGAGGATTATTTGTCCTGAGCATGACACAGAAGCCCTGGAGTGGCTGAGCTTTAAGGGGCCACCAGCTGGGCTACCACTAGCCCATATGGTGCCTTTGTGCTAATTAGAAATAGGTACCCCCTTCCTTATTTAAATAATTTATTGTTAGGTTAGTATATTCCTGATATGGGCTGAATTACACTTTCCCAAAATTCATATGCTGAAGCCCTAGCCCCCAGTACCTTAGACTGTGACTGTATATGGAGATAGGGCCTTTGAAGAAATAATTAAATTAAAATAAGGCCAGGCATGGTGGCTCATGCCTGTAATCCCAGCACTTTGGAGGCCGAGACGGGCATATCCCTTGAGGCCAGGCGTTCGAGACCAGGTTGGGCAACATGGCAAAACCCCATCTCTACTAAAAATACTAAAAATATGCCAGGTGTAGTGGTGCATGCCTGTAATCCCAGCTACTTGGGAGGCTGAGGCAAGAGAATCGCTTGACCCCAGGAGGTGGAGGTTGCAGTGAGCCAAGATCATGCCACTGCACTCCAGCCTGGGTGACAGAGCAAGACTCCATCTCAAAAAAAAAAAAACAAAAAAAAAAGTTAAAATAAGGCCATTAATATGGGCCCTAATCCAGTCTCACTTGTGTGCTCGTAAGAGGAGGAAATTTGGATCCACAGGGAGACATCAGGGACATGCACGCATGGAGGAATGACCTTGTGAAGAGGCAGCAAAGAGGCTGCCATCTGCAAGCCCAGGGGAGAGGCCCCAGAGGAAAGCAACTCTGTTAGCGCTTGATCTTGGACTTCCAAACTCCAGAACTGTGAGAAAATAAATTTCTGTTGTTTAAGCGACCCAGTCTGTGGTGCTTTGTTGCAGCAGCACAAGGAAACTAATATAATTACCATACAATCGGAACAGCTCCCACGGGGGGTCTCTCCAGAACCTTTGCAGGGCAGCAGCCCTGATCCCATGCTTTCAAGCTGAGATGCTCTCCTATTCACATGCAAAGTGTATACCTGGACATGTGATACTGGTAGGTAAAGAGGCCCTTTGAGGTTTAGAGGGAGGGACGCGTGGGAATGAGGTCTCCAAAAGCTGTGAATGGGGAAAAAGGACATGACTGCTGAAGCGAGGTGGGGCAGGGCATAGTCCTGTATCCTGCAAGTGTGTGTGCGCATGTACTTTACTGAGTGTATGCATAGCTGTGTGTACCTCGCTGCTCTAGGACATGGGGTGAGAGGCCTGGGACCTCCATGCCCACCTGTACCCTCCCATCAACCCCGGTCTAGTTCTCTGCTGTGAATGGTGTCCCTGTAGAGGAGATGCTGTTGTGTGGCATGCAGCTTGACCTGCATATGGGCTTGGACCATGAGGAAATTGGGAGCAGCAGCGAGTTGCTCTAGGTAAAATAGTACCATTCCCTATTCTAGCAACACCCTAGACAAGAGAATGGGGTCAGTATTTCCCACCAACCCAGTGGAATGGGAAACTGGAGGTAAATTTAATTTTATTCAACAAAAACAGATGACGTGACCCTTCTTGCACCTTGAAGTTTGTGAAATAAAATTCCTGTTTTATGTGTGATTCAGAAGCAGTCCCAGCAGGAAATTGATGGCATGCTCAAATGGAGTGACTGGAGAGGGATTCATGGGACCATTTGCAAAGATGTGGGCAGGGTTAAGGTGAATCAGCGAGAGATGAGGGGGAAGCCTGAGCGAGCAGCAGCTGAAGTGGTTCCCTCCCTGCACCTGAGGGATGGAGAAAGAACCAGAAGGACAAACAGGAAAATCCAGCACACCTTCTAAACATGCCTCATTCCATCTATTTTTCCAGCGGTCCTCCAGTGAGGTCCAATTATCCCCATTTTATAGCTACAGAAGCTTAAGCTTGGGGAGGAGTTTAAATTATTTATCTCAGTAGATTTTAGAATGCAACCTCTGTGAGGGCAGTGACCTTGCCTGTCTTGTATCCAGTTGTATTCCCAGTGCCTAGAAAAGCGCCTGGAACATAGTAGGTGCCCACTACATGTTTGTCGAATGACTGAATAAGTGAATCCCTCCAAGATCACACAGAGTCCACACGATAGCGCTGGATTTGAACCCAGATTGATGGCAAAGCTCACAGTCCTAATGATCACGACCATGTTCCTAAACCAAGGCCTGTAGATCCCTGTAGGTCTAAGAGTTGGCCGAGGTAATTTTGAAATTTTGTGATTTTTTGTATTCATTTCAATGATAGTCTGAAAAAGTTAATATTTGCATATGCTGGCTCACCTATGATCACATATCCCATAAACAGGTACAGTGTGAGATTTTCAGGCCCAAGCCTCGGTTTCAATTCACTGTCCTGTTGGTTCAAAGTGGTGCCACTGTAGTTATCTCGAGCTAATGAGAAAGGAACATGGGTGGACTTTTTTTTTTTTTTTTTTTTTTTTGAGAAGGAGTCTTTCTCTGTCCCCCAGGCTGGAGTGCAGTGGCGTGATCTCGGCTCACTGCAAGCTCCGCCTCCCGGGTTCACGCCATTCTCCTGCCTCAGCCTCCCGAGTAGCTGGGACTACAGGCGCCCGCCAACACGCCCGGCTAATTTTTTTGTTTTTTGTATTTTTGGTAGAGACGGGGTTTCACCGTGTTAGCCAGGATGGTCTCGATCTCCTGAGCTCGTGATCCGCCCGCCTCGGCCTCCCAAAGTGCTGGGACTATAGGCTTGAGCCACCGCGCCCGGCCGGGTGGACTTAATTCTTAAGTGATTCATACATGATGCCTGTGAACGCCAAATGACATCATGGAGCGCTGTACAAACAAGAAAAGTTAGGGGCACCAGGGAGGTCACAGCATAGTCTCCTTGTGGTCACCATTAATGCAAACGCCATCTCTCACATCAATGCTATTGTTCTGATTTCTGCTTGTTATGCATAGGTTTTTGTTTTGTTTTTTTAAATTCATTTTTTTTTTTTTTTCTTGAGACGGAAGTTTGCTCTTGTTGCCCAGGCTGGAGTGCAATGGTGTAATCTCAGTTCACCACAACCTCCGCCTCCCAGGTTCAAGCAATTCTCCTGCCTCAGCCTCCTGAGTAGCTGGGATTACAGGCACCTGCCACCCCACGCCCAGCTAATTTTTGTATTTTTAGTAGGGACGGGGTTTCTCTATGTTGGTCAGGCTGGTCTCAAACTCCTGACCTCAGGTGATCCGCCCACCTCGGCCTCCCAAGGTGTTGGGATTATAGGCGTGAGCCACCGCGCCCTGCCCAGTTTGCTTTTATAGTTGCATAGGAGTTTAGGTCTAATTTTATGCTTATGTACGTTTGGGCAACATGTAATTTAAACCAACCCTTAAATGCCTTTTCTTTTCCTTTAAAATATGCCCAGGCATTACTCAAGTGTATGAAATGCTAATGTCATGTTATGAAACAGAGTAGAGTATGAACTGCTTGCAGCAGGAACCTAACAGAAGCAGCCTAGATATAATTAAGGTTATCTGGGAAAAAAAAAGAAAATCTTGATCTTTTTCTCCTAAAGCTGGAAATAGTTATTATTTATTGAGTGCTTACCAGTCACAGCACTGAGTTCTTTTCTTCTTCTTCTTCTTCTATTTTTTGAGACCGAGTCTTGCTCTGTCAGCCAGTCTGGAGTGCAGTGGTGCGATCTCGGCTCACTGCAACCTCCACCTCCCAGGTTCAAGCGATTCTCCTGCCTCAGCCTCCCAAGTAGCTAGGATTACAGGCGCCCGCCACACCTGGCTAATTTTTGTATTTTTAGTAGAGATGGGGTATCACCATGTTGGCCAGGCTGGTCTCCAACTCCTGACCTCAAGTGATTCACCCACCTTGGCCTCCCAAAGTGCTGGGATTACAGGTGTGAGCCACTGCACCTGGCCAGCACTGAGTTCTTTATCTGTGTCATTTCAAATCCTCCTAACTTTGCAATGTAAATATTATTTCCCCATTTCACAGAAAAGGAAGCTGAGGCTCATGGAGGTGTGTAACTTGTCTGACACACACAACTAGAAAATGGAGAACAAGGAATCAAGACCAGTCTGTCTGACCTTAACAATGACATTACTCAGTCTTTCGCGGCATCAAAATAATTTTTAAGACTGTAGAAGGATGGCAAAACACTGTTGATATGAATTCCATTTTGAAATATGACTAGTTTCATAAAACTAAATAAAGGTTCGTAGATTTTTTTTAAAAGTCCTCTACCTTCCAAGTCCATATTAATAGGTGACAAAGGGTATTCTATCATCTACAGTGACTGTCAGGCTGTTAATAGTGATAAAAACATTTCCAAGTCCTATGTGGATACTGTCTAAAACTTCCCTCAACTTTGTACTGATCTATGGACCATTTCTTATTAACATGAGTGTTAACTAGGGTGAAGCTGATAGTTTGGCTCTAATTATATTAAATGTTGAGCATCTTGGAACCTAGCATCTCTTCCCACTGAAAAGCATTCCTGTGTGAGCAGAGTATGGTATTTGCTGAAAGTCTCCTAGAGTCACACGGCTGCAGCTTGGATGAAGGAGGACTGGAGGCTCTCAGCATGGCGATCACAGAGCGCTGGGGCTACTCAGGGTACTCTAGCTCCTTGTGGAGCTTTACCAAGTCAGCGGTGGCTCATCCAGGCCAATAGACAGCATTATGGGTCACCCTCAACCACAGAAGCAATTAAAGGCACAAGCAAGCCCTTTAGGTATGTGGAAAATTCACATACATCAACTCAGGTATACTTCACTTAGGGGTATGATCCTCAACTTAGAGATGAGAAAGCTAAATCTTAAAAAGGCTAAATGATTTGTAGACTGTTTTTTTCTTTTTCTTTTTTTTTTTTTTTTAAGACAGAGTCTCACTCTGTCACCCAGGCTGGAGTGCAGAGGTGCGATCTTGGCTCACCATAATCTCGCCTCCTGGCTTCAAGCAATTCCCATTCCTCAGCCTCCCGAGTAGCAGGGATTACAGGTGTGCACCACCACACCCACCTAATTTTTGTATTATTAGTAGAGACGGGATTTCACCATGTTGGCCAGGCTGGTCTCAAACTCCTGACCTCAAGTGATCTGCCCGCCTTGGCCTCCTGAAGTGCTGGGATTATAGACGGGAGCCACTGTGCCTGGCCGATATGTAGAGGTTTTGAGTTCAAGTCTTTGGACCAACTCTAAGTGTAGTGCTTATTTTTACAATTCTGTTGGTTTCTTCAATTTGGGGGCTGTAGACTCCTCCGAGGCCGTGGTGTGCTTGCAAAGGAATCTGTGCCAGCATATGCTTGAATTATGAGAAATGTAAATTACATGAGGGCGGGGGTTTCCAGTTTTTTAAGAGCTGGAGCTCTGGACCTAGGTGGCTAGATTCAAATCTGAGCTCCATCATTAACTAGCTGTGTGACTTGGGGAAAGTACCTTAACCTCTCTGTGCCCTAATTTCCTCATTTAGAAAATGTTTATATTGATATATGATATGTAATTTATATAAATATTAATGGCATCTACATTATAGAGTTTTAGGAATAAATTAATGAGTACTGTACACATAAAACCCTTAACATAATGTTTAATACAATGAGTACATGAAATGCTCTCAATATCTATGACTATAATTATTAGTGCTTACCCCTGAATTATTCAGCATACAAATGCCTGATACATAGTGTACCCTTCAAATATTTGTTGACTGAATTAAATAAATATATTTAAAAAATTTTTTTTACCATAATCCAGAAGTCATTACATAAATAAATATTTTATCAGAGGATTCTAAAAAAAAATATTCCCCGTCTCTACTAAAAATACAAAAAATTAGCCGGGCGTCGTGGCGGGCGCCTGTAGTCCCAGCTACTCGGAGAGGCTGAGGCAGGAGAATGGCGTGAACCCGGGAGGCGGAGCTTGCAGTGAGCCGAGATTGCGCCACTGCACTCCAGCCTGGGCGACAGAACGAGACTCCTTCTCAAAAAAAAAAAAAAAAAAAAAAAAAAAAAATTGTGGAGAGGGATCCTTAAAATATTTTCACTTTAAGAAGTATTTATCATATCCAAAAGAAATATCATCCTGGGACAATGACATCCAATTTTGAACTTATAATATTTCTAGAGGACTCAAATATCAGGAAGAAAGTTCATTTCAAATCACTTTCACTTAAAAAAAATAAAAACACCAGTGGCTAGCACAATTGGAAGGCACACAACAGGCAATAAATATTTGTTGTTGATGATGAATATAATATTTTGTGGCTGTTGTGGGCAGGAACAAAGAAGAGAGCATCACTCTTCCCAAAAAATAATTTCTGCAGAGCTGGCAAAAGAATCACAAGGGCTGGTCCCAACATGACTGCTACTTTGAACGTTTCTTATTGAGTGTCAATCTTTATATTAGGAGAGGTAAACTCTACCCTGAGAACAGAATTTCAAGGGATTTTTTCCCCCCCTTCCTAGACTCAGGAACTCTGTTTTTGTGTAGTAATTTAGGAATCAGGAGGGTGGAAATAGAAGTGGTTTTGCACCCAGGCAAGAAGCCCAAGGCTGGGCATGCAGTATACCTGCATACCCTGTGCAGCAATTTACACAGAAAGCTCTTCAGTGTCAATTGTCACCATTCAGAAGAGATCAATGATCCTGGGTGCAATTGCTAGCCAGCAGGCTGATAGTATGACAGCGATTTTTCTAATACCAAGAAATTTTAAGCCGGGTGCGGTAGCTCACATCTATAGTCACAGCTACTAGGCAGGCTGAGGTGGGAGGATCACTTGAGTATAGGAGTTCAAGGCTGCAGTGAGCTATGATTGCACCATTGCACTCAAGCTAGTCTCTGGAAAAAAGAAAAAAAAGAAAGAAATTTTGCTGCTTAGGAATTTGTGGGTTTGCAGTATGCAATTTCTCCCTTTGCCACCAACTTTGCTTCCCCTTTCTTATTAGACATTTCAACTTTAATGCATTTACTTAGAAAATTACATTTTCAGAGCAACTGGAATTCCTCCTTCCAGGATGGAGTTCACCCTCTTTCCCTCCCACACTGGGAATTTTTCCTGAGACAGGTTTCCGCAAAAGTACTCTGAGTCTTTTCGACGTGGCGACTGTTCACAAGGCACAATTGTTTGTCTTCAACTCGGAATTCATCTCCATTGAGTCAGGAACAAAATCAAGGCGACAGAGCTTTAAAATTCAGACAGGAAGTTCTGCCCTTTTGACCTGGGAAACTGAAAGGAAGGTGAGGAGGAAGATGATAAAGAAAAATACCAGGGGGAGGTTGGATATGTGTGCCTCTTATACACATTCCACATTTTCCAAACATTTTTTTTAAGGTAGAAACAGTCTTTCCAAAGACTATTGATGAACAAACTCCAAGTGAGCCAGGAGACAGCTCACCACCACCATCCAGCAGGCTCCTTTGCATACATCCTTTTGCGCAGATATAACGAAGGCAAGCAGTTCTAAGAGAGAGGTGGGGGAAAGAAACCTTGAAAAGAGTTGTGCCCTCCCAACAGAGATGTACTTTCAACACTCAAGTCTGCCCTTTCCCACTCTGGTCTCTCCCTCTCCATTTTCTTGTCTTTGTTCTTCCTTCCTGTTTGGTTACTCCTGCCCCTTGTCTATTTCTGGCTTGCTTTGACCTGTTCTCTCCTGCGGTCCTTGGTGCATCCTTCCTCTTTCTGCTCTGCCCTACTTATCCCCCCAAACAATCAATTTCTCTTTATTTTATTTATTTATCTTAGAGACGAAGTCTTGCTCTATCACCCAGGCTGTAGTCCGGTGGCATAGTGCACTGCAACTTTGACTTCTGGGTTCAAGCGATTGTCCCATCTCAGTCACCATGCCCACCTTATTTTTAACTTTTTTTGTAGAGACAAGGCCTCCCTGTGTTGCCCAGGCTGGTCTCATACTTCTGGCCTCAAGCGATCCTCCCATTTTGGCTTCCCAAAGCACTGGAATTACAGGTGTGAGCCACCACACCCAGCCCAATTTCCTCTTTATTTAAACCACTTTTATCCCATTTCCTTAATTTCTACCATTTATTCTTAACGGGATTTTGAGAAACAGCCCCTCCTCCCTGTGTGTCGTATCAGAGGCTGCTTTACAAATTGTACAGTATGTCCAGGAGTTACACATCTCAGTTAATGTTCCACTGACAACTGGGACTAAACTAGGCTAAAACTAAATCCGTCAGCCTGTCCAGATTCCTCTCACTCCCACTACGACTTCTTTGGTCCTCCTTTGCCTCATCTATGGTAGAGCCAGACTAGATCCCACTCTCTTCTCCTTCCCCAAGGCCTATTGATTGATATTACTACAGTGTCTTTTTATTTTTTTAACTTGAATGTTTTTTAAAGACAACAGTCTCCCTATTTTGCCCAGGCTGGGCTTGAACGCACATCCTCCCGCCTCAGCCTCCCCAGTAGCTGGAACGACAGACGTGCACCACTGTGCCCGAATTGCAGTGTTTTGTTTTGTTTGTTTGCGTTTTTTTGAGATAGAGTCTCCCTCTGTTGCCCAGGCTGGAGTGCAGTGGCGTGATCTCAGCTCACTGCAACCTCTGCCTCCGGGGTTTAAGCAATTCTCCTGCCTCAGCCTCCTGAGTAGCTGAGATTACAGGTGCACACCACCACACACGTCTAATTTTTTTATTTTTAGTAGGGATGGGGTTTCACCATGTTGGTCCGGCTGGTCTCGAACTCCTGACCTTGTGATCTGTCTAACCTCAGCCTCCCAAAGTGCTGGGATTACAGGTGTGAGCCACTGTGACCGGCCTGCAGTGTTTTTTAAATGTTTTCCTTCCTCTCTCCTTCCATTGCCCTAATTCAAGCCTTCATCATCCTCACCTGAACTGTTTATATACATTCTAATCCTGCTCTGGCACCTTCCACTCCTCCCCTTTCCCGTGAGATTTGGTTCTCTAAAACACAGATATAATCACATCACTTCCCTTGCTTAAAAACCTTCAAGGTTCCTAGCTCCTAAGGGCAAGTCCACATCCTACAACAAGACGTTCAAGGCCTTTCACCACCTGGTTCAAATCTACTTTTCCAGCCCCAACTCCCTACCATATGCTAGATGCTTGGCCACCGTGCATTGAATAAAAAAAAATGGCTTGGTTTGTCTTCATGTTTTGTCCCATGCTTGTAGTAGCTGGAGTTTATTGCCAGGGCCCCAAAATGAAAACACACTGGTTCTTGACCAGGTAAATGCAGAGGCATGGCTACCCTGAGTTGTCAATCTGGGTCCTACAAAGGATCCCAAATACTAACTAACTGTGTGAGCTGTGGTCAGTCCTGGGGGTCACCTCACTTCTTCAGGCCTAGCTTTCCTCATTAATACCATGAGGCTTAGATGACTTCAGGATTACCCTCCAGCATTAAAGGATGATGGATAAGATGTGCAGACTCACCAAGCCAGACTCCATGGGCTGTGGAACCTTGGTGCATTTCCCCGGTACTAACTTACCTCCCAGTTCTGTCTGTCCGGAGCTGTCATTCTCATCCAGGGATGACCTCAGATCCTGGGAGAACTGACTCATACTGCCTAGACTGGGACAAGTCAGATTTGTTCCGGAAAGCTCCTTTATTAGTATGCAGTAGCAGGAAAACTTTCATATGCTTTCCAGAACGACTTTTCCCTAGATTAATAGTATATGCCTGTTCATATACTCTCTAGATCTTTTTTCCTCTTGGTAAGTCAAATGAGTTATCAAGATATTATATGGACATATAGATTCAGAACACGAAGGCCTTGTGATCCAGAGGCTATTGTTTCCAGGCTGTGATCAGGCCTGATGAATTCCTTTTGTTCTATGTGTCTGTTAGGAGGGTTTGATGGCAAGCAACAGAAAATAACTGGCTGCTTAAGCAAGAAGGAGGATTCTTGTGAAGATTATGGGCAGCTTGTGGAGGATTTCCCTAACCACCCTGTCTGGTGTGGCCTCCCCAGCTGGGCTCCATCACCTACCTTGCTTCTTTCTTTCACAGCTCTTGTGTAGTCTGTAACTGCCTCGTTCACTTGTTTGTCATCAGTCTTTCTCCTTAGACTACATACTCCATGAGGGCAAGGACATTGTCATTCTTGCTCATTGCTCTATCATCAGACTTAGGACAGTGCCCAGCACACATGGTATGCTCAGAAATATTTGTGGGATGACTAAATGAGTAGAAAGGAAGAGCTGAAATGTTAAGCCCTGGAAATGATTGGAGATAAGCAAGATAGTAGCAGGAACTCCTGGACCATCTTTTTAGGCGTTGCCATGCCATGACTTAACTAACTGCACTTGTCCCTCTGTGTTTCTGCTCCAGGTTTACATGCCTAGAATAGAGAATTAGTTGGCCCAGATGAGCATCATGTGCCCACTCTAGAGGCCATGAGGTGGGGGTCTTGGGAGGGGCTGCAGAGCACAGCCTCACATGGAAGGTAGGAGGTAGATGAAAGAAATGGCTATCAGGCAGATGTCCACTGCATTCCAGCATAGTGGTCAGTTTTCTTAGATACCTGTCCGTTGGATACAGCAATTCTGCTCCCTAGATAAATCTCCATAAAATGTGTCCATGGACTCAGTTTTCTTGTCTCCATGAGTTCCACCTAAATGGGTCTCACCTACTTAAAAGGTCTCCCTATTTTGCCCAGGCTGGGCTTGAACTCACATCCTCCCACTTCAGCCTCCCCAGTAGCTGCTCAAAGAAGACAGCCATGCTCAGGTCCTGCTGACATGATCCAAGCACTCCCTGCCTAGCATATCCCACTACATCTTTTCATACATTTGTTTCTTATTTTCTAGCTCATGAATAAAACATATGACTACTTTACATTTGAAAAAGGTATGTTTTCACTTAACCCAAATTCCTTGTTTTCTGTAAACCCACATTTGGATGACTTTGTTGTGGCTGAGGCTCTTCACTGTCTACCCAATGGCCTCTCAGGGCTGCCACTCACTGAGCCCCAGGGATGAATCATAAGGGAAGCCTGTTACTCCTTTGCCCACGGCTAGACTAGAGGTAAGATGTAACCCAGCTCTGGGATATGAGAAATCATGGAGAGTCTGCTGAGGGCTTCTGGAAGGATTTTCCTCCCCGATGAGAGAATCATATGGAGAGAAGGGGTTTTTGTAACTATCCCTTCTTCTTCCTTCATTCTTGATAGGGTTGCCTGCATGTGAGGATATGATATTTGGAGCTGTGGCAAATATGAAGTAATAAACATGGGAACAAAAGCCAACATGTGGAGGATGGCTGAGGTGGAAGAATATAAAGATCTGGGTTTTTGGACTTAATTAAACTAAAAAGCTTCTGCACAACAAAATAAATAATCAGCAGAGTAAACAGACAACCCGTGGGGGAAAATCTTCACAATCTATAGATCTGACAAAGGACTAATATCCAGAATCTACAAAGAACACAAACAAATCAGCAAGAAAAAAACAATCCTATCAAAATGTGCACTAAGGATGTGAACAGACAGTTCTCAAAAGAAGATGTACAAATGGCCAACAAACATGAAAAAATGCTCAACATCACTAATGATCAGAGAAATGCAAATCAAAACTACAATGCGATACCACGTCACTCCTGCAAGAATGGCCATAATAAAAAAAAAATAGATGTTGGCATGGATGTGGTGAAAAGGGAACACTTCTACACTGCTGGTGGGAATGCAAACTAGTACAACCACTATAGAAAACAGTGTGGAGATTCCTTAAAGATCTAAAAGTAGATCTACCATTTGATCCAGCAATCCCACTACTGGGTATCTACCCAGAGGAAAATAAGTCATTATATGAAAAAGATACTTGCGGCCGGGCACAGTGGCTCACGCCTGTAATCCCAGCACTCTGGGAGGCTGAGGCGGGCGGATCACGAGGTCAGGAGATCGAAACCATCCTGGCTAACACGGTGAAACCTTGTCTCTACTGAAAATACAAAAAATTAGCCGGGTGCGGGAGCGGGCGCCTGTAGTCCCAGCTACTCGGGAGGCTGAGGCAGGAGAATGGTGCGAACCCCGGAGGCAGAGCTTGCAGTGAGCCGAGATCGCGCCACTGCACTCTAGCCTGGCGGACCGAGCCAGACTCCATCTCAAAAAAAAAAAAAAAAAAAAGAAAAAGAAAAAGATACTTGCACATGGATGTTTATAGCAGCACAATTTGCAATTGTGAAAACATGGAACCAGCCCAAATGCTCATCAATCAGTGAGTGGATAAAGAAAATGTGGTATATATACACCATGGAATACTACTCAGCCATAGAAAAAGAATTGAATAATGGCATTTGCAGGATCCTGGATGGAATTGGAGACTATTCTAAGTGAAGTAACTCAGGAATGGAAAACCAAATATCACATGTTCTCATTCATATGTGGGAGCTAATCTATGAGGATGTAAAGGCATAAGAATGATACAATGGACTTCAGGGAGTCGAGGGAAAGGATGGGGGGTGGGGAGGGCTGAAAGACTGCACAGTGGGTACAGTGTACCCTGCTCGGGTGATGGGTACACCAAAATATCAGAAATCACCACTAAAGAACTTATTCATGTAGCCAAATACCACCTGTTCCCCAAAAACCAATTCAAATAAAAAAACTAAAAGAATTTTTTAAATAAAGAAATGGGTTCTTGATGACTTTGTTTTTTTGTCTTTCTTTCTTTCTTTCTTTCTTTCTTTTTTTGAGACAGAGTCTTGCTGTCACCCAGGCTGGAGTGCAATAATCTCGGCTCACTGCAACCTCTGCCTCCCGGGTCCAAGGGATTCTCCCGCCTCAGCCTCCTGAGTGGCTGGGATTACAGGCACACCCAACCACGCCCAGCTAATTTTTGTATTTTTAGTAGAGATGAGGTTTCACCACATTGGCCAGGCTGGTCTCGAACTCCTGACCTCAGGTGATCTGCCTGCCTTGGCCTCCCAAAGTGCTAGGATTACAGGTGTGAGCCACCATGCCCAGCCTTGATGGCATTTTTGAAGCACAGAAATCAACTCTGGATTTATTAAGTGAGGGATGAGTGTCCATATGTCTTAAGTCATTTTGTTGAATTTAACTGTTCCTTGTAGTCAAAAGCATTCCTACCTGTGAGACCTGCAAAGAACCACTCCTTTTTTACCTTAACTCTGACTCCTTTGCCTTGTCACACTAGAGATGCTTCTACTGCCTAAGAAGAGGGGTTCTACTGAGGGTGGATGTGAGAGTAGCTCTGAGGAAGAGCCTAAACATTCACTGTTCTTCGTTATAAACTCTCCACTGTTTATAGCTTCTTATCAAGTGATCACTATGAATAGCTACTTGAAAGAATACTATGACTATTCATATAAATCTCTTTGATATATATTAAGATATTATCTAACTTCAAATTTTTTTCACATTACAATTTAATAGACTCCCATCTGGTGTGGTTTTAGAATTTCTACACAGAAGGGACTTAAAAGTGGCAATTAAGTGGGAAGTGAGGGTGGGGTCTTGAAACTGCTCTGTACTTTTAAGATTGAGGGCTGGGTGCAGTGGCTCATGCTTGTAATCCCAGCACTTTGGGAGGTCAAGGCAGGACGATGGCTTGAGCCCAGGAATTTGAGATCAGCCTGGACAACATGGTGAGACCCTGTCTCTACAAAAAATAAAAAATGAGCTGGGCGTGGTGGCGCATGTCTGTAGTCTCAGCTATTCAGGAGGCTGAGGCTTAAGGGTAGCTTGAGCCCAGGATTTAAAGCTGCAGTGAGCTATGATTGTGCCACTGTTCTCCAGCCCGGGCTCCTGCGTGGGCCTGCCTTCACTCCTCCCTATCCTGTGATAAAGTCAACTGAATACTAAGTGCTTTTCAATCTTTTTTTTTTCCATAAATGATTTATTTTTTACTCCCCCATCCCATGATAAGGATAACTAACTGCTTCTCAATCTTTTTTCTTCATAAATTATTATTATTATTATTAGTGAGAAACAGGGTCTCGCTTTGTTACCCATGCTGGTGTACAGTGGTGTGATCATTGCTGACCTCAGCATCAAATCCTGGGCTCGAGTGATCCTCCCGCCTCCCAAGTGCGTAGGACTACACGCACAAGCTACCACTCCTGGCTAATTTTTAAGTTTTTTGGCAAGATGGGGTCTTGCTATATTGCCCAGGCTGGTCTTGAACTCCTGGCATCAAGCAATCCTCTCACTTCAGCCTTCCAAAGCACTGGGATTACAGGCATGAGCCACTGGGCCCAACCCAAGGTATCAATGTTGATGGTTTTACGGTGTGAGCCTCCAAGATTGGAAACTTGGTAACATAATATGGTGTTACATCTGCATTGTCATTGCTGCTGTCTGAATCACTTTACCTTGCAACATTAGAGAATCACTGGCATTTAACTTTAAAAGAAATTCAGGCTCAGCAGGCTTAAGTGACTGTACAAAACACACAGATAAGCAGCAGAACCAGGTCTACAACCTTGGTCTCCTGCTCGTTACCCTTCCCACTGCATCAAGTTGTTCTCAGCTTAGAGATGGAGTCTTTAGGATCTGGAACAGTGTGGCTCAGAAGGAAGGTTCCTGGTACATTAAAAGGAGCCTTTTAACAGCATGAGCCTTTTCCTGCCAGGGAAGAGGAACAAAAAACTGGAGGGTTTGGGGGTAAAATGAGTCACCTCATCACTCAATGAATCTGAGTATCTAGCTCCATGTTATGACAGCGTATTTATCCAGAATATGAACTGGCTTCTGCCCTACATGTGCCTAAGTGATACTGACCAGTGTTAACCAGGAAGAACGTTAGATCTTTGAGGAGGACAGAGAAGAGCTAGGCATGTCCTCCAAGTCTCCCCATACAAGTGGTTTGGAAGAGAATGTCTTCAATTTCTCAATAGGCATGTGATCTCAGAAAAAAGGTCCTGTGTCCCAAAGAAAGAGGAGAGTGTCTGCAGGAGCAGGCTGGCGGGCCAAGTGAGTGGAGGGTTTCAAGTCAAAGGCAGTCGTGAGTTTTCCAAGCCCAAAGGGAAACCAAGCTCGAGAAGAGACATGGAAAGTTAGAGCAGGGCCAGAGTGGGAGTGAAGGGGGAAGAAAGCAAAAGGAAAACTCATGTTGACAGACTGACTAAAAAGGTTCATACATAAATGTGAAAAGAAGGCGAGTCTGACTTCTCCACTCAGGACCAGGGTAATGATGTAATCAGTGTAAGTGAGACAGAGTGGTCTGGCAAACATGCCAAGAATGCGGGCTGGGGGGGGCTGGGTTATTCCAGGTTGCCATGGTTTTTAGCCAAAAGTAATAGAGCCAGGCAGGGAAAGGAGGCAGCCTTATGCCTCCAGGATGTCAGTGCATACTCTGAGGTCCAGGACAAAGGAGTCTTGTTTGTTCCCTTACCATGTTGGCCAATGAGCACAGCTAGGCATAGAGTATAGTGTTCAAAGGCACAGGATCTGGAATTGGATAGCCTGGCGTTCAAATCCTGGCTCCTCGATTTACTTGCTGTGTGATTTTGGGCAAGTAACTTAATCTCTTGGTGCCACACAGTGTTCATCTATAGGCTAATCAGAGCACCTAACTGATAGGGTGATTGTGAGAATTAAATAAGATCTAGTCTGAGAGATGCTTAATCTAATGCTTGGTACAGTCAAAGCTCAATCTTTACCTATTCTTTTTCATAACAAAGTATGTACTGGGGAGAAACCAGAAAGACTAAAAGAAGTAGGAGAGTAGTCAACACTGACTTTGTATGTATCATAAAAATGTATTGAATGAATGAATGGGGAAGGTGTGAAGACTAAAAATAGAGTCTGGGCCAGGCATAGCGACTCACAACTGTAATCCCAGCACTTTGGGAGGCCAAGGTGGGAGAACCATTTGAGGTCAAGAGTTTGAGACCAGCCTGGGCAAAATAGTGAGACCCTATCTCTACAAAAAATCCAAAAAAATTAGCCAGGTTTGGTGGTGCTCACCTGTAGTCCCACTACTTGGGAGGCTAAGACAGGAGGGTTGCTTGAGCCCAGAAGTTTGAGGTTATAATGAGCTATGATTGCACCACTGCACTCCAGCCTGGGTGACAGAGAAAGACCCTCCCTTTAAAAAAAAAAAAAGAATAGTTTGTTCCATCAGTCTCAGAGAAGAAAGCAGATGAAGTCATCTGGAATACTTTCACCAAGGAAATGTTTGGTTTGAGTTGGGTCAGGATGAAGTGAGAAATTTTGAGCCCCCAAACTACCACCAGGAAAAAGGAGACACTCGTGTGATATAGATTTTCTTTTCTTTTTTCTTTCTTTCTTTTTTTTTTTTTTTGAGACAGAGTCTCACCCTGTCACCAGGCTGGAATGCAGTGGTGTGATCTCAGCTCACTGCAACGTCCGCCTCCCTAGTTCAAGTGATTCTCCTGCCTCAGCCTCCCGAGTAGCTGGGATTACAGGCACACGCCACCACGCCCAGCTAATTTTTGTATTTTTAGTAGAGACAGGGTTTCACCATATTGGCCAGGATGGTCTCGATCTCTTGACCTCGTGATCCACTCACCTTGGCCTCCCAAAGTACTGGGATTACAGGCGTGAGCCACCGTGCCTGGCCACGTGACATAGATTTTCAAATAAATGTTCACACGTGGAGACAATACCTTTGGTTTTTTTTATTTTTTATTTTATTTATTTATTTACTTATTTATTTATTTATTTTGAGATGGAGTCTCACTCTGTTACCAGGCTGGAGTGCAGTGGCACAATCTCAGCTCACTGCAACCTCCGCCTCCCAGGCTCAAATGATTCTCCTACCTCAGCCTCCCAAGTAGCTGGGACTACAGGTGCCCGCCACCACGCCCAGCTAATTTTTTGTATTTTTAGTAGAGACGGGGTTTCACCATGTTGGCCAGGATGGTCTCGATCTCTTGACCTAGTGATCCACCCGCCTCGGTCTCCCAAAGTGGTGGGATTACAGGCGTGAGCCACCGTGCCCGACCGATACCTTTGTTTGTAAAAAGCAGCAATTGTCACATTATAAAATATGACTCCAGAAAGGGCTGTGCCATTTACTGTCTGACCTAAGGCAAGTTGTTAAACTTCCTCATGCCTTTCCTCATCCATAATCATACAGGGAATAATAATCATACCAACTTCACAAGGTTGTAATGGAGATCAAATCAATTAATCCACATCAAAGTCTTAGAAAAGTGGCAGGCACAGTGTCACCTCTGTTTATCCTAGACCACAAAAGCCACCTCTGTGTGTCGTGCCAGTGTCACCAACTCACCCACCATCTACCACTTCATAAGAGCCGCCTTTAATATTCCACATATCTTCTTCTGATCTTTCCCCGTGCAGATATAGTCATAAAAACATTTATTTATTTCTCAGAGAAAGGCTTCCTCTGTAATAGTTTCTTATGACCTGCCTTTTCACCTAGCAAATTATGGCAAAGCGCTTCCCACTTGTCTGTCTCCAACACCTTCAGGGATCATGGTCACCCTCTCTGAGGATTCACTTTGGGTCTCAGTAGGGGTAGCCCCTGTTTCGGCAGATGCTTTCCATGTCTCAGCTGCTGCTTCTCACTCTCCCAGCCGTGCCTGCTTGCATGCCTGCTGCTCCCTTGCTGGCTCTGCAGGTCTGCAACCCCTTGGTGTAGGGCAGCTGCACTATGCTAACTCCCACAGAGGGCTCAATCAGGGAAGTTTTACTTTCTTCTACTGCTTATCTCTCAATTTTCCAAAATAGCACCAACCAAGACTGTGCATGCTTAATAGACTTTCCCAAAGGGTTAAGAGTAGCTGGGCGTGGTGGCTCACGCCTATAATCCCAACACTTTGGGAGGCCAAGGCAGGTGGATCACCTGAGGTCGGGAGTTCGAGACCAGCCTAACCAACATGGTGAAACTCCATCTTTACTAAAAATACAAAATTAGCTGGCTGTGGTGGTGCATGCCTGTAATCCCAGCTACTTGGGAGGCTGAGGCAGGAGAATTGCTTGAGCCGACGAGGTGGAGGTTGCAATGAGCCAAGATTGCGCCATTGCACTCCAGCCTGGGCAACAAGAGCAAAACTCCATCTCAAAAAAAAAAAAAAAAGAAAAGAAAAGAAAAAAAAGGGGTGCCCCATGGCTCACACCTGTAATTCCAGCACTTTGGGGGGTGGAGGCAGGAGGATTGCTTGTGTCCAGGCACTCGAGATGAACCTAGACAACATGGCAAAAAAACATAAGAAAAATAAAACCTTAAAATTTGTTAACTGCTTGTTGAATCCAAGTGGGTGAAAAAAGTATGCCCTTCCTAGGAAGTCATCTCATTGGCATACCCCAGCCTCATTCCTGCTTCCCAATTTTGGGGAACTTTCTCCTAGTCTCCCTCTGCCACATCCACACCATTACTCAGGCAAACTGGCAGCCCTCAGGAACAATTCAACCATCATAGGTAATTTGGTCAACAAGGTGCTTCAAAAAGATGTTTTCTTTTGAATGAGCTGTCATCATTTGAAAACCAGATTTTATGTATAAACCTAGATTTCCAGCTTCTGTTAAATGATGAAAAGCTCTGGCACATTCCTGTATGGCAGCAATTTAGAGGCTGAGCAGCTCTTGCTCCACATAGATGGGACATGTGTCCACCAGGTGGCCTTGGGCTCCACTGGTCTCTGGCATATGGCACTGGGTGGTATCACTTGTTTTTCTACCTGCCTGGCTCCTGTAGAAATTTTTCTTAATTTTTTTAGTTTTTTGGAGACCAAGTCTTGCTTTGTCACCCCGTCTGGAGTGCGGTGGCACAATTTCAGCTCCCTGCAATCTCCACCTCCCGGGTTTGAGCGATTCTCCTGCCTCGCCTCAGCCTCCTGAGTAGCTAGGATTACAGGCGCCTGCCACCATGTCCAGCGAATTTTTTTTTTTTTTTTTTTTTTTTTTTAGTAGAGACAGGGTTTCACCATGTTGGCCAGATTGGTCTTGAACTCCTGACCTCAAGTGATCTGCTCGCCTTGGCCTCCCAAAGTGCTGGTATTACAGGTGTGAGCCACCATACCCGGCCTCCTATAGGAATTTGAGTACATGCTTTCAGCTCCTCACATTCACGGAGAACCTGCCTTTCAATCCTCCTCTCCACCCAGATGGCTGCCATCCTCTGGATGAGCTTATGCCCATGAGGGCTATCCATAACCCACCTGAAGCCAAGGCCAGCTGGGTGAAAGCAACCTACTCTGGGGTGGCGTCCAAGAAGGAGGGTGCTGGGGAGGAGGACTCACTTGAGAGAATCTGAAGATGTCATACTGGGATGGAAAGGTGGAATCATTGTGGGGCCCAGTCAAAGCCATTACTTGAAAGGGAAAATAAAAAGCATGCAGGAAATCTGAGGAAGGAGGCAAGCAAAGGTGAAGCTGGTGAAATCGATGGCTGGGAGAGTTCGTGGAGACAGGATTTGGGGCAGGCTATGGCTCAGGTCATCTACGTCTTATTCCTGGGACAAGGCTTTTGAGGTTTTACCCACTATATGTGAACATCAAAAATCAAACTCCAATCTCAAGGCTTCAGACCACAAATGTGTAGCCTTTCTGCTTTCTTGTTGAGAATTTGAACCACATCTACTAACCCCCTTTGCTTCATGAACTATCTTCCTGCTCAGCCTGGATTCCACTGGTTATCGGTTTGCACTTGTGTGCTCTGCTTCTTCACAGAGTTCCCTTCCAACACCTGCCTCCAAACCTTCAACCTTCACTCACACGATAACTGCCTTTTCACCTAACACTTGGTCCCCAAGCACAGTGGAGCCAACCAATGCCTCCCCCCATGCCCAGCATCACTAAGTCTGCTCTTGCACTGAGACTGGGATCTTAAAATGCTCCCTTGACCCTGCCTCTGATACAGGAGCTAGAAAGAAATTATTTAGGCGGATAGTAAGGGCAACAGAGCCTTCAGCAAGGTTTCCCTCTTAACAAAAAGCAGCTTCCAAATCATTTCCTTTTTAACAAAGAGCAGCCTGAAAAATCAAGCTTCGGAATAGATAAGCAAGCTGGAAGCTTGCAGGGGTGAATGCTGGCAGCTGTGCCAATAGAAAAGGGCTACCTGACATGGAGGCTCCATCTTCCCTTTTCTTTGTCACCACATGTACAGTAAAGAAGCAGGCAACATGGTGCCGGCCAGGTACAGAACCTGTCTGCATAATAAAAGATTAGGGTGGGCAGCCAGCTTTTTCACGTGCTATGCAAACGGCACAACTAGTCCTAACCAGTTCTTCCCGTGCTATGCAAATAGCACACCTGGTCTGACCAATCTTTCATGCTCTATGTAAATCAGGCACCACCTCCTCAAGCTTATCTGTAAAATTTCCTGCATTTCACCATGGAACTGGCAACCCATTTTTTCTGGGACCCCTCTCTGCAGAGTGCTCTTCTCTTTCTTTCGCCTATTAAACTTCCGCTCTTAACCTCACTCTGGTGTGTCTGCATCCTAGTTTTCCATGACCGTGGGACAATGAACCTTGGGTATTACCCCAGACAAGTGATGCCGCTTCACCTCCACCTTGTCTACAACTACATTCATCTCATTTCTGTCCCTCTTATCTCAGAAGGTTCTTGCTTCTGTTCCCAGGACCTCATCTTCTCTTATCTCTCCTAGGACTTTGCTCTTTCAATAATCCTTTCTGTCTCCTACATTTTCAACTTTACCCTCTCTCCTGGGTCCTGCCCAGACCATAAACATATCCACATTTCTCTCACCTTTGAAGAAAAGTGCCCAAGAACTTCGGTGGAAATGACCACAAAATGATAACATTCAGGGTTCTAAGGAAGGAAGGAGAGAAATCAGCAAGATAAAGAAAAATGGGCTACAGGAAAGTAGACTTTCATGAACTCAGGGTTTTGGCAAGAAAAAGCCAATGGGAACGAAATCTGAGGGACAAAGGATCCGAGTGAACAGGATGCCCTTTTCACATCCTATGCTAAATTTGTCATGCTACCCTTCTCGTGTACAGGGCGGTGTCGCTCACATGGAATGTTTCTTCCAAATCCCACTGAGGTCCAGTGAGTTAGGCAGGGGTGAGATTGGGTGGGTGAGCAGGGGCTTCGGGGACTCCAGGAGGAGCTGGCACTGAGCTGGGGAGGGGGCCCGACAGGCACCTCAAGAAAGAAGGGAAAAGATATCCCCAGTGGCTGTGGCCAGCGGGGGAACCAGAGAACGGACAGAGTCTCAAGGTGTCTGCAGGAGAGATCATTTGCGTGGGAAAAGTGCAGCTGAAACAGGTTTCCTTAGACCTGGGAGTGCCTGTAGACAGAAATAAACTTATCTTTATGCATAGGGATCATTGAAAGAAGAAAATGATGGTATTAGCAAAAACTTTGTGAGACAAAAAGGAAAAAAAGCCAGTCTTCAGTTTGTAAGATCAAAAGAGAGGACCTCGGGAGCCAGTCTTCTCCAGGAAATGTTGACACAAAAGCACAGACATTTTATGAAAAGAAGTCCAGGACAATCTGAACAGAGCAGAAATCCCTCTTGATGAAGCTCTGGAGGTGAGGCCAGTAGGCTTACCACTACTTACAGGCCTTTCCCTGCTATTTACCAACTGAGTGATCCAGAGCCTCCTGATACCTTTTTGTTGTTGTTGTTGTTTGTCTGCTTTTTGAGACAGGGTCTCATTTTGCTACCCAGGCTGGAGTGCAGTGGCATGCTGCAGCCTTGAACTCCTGGGCTCAAGCAATCCTCCTGCCTCGGCCTCCCAGAGTGCTGGGATTATAGGCATGCACCACCATGCCTGGCCTACACGTTGGTTTTCTTCACCTCCATAATCCACCAGCCAGGCTCTCTTGCAGGCATAACAGGAATCAAATGTGACAGCACATGGGAAAGTGCTTTGGGAATGGCAAAGCCTTAAGCAGCTGTAAGCCACTGACACTGACAATGGTGGGAACTGGTAAAGAACATTCTAACAGCCTCTGCACTCAGCTCAAAAGGGCCATGTGGGACTAGACAGGAAGATGGTGAGTCCGCCCAGCAGGGTGAAGCTCTGAAGCCTAGGGGAAAACAAGGAACAGTTTTTTAAAGCTGCACAAGGGAACTACCATCTGCATTAATAACATGAACCCGGATTTTTCTTTCTTTTCTATTTGTACAAATTTGTGGGGTGCATGTGCAATATTATTTACATGCATAGATTGCGTAGTGGTCAAGTCAGGGCTTTTAGTGTATCCATCACCTGATAAATGCAGATTTTTCAAGGTGGATCTTGTCAGGGGATTCTCCACTGGGGATTTCCTTCTTGGTCACCTCAGAGGACCAGGGTTAGATTTTATTTAAAGAAGACTGCAGAGTTCTTACAAGATGAAATCTCCATCTCATCAACAGGGAAAGGATGACTCAAGTAATTACAAATCTACTGTGCATATAGAGAAAAGGCTGCATTTGATGATGGAGAGAGCACAGGCATGACATCCTAGCTGACCTAGGTTCATATATGCCCTTTGGTAGCTATGTGGTGCTGAATTCATAGCTCATCCACTGTCTGCCTATCAAATGGGGGCAATAAGGCTGATCTCAAAGGATGAAGCTGCACAGCACAGACAGGGCTCCTCAGTATCATACATGTCAAGTCCAACAGTTCCTGGGATGCTGGGTAGTGAAGAATGAAGCTCTGTGATGAGCAAATTTTCTTGAACCAATTTAATTTCTGTCTGGAGAAACAAGACCAGAGGGAGATCATGCATCTGGGATGGTGGTTCTCAAATGGGGGTGATTTTCTCCCCCAGGGGACATATGGCAATGTCTAGAGACATTTTTGTGACAACTTGGGGGTGGTTGCTACTGGCATCTAGTGGATGAAGTCCACAGATGCTGCTAAACATCCTACAATGTGCGGGACCGCCTTCTACAATCAAGAATTATCTGGCTCTAAATTTCAATAGTGTCAGGGCTAAGAAACCCTGGTTTGGCCTAAAGCAGAGTTTCTGTTGTTCTTCCCTGATATGGTTTGGCTGTGTCCCCACCCAAATCTCAGCTTGAATCGTAGCTCCCATAATTCCCACGTGTTGTGGGAGGGACCCAGTGCGAGATAATTGAATCATGGGGCTGGTTTCCCCCATACTGTTCTCATGGTAGTGAATAAGTCTCATGAGATCTGATGATTATATAAGGGGTTTCCCTTTTCCCTTGGGGCTCTTATTCTCTCTTGTCTGCTGCCATGTTAAGACATGCCTTTTGGCTGGGTGCAGTGGCTCAGGCCTGTAATCCTAGCACTTTGGGAGGCTGAGGCAGGCTGATTGCCTGAGGTTAGGAGTTCGCAACCAGCCTGGCTAATATGGTGAAACTGAGTCGCTATTAAAAATACAAAAATTAGCCAGGTGTGGTGGCGCATGCCTGTAATCCCAGCTACTCGGGAGGCTGAAGCAGGAGAATCGCCTCAACCTGGGAGGCAGAGGTTGCTGTGAGCCAAGATCGTGCCATTGTACTCCAGACTGTGCGATAAAGCGAGACTCCTTTTCAAAAAAAAGATGTGTCTTTTGCCTTCCGCCATGATTGTGAGGCCTCCCCAGCCATGTGGAACTGTGAGTCCACTAAACCTCTTTTTCTTTATAAATTACCCAGTCTCAGGTATGTCTTTATCAGCAGCATGAAAACAGACTAATACATTCCCACAGTATCTGTCAATAAGCCAAGTGGACCCAACTGCATATGTGGAGTTGTTCATGCTCTGAAGCAGTCGGTAAGGAGAAATATTCATTGGTGATTCAGATGTTAGCTTAGGGGTGTTAACAATCCCTGTCTGAGGCTGGAGTAATTCATTCAGAATATGTTTATTGGTCACAGAGGACACCAAGTTGGGAGGACTTGTTAGCACACTGGAGGAAGGAAATCATGTCCTAAGTTACCTCGACAAACAAGAGAAGTGGTTTTCTAAGAGTAGAATGAAATTCTTATTGGGGAAAAACTGGTTGAGGCGTTAGGGTCATAGGAATGACCTGATGGCCACCAGAGACTAAAACATAAACATGGCCCGTGGTCTAGACAGTGAGAGACAAAGGTTGAGACTGAATCTTTCAGTATTCCTCAGACCCAACGAGGCCGTTTTAAAGTCTTCAGTGTAAGGCCCTGCATTTTAAGAAGAGACATGGAGAAATCCACAGAAAAGCCAGAACAATCTCTGGAAAATAAAAAGATCTTCTGAAAACAGACAAAAGAGTTTGAGTTATTTAACGTGGAAAAGAGGTTAAGTGTGCCTTGATTTGAGCATGAGAAAGATTATCACAAAGAGAAAAATGGCCAGCTGTTTTCCATCTCCATGGAGGAGCAAATTATAGGAAATAGGCTGTGATTGCAGCACAAGGGTGGTTATGAATAAGAAAGCATTCCGAATTGGAACCTGGAACAGATTTCAGAGGAAGATGGTTCAGTTCCCTTTACTCAAGTTTGCTTTTTAGCAACTTTCGTGTATTTTTTATACATGAAGTGTTGACCTAACCACAGACAGGAGACTGGACATGATAACTTCCTGGGCCCCTAGTTTTATTGTTCTTTCTGCCTATGTCTTCACAAGGCCCAATTAACTAGCTGATGAGTGAAAAATTCAGTTGTTTTGCTGTATGGCCTTATACAAGGTAATTTTCTAACAACTCATTTGATAGATTTTCATCTATTCGTTTATTAAATTGACTAGTTGTTTTAGGGTCATTTTGACACAGGCTATAATTTTATAACATTCATTTTACTCACAGAACTTGGACATGAACCTATAAACTATATTATGCTTGTGGGTCATCAAGTAGACCTTGTATTGATCTTAATATTAAATAGCTCAGTTTTATAAGCCAGTAGATTCTTGGATGCTGATACCAGTATGCACTTGATATGGTCTGGCTCCGTGTCCCTGTCCAAATCTCATGTTGAACCGTAATCCCCGGTGGTGCTGGGGAGGGTTCTGGTGGGAGGTGATTGGATCATGGGAGCGGATTTCCCCCTTGCTGTACCCATGATGGTAAATGAGCTCTCACTATCTGGCTGTTTGAAAGTATTGGGGCCGGGCATGGTGGCTGGTGGCTCACACCTGTAATCCCAGCACTTTGGGAGGCCGAGGTGGGTGGATTCCTTGATGCCAGGAGTTTGAGACAAGGCTAGTCAACATGGCGAAACTTCATCTCTACTAAAAATACAGAAGTTAGCCAGGCTTGGTGACGCATGCCTGTAGTCTCAGCTACTTGGGAGGCAGAAGCAGGAGAATCGTTTGAACCCTGGAGGTGGAGGTTGCAGTGAGCCGAGATTATGCCACTGCACTCCAGCCTGGGCAACAGAGGGAGACTCCGTCTCAAAAAAAAAAAAAAAAAAGAAAGAAAAGAAAAGAAAAAAGAAACAGCCGGGGGCGGTGGCTCACGCTTGTAATCCCAGCACTTTGGGAGGCCGAGGTGGGCGGAGACCACGGTGAAACCCTGTCTCTACTAAAAATACAAAAAATTAGCCGGGCGTGGTGGTGGGCGCCTGTAGTCCCAGCTACTTGGAGAGGCTGAGGCAGGAAAAGAAAAAGGAAAAAGAAGGTGTGCAGCACTTCCCCCTTTGCTCTCTCTCTCTCTCTCCTGACATGTGAAGATCCGCCTGCTTCCACTTTGCCTTCCACCATGATTGTAAGTTTCCTGAGGCCTCCACAGAAGCAGAAGCCTGGACAGCCTGCAGAACTGTGAGCTGATTAAGCCTGTTTTCTTTATAAATTACCCAGTCTCAGGTAGTTCTTTATAGCAGTGCAAGAATTGACGGATACTCACTCTGATGTAATCTGAACCAGTCATTCAGACCTGAGTAAAAAAAGTGAAGAAATAGTTCCAGGCCTTTGGGAGGCCGAGGCGGGTGGATCACGAGGTCAGGAGATCCAGACCATCCTGGCTAACATGGTGAAACCCCATCTCTACTAAAAATACAAAAAATTAGAAAGGCGTCGCGGTGGGCGCCTGTAGTCCCAGCTACTTGGGAGGCTGAGGCAGGAGAATGGCGTGAACCCAGGAGGTGGAGCTTGCAGTGAGCCAAGGTTGCACCACTGCACTCCAGCCTGGGCGACAGGGTGAGACTCCATCTCAAAAAAAAAAAATAGTTCCAGGCTTTCAGTTTGCTCCAAGAGTGTGCTCTTTGTATCAAGAATATATTATCGTATTAATGTTGAAGCCAAACATCTGAGTTTGAATGTGGCAGGTGGGGGGTTGCAAAAGAAGATGTGATCCTGCTGTTTCTAGCATTGTACAGAAATCAATCTATTCCATATTCAAGTGAATTTGCTGAATTGCTGATCAAAAAGGACTAAATCCATTAAAACCTTATGTCCTATGCTGCAAGGGCATTAACCTTGTGTGCTTCCTGGGATTCTCTTGTGCATCGATTTTAACTTTTTTATGTGGACACCCTAAGTGGGAACTGGAGCATAGATTGGCATCATCATCCATTAAATGTTTAGCTTCTTTGTTAAACAATGTTCCCCTGCAAATGTTCACATTGTAAACACCAACAACCACTAGATCCCTTGTGTTCTTAAAAGGCATAGAAAATTATAAAATTTTTTATGTGAATACAAAATGGCTCACATTCAAAGAGCAATAAGCCTTATCAAGGCAGAATTCTACAGAAGGTCTTTTTACTTGATTTTGTCCCGGTAGCAGTAGAGCAGGTTATCCCCTAACAGCTGATCTCCATTTCTTCGTTTAATAACATAGCCTCTGAGTCTTAGCCAGATCCATGACTGTTCCACTAAAGACTATTTTCTAGCCTCCCTTGCACTTGGTTGAGGTTAGAAATACATTTGAACTGATGTAGGCACACGTGATCTGGGAAAAAGTGGTAAGTACCACTTCTGGTCCATGACCTTAAAGGAAAAGGATAACACCCTCATTTCTTCCTTCTCCCCTTTCTGCAGGCTGGGATACAGCTATGATGGCAGGACCTGGAGCAGCAATATTCAACCATAAGGTGGAAGACTTCTGTTGAGGATAACGGAAAATCAAGGTGGAAGAAATTTGAATTTCCATGATTGTGGAGCCCCCGCATTAGCCTTGGACTGTTGATGCTCTGAATTACAGGACAGAAGATAAACTTCCACTTGTTTAAGCTACTGTTATTCTGACCTTTCTAACAGTAGCCAAACTAGTATACTAACTAATATCCTAACCCTTTGGGCACTAAAACCTTAACTTTAGTAATTTGCATGTTCTTTTTTTAAATTTTTTTAAAAATACATTTTTTGTAGAGATGGGGTGTCTTGCCATGTTGCCCAGGCTGGTCTTTAACTCTGGGCTCAAGTCATCCTCCCACCTCAGCCTCCCAAAATGCTGGGACTACAGGCATGAGCCACTGTGCCTGGCCCTAATTTAGATGTTTTTTCATTCAGTAGAAAAAATATGTTGTTCCAGATAGACAGACAGACAGACAATACACACACTCATACAAACACTTGAGAGATATATTAACTAGGGACTTAGAGGATCACTGCAGAACTGCTTGTAAAGAACTCAACCCACACTCTGCAGCGTGAAGTATATACAACTCATTTTATTTATTTATTTTTGAGATGGAGTCTTGCTCTGTCAACCAGGCTGGAGTGCAGTGGCGCAATCTTGGCTCACTGCCTCAGCCTCCTGAGTAGCTGGGACTACAGGTGCCCACAACCACGCCCGGCTAATTTTTTGTATTTTTAGTAGAGATGGGGTTTCACCGTGTTAGCCAGGATGGTCTTGATCTCTTGATCTCATGATCTGCCTGCCTTGGCCTCCCAAAGTGCTGGGATTACAGGCGTCAGCCACCGCACCAGGCCCATTTTATTTTTTATATAGAATGTTCTAAAGGCTATAGAGTGAATGATAATGAACTCCAGTGAGGTGGCAAAGAGCACAAGTTCTGGAACCAGACAGACGAGCTCAATGACCAGGGGCAAGTTACTTAACCTCTGAGTGTCCAGGTTGCCCCATCTGTGCAAAGCGGGGACCATGAGGATGACCTGAGATCATACAGGTAAGATGCTTAGAACCAGACATTAGTGCCTGGCACATACCAAGCACTGAATAAATATTAACTACTACTATTATTATTAGTTACATTAATTAGCCAGTAATGATGCTATAGAAATGTGGCTAATGGAATAATTCTAGACTTTTCTTGATCTATTTGTATGTATCAGACATGGTCTTATTCAAGACATCTAGTCAAAAATGTTTACTTCTGGCTGGGCATGATGGTTCATGCCTATAATCCCACACTTTGGGAGGCCAAGGCAGGAGGATCACTTGAGCCCAGGAGTTCAAGACCAGCCTGGGCAAAATAGCAAGACCCTGTCTCTGCAAAAACCAAAAGCATTAGCTGGGCATGGTGGTGTGCACTCGAAATCCCAGCTACTGAGAAGGCTGAGGCGAAAGGATCACTTGGCCCAGGAGTTTAAAGTTACAATGAGCTATGATTGCACCACTGCACTCCAGCCTGGGTGATCCAGCAAAGCCCTGGCTCTAAAATTAAAAATGGAAAAAAAAGGTCTACTCTTGCCTGGAATGCCTTATTAACGAATCCTAATCTTGGTTTATGTGCATCCTCCAGGTAGTATCTGAAATAGTACAACATCGTCTCTTTGTAAATTGATTTCTAAAGGAAGTTTGAACAATAGCAATAAAAGTTTAGATATAGTTGTCTCTCTCACTGGAGCCATCATCTCTGGTTTCTCCTTGCTGTGGACAAGGCTGTAATTTATCCTTCTCTCTGATGACCACAGTCAACTCTGCTCATGGCAGTGGGGGCTTGGAGAAGTGGATTTACTGAGCAGTGAATGAAGTTTAACCTTCATAGCCTTTCATTTGGTTGGGCCCATTCTAAAGCTCCAAGCATTCCCTGCCAGGATTGCAAAGACCATGGAGCCAGTCCCGGGGCTGCAGGCAGGGTGGATAGGCTTTTTGCGTCATAGGCACAGCCACCCAGTGCCCACCTGCTGTTGGTGGACCTCAAGGAGCATTCTAGTGCTATCTCTGACCCTAAGAAGGAAGCTTTGAACGAGATGCCGCTCTGTTCCCTGCTCAGAGGCTACTACAGCCAGGTTTCATGGCCACCCCAGGACTAGCAGGAACGTGGAGTGGCAAGGAGCTGGCTGAGCTGGACCGGCTGCTGTCAAAGACACTGTTTGATTGGCCTGGTGTGGTGGCGCATGCTTGTAGCCCCCAGCTACTCCGGAGGCTGAGGCGGGAGGATCTCTTGAGCCCAGGAGTTTGAAGCTGCAGGGAGCTATGATCATGCCACTGTACTCCAGCCTGGGCCACAGAGCGAGACCCTGTTTCTAAACAAAATACACTGTCTGAGCAAGAAACCATAGAGGATGTTGGAGGAGGAGCATTGCCAACAAAGAATTATGAAGCACAAAGAAACTTTTCTAAACTAACATTGGCCAGGCAAGGTGGCTCACACCTGTAATCTCAGCACTTTGGGAGGCCAAGGCAGGTGGATCACCTGAGGTCAGGAGTTCAAGACCAGCCTGACCAACATGGTGAAACCCCATCTCTACTAAAAATATAAAAAATCAGCCGGGCATGGTGGTGAGAACCTGTAATCTCAGCTATTCGGGAGGCTGAAGCAGGAGGATCACTTGAACACGGGGGGCAGAGGTTGCAGTGAGCCGAGATCGCACCATTGCACTCCAGCCTGGGCAACAAGAGCAAAACTCAGTCTCAAAAAAAAAGGAATAAAAATAATAAAAATAAAAAAATCAACATTAGGAGAAAAAAAACATGCAAGAGGAAAGCCAGGATTATCTTTCTATTCTCTAAAATCACTATTTTACAATTGTTACGTGAACAGGTAAGACAGAATGCAGTCAAAATTGTAGGAAAATATAGTGTTCTTGAGGTGACTTAGGTAAGTTAACTAGCAGAGAAAATATTATGTTATTTTAATGGATTTTGTGGTGTTTGTGGTATTTGTCAGCTTTTTAAAAATTTGTCAATACTCATTTCATACCTAAGCTTGTAATTTTGTACTCTTTTCCTTAATGAGCCTCTCTGAAATTGGGTAAGCCGTGACACCCACAACAGCTGAATTTTCCCCCAGAAGAGAGTTTACACCCACCTCAGTGAGAACGCTTTTTTGTTGGTGTTTTAGCTGAAGACTGACTGGCCATGTTGAGTGACACTTTCTGGGCAATGTCATTAATCGGCCCCCAGGAGCAGGAACTCCAGCATCTGTGGAGAATCAGTTGATGCACAGGTCCGGGTGCCTTGCACAGGATTAGTGATTCATCTCCAGGGGGTAATGAAAGTGAATGTGGTGTTTCCTTTTGATTCCTTCCAGTTCGCTTTCCAAATATCATGAATGTGCAGTTACTTCCTAACGATAACTGAAAGATCAAGAAAAGAGCTTTCACTTTTGGCCTTTCTGGCCTCAAAACCTCAGTTGGCTACAGTCTAGTTGCACTGGGTGCACGGACTGTGGTCTGGGAAAGTCACTGTCTCATCTCCTACATGCCCCTTTCATGCTTCTCTGCTCCACGACATGAGATGTTGGATGGAGTAAGGCAGTTCCATTTCTAAACCCAGCAAAGGAAATAGGCTGAATTTGAAAGATGATCTTGGCTAGTGTTATCCCCTTCCCTTGGAAATGAAGCTGGAGGGGGTGGGGAGGAGGTGACGATGGGTCAAAGGTGGAGAGAAGGATGAAGCCTGCTTGTGGACCACGGCTTGTCATTCCCCACTGCTGTGACCAAGTCCAAGACACAGAATCTCTCACGTGAACCTTTGTGATTAACTTAGAGTTCCCCAGACGAGGCTTGCCCCTACCCCCAGCCCAGTCTCCATGGAAGGGCCAGAGCTGTTTTTTATAATAAGATCATATCATGCTTCTGCTTAAAATCCTCCAGTGGCTGCCCATGGCAATGACAACAAAAGGCACACCCTATACTGTGGCCTAGGAGACCTCCCACAGTGTGGCCACTGCTTCTGCTTCTGTTGACCACACATCCCCCACAACCCAGTCCCAGGCCAGTCTGCGCTTTAGCCTCTCTCCCTCCCTCCCTTCCTTCTTTCCTTCTTTCTTTCTCTCCCTCCCCCTTTTGTCTCTCTGCCTTTCTCCCTTCCCTCTCCTCCCCTCCCCTCTCCTCCGCACCCCTCTTCTTCCATATTTTTCTTTATAACAGCTTTATTGAGATATCATTCACATACCATACCACCTATGTAAAGTATGCAATTCAATGATTTTTAGTATATTTAGAGTTGTGCAACCAGCACCACAATAAATTTTAGAACATTTTCATCACTCTGAAAGGAAACTCTGTACCCATTAACATCCCTCTTATTTACCCTATTTACCCAACCCTCCCCAACCCCAAGCCCTAGGTTACCACTCATCTATTTTCTGTATTTATAGATTTGCTTATTCGTATATTCCTTCTAAATGCAGTAATACCATATACAGGCTTTTGTGGCTGGCTTCTCTTACTTAGCATAGTATTTCTGAGGCTCATTCATATTGTAGCATATATCTGAATTTTATTCATCTTGCTGAATAATATTCCATTGTATGGGTGTTCCACATTTTATTTATCCATTCATCAATTGCTGGACATTTGGATTTTTTCCATGTTTTGGCTATTATGAATGATGTTGCTATGAACATTTGTGTGCAAGTTTTTGTGTAGACATATGTCTTCAATTCTCTTAGGTGAACACCTAGGATTAGAACTGCTGGAGCTTGTGATAACTCTATGGTTAACATTTTGAGGACTGACAGACTCTTCCAGAGTGGCTGAACCATTTTACATTCCCACGAGCAATACAGAGTATCAGGGTTCCAACTTCTCTACACTCTCATCAATATTTGTCTTTTTAAAAATAGTCATTCTAGTGGGTGTGAAATGGTATGTCATTGTGGTTTTTATTTGAATTTCCCTCATGTTATGCATCTTTTGTTGTGCTTATTGGACGTTTTGTATATCTTTCTCAAAATATTTGTTCAGATCCTTAATCCACTTTTTTCTTCAACAGTCTTGCTCTGTGGCCAGGCTGGAGTGCAGTGGCACAATCTTGGCTCACTGCAACCTCTGCCTCCCGGGTTCAAGTGGTTCTCCTGCCTCAGCCTCCCGAGTATCTGCCCACTACCACGCCCAGTTAATTTTTGTATTTTTAGTAGAGGTGGGGTTTCACCATGTTGGCCGGGCTGGTCTTGAACTCTTGACCTCAAGTGATCCACCTGGCTCGGCCTCCCAAAGTGCATGGATTACAGGCATGAGCCACTGCGCCCAGCCTATTGACCCATTTTTTAAATCAGGTTTTCTTTTTGTTGTTGAGTCATGAGAGTTCTTTATATATTGTGGAGACTAGACCCTTATCAGACATATGATTTGCAAGTATTTTCTCCCATTCTGTGGGTTGTCCTTTCACTTTTGATGGTGTCTGCTGACGCAAACATTTCTAATTTTTATTAAGTCCAATTATCCATTTTTTCTTCTGTTGTGTATGTTTTTGATGTCATCCTAAGAAAGCTTTGCTTAAACCAAGGTTATGGAAGCTTACTCCTACATTTTCTTCTAAGAATTTTATAATTTTGGTTCTCACATGGAGGTCTATGATTTGTATTGAGTTAATGTGTGAATATGATATAAGGGTCCAACTTCGTTCTTTCACATGTGGATATCCAGTTGTCCCAGATCCTTTTGTGAAGGACTATTCTTTCCCCCATTGAATTGTCTTGGCATTCTTAGCCACGTCACTTTCTATTCCCCCATTTAAACAATGTAATAGATTATATTAGAATAGACAATATCAAAGTATAGTTAATCATGGACTCTGAAGCCAGACCTGCTGTACTAAACCTCCACAGTGTGACCACTTACTCTAGCTATGTGGCCTTTGGCAAATTACTTCTCTGTGCCTCAGTTTTTACACCTGAATAATATGTTATTCATAGAGCTATTGTAAATATTAAATGAGTTAAAAAAATTAAATGGGTTGGTATATGTAAAGCACTTAAGATCAGGTGTGGTGGCTCATGCCTGTAATCCC
Organism: Hylobates moloch; assembly: GCF_009828535.3. Taxonomy (NCBI): domain Eukaryota; kingdom Metazoa; phylum Chordata; class Mammalia; order Primates; family Hylobatidae; genus Hylobates; species Hylobates moloch. The sequence continues at coordinate 96,009,234 of NW_026652287.1, read as the reverse complement.
AGCACTTTGGGAGGCTGAGGCAGGGGGATCACTTGAGCTCAGGAGTTCAAAACCAGCCTGGACAACATGGCAAAACCCCATCTCTATAAAAAGCACAAAAATTAGCCAGGCATGGTGGTATGCACCTGTAGTCTCAACTACTCAGGAGGCTGAGGTGGGAGGATTGCTTGAGCCCTGGAGGTGGGGGTTGCATTGAGCCGAGATCATGCCGTGACACTCCAGCCTGAGCGATAGAGCCAAATCCTGTCTCAAAAATAAATAAATAAAGCTAAAAAGCACTTAAAACAATGCCTGGCAGGTGATAAAGACCTTGTAAATATTTCGCTATATAATTTCTGCAAAAAATTTTTGCTCACAGTTTCTGCCATTGTGAAGAAAATAATGTTTATGAATCTGAATCACAAGGTATGATTTGTTTCTTATTGACCATGTTTGTATCAGTAGATTGCTAAAATAATGCCACATAACGAACAATCATAAAAATCTTGGTGGCACACAGCATGAGGCATTTATTTCTCTTTTTTTTTTGAGACAGATTCTTGCTCTGTCACTAGGCTGGAGTGCAGTGGCACGATCTCAGCTCACTGCAACCTCTGCCACCCGGGTTCAAGTAATTCTCCTGCCTCAGCCTCCCGAGTAGCTGAGACTACAGCTGAGAGCCACCATGCCCAGCTAATTTTTGTATTTTTAGTAGAGATGGGGTTTCACCATGTTGGCCAGGATGGTCTCCATCTCTTGACCTCATGATCCTCCCACCTCGGCCTCCCAAAGTGTGAGGCATTTATTTCCCATGAGTTTGGGGGTGGCTGGGCAGCTCTGCTGATCTCATCTGGGCTCACTCACTCCTCTGTGGATCAGCTGATAATCAGCTAATCTAGGCTGGGCTTGGCTGAGCAGGTCTGCTTCAAGCTTCAGGTCTTGCCAAGCTTGGCTCCTCATCACTGGACTTGGTTCTGCTCCACATGTCTTCCATTTGGGCCTAGTCTAAAGGGTAGTAGCTTCCTGGGGGAAGCTCTTCTTATCATGACATTAAAGGCAGGCACAAAAGGGCAAACTTAATTCTCTAAGCACATTTGAAGTCTCTGCTTGTCTTGTGTCTGCTAACATCCTATTGGCTGAATGACGAGGTCAAAGAAGTTCACTCCCACAGTCTTATTGATCAAAGCCAGTCACACGACTGAGCCCAACATCAGTTAGATACAAAACAACAATCTGTTGAGCAATAATCTAATAGTCTTAGTCAAAAGAGTTTGAGAAGTATTGTTCCAAAGCAGGAGTCAGCAAACTACTGCCTGCAGGGCAAATTGGACCCACCACTTTTTTTTTTATATAAAGTTTTACTGAAACCCAGCCTTGCCCGTTTATTTATGTATGGCTGCTTTTGTGATACAATAGCAGGATTGAGTAGTTGCAATAGAGACCTTATGACCTGCAAAGCCTAAAATATTCATTACCTGGTCCTTTACAGGAAAAGTTTGCCCACCTCTGTTCTTTCTTTTTTGAGACGGAGTCTTGCTCTGTTGCCCAGGCTGGAGTGCAATGGCGTGATCTTGGCTCACTGCAACCTCCGTGCCTCACTGTTTCAAGCAATTCTCCTGCCTCAGCCTCCCCAGTAGCTGGGATTACAGGCGCCCACCACCACACCCAGCTAATTTTTGTGTTTTTAGGTTTTGTCATGTTGGCCAGGCTGGTCTCGAACTCCTGACCTCAGGTAATCCACCCACCTAAGCCTCCCAAAGTGCTGGGATTACAGGCATGAACCACAGCGCCCGGCCCACCCCTGCTCTTAAGAAGGAAAAGTTTAGGAACTGATGAGAATTCAGCATCAAATCAAATCAAATAATCAAGGAGCTCCTTCTAAATGCCAGACACTGGTGAATGCTACTTAATGACTATTTGATTCAATTTGATGCTCTACTCTCATCCCTGCAGAGAAATGAGTGCTTCCTAGTTTGCAATAATCACTTGTGTGGTAAGAGAGAGCCCCATTCTGGTCTGGCACTTGGGTCTGTATCAGAGCCTCGTCATTGTAATTCGTATGCTGACTTTCCTATTCTTGTCCTGTAAGGAGTTAAATATTGCGAGCTTTGGTTAAAAGACGTGCTACTGGCCAGGCGTGGTGGCTCATACCTGTAATCCCAACACTTTGGGAGGTTGAAGTGGATCACTTGAGCTCAGGAGTTCCAGACCAGCCTGGGCAACATGGCGAAACCCTGTCCCTATGAAAAAAAAAAAAAAAAATTAACCGGGTATTGTTGCACATGCCTGTAGTGTCCCAGCTACTTGGGAGGCTGAGGTGGGAGGATCACTTGAGCCCAGGAAGTTGAGGCTGCAGTGAGAAAGCAGTGATTGTGCCACTGCACTTCAGCCCGAGCAACAGAGTGAGACCCTAACTCAAATAATAATAATAATAATAATAATAAGATATACTACCTTTGAAATAATGATGCTCAAAGTAAAAAAAAAAAAAAAAAAACTAACAAAATTATACAGTCATCCAAATAAAACAAGATTTTTGAAACTTTATTGGACTACAACCCTCCAAAAACTATAATCTTAGGTTGAAATCCAATATAGAAAACTGATCTAAGCGGAGTTGCTAAGTAAGGTTCACTGGTAGACGGGAGGGGACTTGGGCTCAGGGCCACATCCATTGAGCAAGCTCCCCCATGCCACACCCATGGTCCTCTCAGAAGTCCCAGAAACTAGGACATGCCAGGGCTCCTCGGAAATTAATTTTGCCTTTGTGGATTTTCTAATGTCCAGAGGACAACTTTGGTATACAAACAAACAAACAAAAAATTACTTTGCAACAACTTTTTTTCCCTAAGCAATATTTGACTTATTGGAGTAACAAATTTAGGATCCAAGGTTTTCCTTCAAGCTTTTAAGTCACTTTTATAAATTTTTTGGGCTATTTCTAGAGAAAATTTTACTAGCCTGTTTTATGGGAGGCTTTGCTTAAGGGCTGGTTCCACTCAGACTTAATGAAACAACTGTAAGGGTTTTAAACTGCATTTGTAAATTTATTTGATTTGTGTTTCAGTGATACCTAACAGTTACAGCCTCTACCATGGGCAGACACTGTCCTAAACTGGCCAGGCGCGGTGGCTCACACCTGTAATCCCAGCACCCTGGAAGGCTGAGGTAGGCAGATTACCTGAGGTCAGGAGTTCAAGACCAGCCTGGCCAACACGGTAAAACCCCGTCTCTACTAAGAATACAACAATTAGCCGGGCGTGGTGGCGTGGCCTGTAGTCCCAGCTACTCAGGAGGCTGAGGCAGGAGAATTGCTTGAACCTGGGAGGTGGAGTTTGCAGTGAGCCGAGATCACACCACTGCAGCCTGGGTGACAGAGCTAGACTCCATCTAAAAAAAAAAAAAAAATTAACACCATTAACTCTTTTAATTCTCATATCAATTCTAGCAAATATCTTATTATTATAATCTCCGTTTCATATACAGGGAAACTGAGGTATACAGAATAATTCTCACAGTTGTATAGCTAATAATATGTGGACTACTTTTTGAACTAGCTGTCATTGAAAAGCAAATCAAATATATTAGATTTATAAACACAGTTAAAAACCCTTCAAGTTGTTTAATTAACTAAGTCTGAGTGGAACCAACCCTTAAGCCAAGCCTCCAATAAAACAGATTGTGCCCCAGATTCCAGGTTTTCGTGCTTACCTTTTACATTAAGAAGCTGACTACAAATTAACTAAAAAAAAAAACCCTGACTCCTTAGTCATTTTTGTAAAACTAATATTATACTTATAAATATAGCATAAAAGGTTCAAATTATTTTATATATTCCAAAACTTACTTTTTAATTTGTGTGTGTGTGTGTGTGTGTATTTCTGCTGTTTAATATTTTTTATAGAGACAGGGTCTTGCTATGTTGCTCAGGCTGGTCTCCAACTCCTGGCCTCAGGTAATCCTCCCAGCTTGACCTCCTGAAGTATTGGGTTTATAGGCATGAGCCACCCCACTTGGCCTACAGATTCTTTTGTAATTCTCTTACAGAAATTTCTTGACCAGGCGCGGTGGCTCATGCCTGTAATCCCAGCACTTTGGGAGGTCGAGGCAGGTGGATCACAAGGTCAGGAGATCAAGACCATCCTGGCTAACACAGTGAAACCCCATCTCTACTAAAAATACAAAAAAAAAATTAGCCAGGCGTGGTGGCGGGCACCTGTAGTCCTAGCTACTCAGGAGGCTGAGGCAGGAGAATGGCGTGAACCTGGGAGGTGGAGCTTGCAGTGAGCTGAGATCACGCCACTGCACTCCAGCCTGGGTGACAGAGTAAGACTCCATCTCAAAAAAAAAAAAAAAAACCCTCAATATAGCAAGTTGTTCTTCAATATGCCAAATTCATTTAAACATTTAAGTGCTTAAAATATCAAACATATGGATTATTTTCAAATTTTATGTATATTTTTAAAAGACTTAACACTATAGATTTGACATACTCCATCACCTTTATATTTAATTCTAAATCTTCGGCCATTATGGAAATTCCCATGTCCTCCCACGCTGGGAAGGAGTGTGTCGAGGGGAGTGAGCAATGGAGTTGGTGCTGCTGAATGTCTGATAAGAACTGAAAATTAACCACTGCATTTGGCCAAGTGGAGGTCATAGTGACCTTGACGAGCTATTGTTGATGGTTTGATGAAATGAAGGTGTAAATAAAAAGGATACATGAGAGAAAAAGAGGAGAGGATAAGGAGGCAAGTCTTTTTGCCATTAAAGGAGCTGGAAACTGGGACAATAGCTGGAGGGAGATGTGGGGTCAAAGAAGTTTTTTTATTTGTTTTGAGACAGTCTTGCTCTGTCACCCAGGCTGGAGTGCAGTGGTGCCAACTCAGCTCACTACAACCTCCACCTTCCAGGTTCCAGCAATTCTCCTGCCTCAGCCTCCCAAGTAGCTGGGATTACAGGCACCTGCCACTACACCAGGCTAATTTTTTGTATTTTTAGTAGAGATGGGGTTTCACTATGTTGGCCAGGCTGGTCTCAAACTCCTGATCTTGAGTGATCCACCAGCCTTCCTCCCAAAGTGCTGGGATTACAGGTGTGAGCCACTGCGCCTGGCCCCAAGGAAGATTTTTTTTAACGGAATTTATTGTAAATAAGTTGATAGGGTGGGAAAAGATGAATTCAGGAGAAAAGAGGCAAGTGACATTCCTGGATAGGTAGAAGAGTTGGAATCTACTCTCCAAGTGAAGGAACCGACCTTGGAAAGGCACAGGAACCGTTGGACCGTGGTCACTGGAGGGAAAGTAGAATAGAAGGACACAGGAACTGCTAGATGTGCTGGAAGCAGGTGCAAGTTTTTTCTGATTGCTCCTGTTTTCTCCAGGAAATAGGAAGTGAGGTTCTCAGTGCAGCACATTGGGGAAGGATGTATTGATGGTTTGAGGAAAGGGAAAGCATGAGGTCATCCTTTGGGAAAGTGGGAGAGTAATAGGATCACGGAAATGTAATGGGATTATCCATTAGCCTGAAGGGCTGTTGGTATATGAAAACTATCTGAAGCCTTGGGACTGGATGAGAACACTACGGAGTGACTTTGGACAGAGAAGACAGGGTTGAGGATGGAGCCTGGCTGGCAGAGCTCGCCATAGAGCCAAAACGATTAGATCTGTGTGCAACATTATTTAATCCAGCAAACCACAGGGATTAAAGGGAATTCCACTTCTCCAAACTTAGTTAATAATTGATCAATCACTTACCAGTCGGATCAAGTTCAGTGGTTTACTTTCTGGACCAGGAAACGCTTTTGTGATACATTTTCCCCCACACAAATGGATGTCTGGTGCCTGCTGCCTTCCAAGAATATTACTTATATTTCCTGAAAGTCAGAGCGACAAGAGACTTCAAATGCTATTATCAGTTAGGGCTGCAAAAACAAACACAGCTGTAGGCTTTCAGAACCAATGAACACATCAGGTTTCATTAGAAACTGGAGAAGCCATGGCTTCTGGTGATAAGTATCACTGGGGCAATATACTGAAATGTCAATACCTGCACAAGGGAGCTAATTAAAAATAGGCAAACCATTTGCTCATAAAGGTTCTGGTTTTTCCTTCTGATACCAAATGCTTCCCAGTTGCTTCCAGCAGACCTCTTCCTCAGGTCCATCATCCCACCCCATTCCAATCCTATCTGTGCAGATACTCAGTTCACTTCACCATCTTTTCTTGGTCAGAGGTCTCAGTCTAGACCAAGGTTTCTCAGTGTCAGCACTACTGACATTTTGGGCTGGATAATTCTTAGTTGTGGGGCTGTCCTGTGCATTGTATTGTAAGATATTTAGCAGCATCTCTGGCCTCTACCCACTAGATACCAGTAGCACTTCTCCCTCCCCAGGTTTGACAATCAGAAATGTTTCCTGACATTGCCAAATGTCCCAAGGGGCAAATTTGACCCTGATGGAGGGCCATTGGTCTAACTATTAGACTTAGAAACACTGGGACCCACAGGTACCCAAGTTAGAGCTTCATATGGAATCTCCCATGGTAACCCTGACAGTATAAATTAAGTCTGGTAGACCAGGGCAGGAGATGACAACTTCAGAAGTGAGAAATCAGACACTTTGCTTCTGCATAGAATGTGCAGTTAGCTGGCTAATCCCATTTAAACAAAAAAAGGAGAAGAACTTGTCACATTTTCAACCTTCTCACCAATTGCTGTGAAGATTCGCAGGAGATGATAATTAGTTGCCAACAGCATGAAAGATAAAATGCATAGAATGTTAGAATTGGGAAAATGCACAGGGAAATATAAAGGAAGGAAGGAAGGGAGGGAGAGAGGGAAGAAAAAAGGAAAGGAGGGAGGGAGAGAGGTATAGAAGGAGGGAGGAAAGGAAGGAAGGAAGAAAGAAAGAAGGGAGGGAGGGAGGGAGGGAGATCAAGGGAAGGAGAGAAAGAAATGGCACAGAACCCAAATGCAAAGTCAGAGTTCAACTATACCAAGTCTTAATCTATGATAGCAAAATGATGTCTGCATTCAAATCCAAGTTGTCGGGGCCAGGTGTGGTAGCTCATGCCTGTAATCCCAGCACTTTGGTAGGCCAAGGCGGGTGGCTCACTTGAAGTCAGGAGTTTGAGACCAGCCTGGTCAACATGGTGAAACCTGTCTCCACTAAAGATACAAAAATTAGCTGGGCAAGGTGGTACATGCCGGTAATCCCAGCTACTGGGGAGGCTGAGGCACGGGAATTGTTTGAACCCGAGAGGAGGAGGTTGCAGTGAGCTGAGATCACGCCACTGCACTAAAAAAAAAAAAAAAAAAAAATCTAAGGCATCCAACTCTCCATTGCCTACAGCCTGAAGTACAAACACCTTAGCCTGTCATCCCAGGCCCTCAACAATCTAACCCCCACAGACCTGCTCCCACTACTTACTTGAATCACCCTATTCCATCTGCTCCACTTACATCTCTGCCAACACCTCGATCATCACTATTCCTAAATCTTTACACATACACGTGCTCCATCCAACCTTGTTTGAAGGTTAAGAATTCTTTCAAATGCTTAACCTTTAAGACTGTCATCAGTTCCCACCTCCTTCATTCACTCACCCACTTTAGAATAACGAGGGGCTGCAGCCAGGGTAGATGATAACAGCTAACAGCTCTACAGCACTTACCATGGACCGGACACTGTTCTAGGCAAGCTTCGTTTTGGATGTCAAAGGGGATTTTGTTTCCAGGGCTGCCCACTGTGCTACCCATGGCTACCCCCATGAAGCAGAAGCAGACCTACTGGGACCCGCCAGTGTCTGCCATTGTGATATTGGCAACCCTCAGTCTTCATTAGCAGAAGTGCAAGGCTAGAGAGTCCAGCCCGGGGAGAGGTGGGCAGAAAGTAGCCTCTGTGGCTGGGTGCGGTGGCTCACGCCTGTAATCCCAGCACTTTGGGAGGCTGAGACGGGCAGATCACCTGTGGTCAGGAGTTCGAGACCATCCTGGCCAACATGGTGAAACCCTGTCTCCATTAAAAATACAAAAATGAGCCAGGTGTGATGGCGGGCACCTGTATTCCCAGCTACTCGGGAGGTTGAGGCAGGAGAATCACTGGAACCCAGGAGGCAGAGGTTGCAGTGAGTCGAGATCGCGCCATCACACTCCAGCCTGGGCGACAGAGTGAGACTCCAACTCGGGAAAAAAAAAAAAAAAAAAAAAAAAAAGGCCAGGCACAGTGGCTCACGCCTGTAATCCCAGCACTTTGGGAGGCTGAGGCGGGCGGATCACGAGGTCAGGAGACCATCCTGGCTAACACAGTGAAACCCTGTCTCTACTAAAAATACAAAAAAAAATTAGCCGGGCGTGGCAGCGTGCACCTGTAGTCCCAGCTGCTGGGGAGGCTGAGGCAAGAGAATGACGTGAACCTGGGAGGCGGAGCTTGCAGTAAGCCGAGATAACGCTGTGTCCGGAATTGGCGGGTTCTTAGTCTCAGTGACTTCAAGAATGAAGCCGCGGACCCTCACGGTGAGTGTTACAGTTCTTAAAGGCGGCGTGTCCAGAGTTTGTTCCTTCTAATGTTTGGATGTGTTCGGAGTTTTTTCCTTCTGGTGGGTTCGTGGTCTGGCTGCCTCAGGAGTGAAGCTGCAGACCTTCGCGGTGAGTGTTACAGCTCTTAAGGTGGCGCGTCTGGAGTTGGTCGTTCCTCCTGGTGGGCTCATGGTCTCGCTGGCTTCAGGAGTGAAGCTGCAGACCTTCGCCATGAGGGTTACAGCTCATAAAGGCAGTGTGGACCCAAAGAGTAAGCAGCAGAAAGATTTATTGCAAAGAGAGAAAGAACAAAGCACCCACAATGTGGAAGGGGACCCCAGTGGGTTGCCACTGCTGGCTCGGGCAGCCTGCTTTTATTCGCTTATCTGGCCCCACCCACATCCAGCTGACTGGTCCATTTTACAGAGAGCCCAGTGGTCTGTTTTGACAGGGTGCTGATTGGTGGGATTACAATCCCTGAGCTAGACACAAAGGTTCTCCACATCCCCACTAGATTAGCTAGATACAGAGTGTGGACACAAAGGTTTTCCAAGTCCCCACCAGAGTAGCTAGATACAGAGTGTTGATTGGTGCATTCACAAACCCTGAGCTAGACACAGGGTGCTGATTGGTGTGTTTACAAACCTTGAGCTAGATACAGAGTGCTGATTGGTGTATTTACAATCCCTTAGCTAGACATAAAGGTTCTCCAAGTCCCCGCCAGACTCAGGAGCCCAGCTGGCTTCACCCAGTGGATCCCGCACCGTGGCTGCAGGTGGAGCTGCCTGCCAGTCTCACGCCGTGGGCCCGCACTCCTCAGACCTTGGGTGGTGGATGGGACTGGGCGCCGTGGAGCAGAGGGCGGCGCTCATCGGGGAGGCTTGGCCGCACAGGAGCCCAGGGAGCGGGGTGGGGAGGCTCAGGCATGGGGGGCTGCAGGTCCCGAGCCCTGCCCTGCGGGAAGGCAGCTAAGGCCCGGCGAGAAATCGAGCACAGCAGCTGCTGGCCCAGGTGCCAAGCCCCTCACTGCCCGGGGCTGGTGGGGCCGGCCAGCGGCTCCGAGTGGGGGCTCCGCCGAGCCCACGCCTACCCAGAACTCGCGCTGGCCTGCAAGCACCACGCGCAGTCCCGGTTCCCGCCCGCGCCTCTCCCTCCACACCTCCCCGCAAGCTGAGGGAGGCGGCTCCGGCCTTGGCCAGCCCAGAAAGGGGCTGCCACAGTGCAGCGGCGGGCTGAAGGGCTCCTCAAGTGCCGCCAAAGTGGGAGCCCAGGTAGAGGAGGCGCCGAGAGCCAGCCAGGGCCGTGAGGACTGCCAGCACGCTGTCACCTCTCAACGCCACTGCACTCCAGCCTGGGTGACAGAGCAAGACTCCGTCTCAAAAAAATAAGAAAGTGGCCTCTGTGATTCAGCTGGGGGTGGGGGTTAGGACAGGGGTGGGGTGCAGGGAGCTGAGCTGCTCAAGTGGCAGGGCGTCGGGGAAGGGTTTGTCAGCCTGCAGTGACCTTAGGGTTGGAGAGGAAGCAGATTTTTGCTGCTCCTGCTGAAGGCTTCCTGAAGGCGGGGCTCCTGTTCTCTGCTGTTCTTTGGCCTTCCTCTGGGCACAGGCTTAACTAAGGTGCTTACATGCCGGCTCCTTGATTCCTGAGCCTTTGAGGTAACTTCGTTTCCCTGACGTGGAACCCAGCTCTCTGAAGAGCTAAGGCCAAGACCTCAACGTGTGAACTTCTGTAGTTTCTGGCTTCAATAGCCGAATTCACTTTGAATCTAAAATTGCTTTTTTGAATTTAGAATGGTCTCTTTGTTACCTCCTTTCTTATTTTCTGTTTTCTCCTTGTCTCCTTGGAGTCTGCCCAGTTATCGAGGAACTGCAGTGCTACTTTCAGTAGTGTTCTCGAGTCGAGTGCTGGGCGCCCTGGGTGACCGCAGCCAGGTCCTAGGCTGTTGCTGAACCAAACATCCAAACCCCAACCCATGAGGGGAATTGTGTTCCTCTTAGGAAGGATCCTGGTCTGCTTGGGGTGTCTGTGACTGAAGCCTGTCTTGTCCAATTCTCTCATCCTGGAAGAACAAGAGTAAGAAACATTCACTGGAAGATTGTGGAGGTTTAAGTAATGGGAAACGAGTGTCTCTGGTGAAACTATACTTCTAGGGTCTCAGTTCCTGACCTTCATCTTCCCTGCTACCCCAACTAGGCTGTCCCCTCCCCTGCCTTCCCCAGACCCCATCACAGTGGTGTTGGAAAGTGGAATAGCCAGTGGCTGGGGAAGGAGGCTTTGCATTCTCGCAGTCCTGCCTTTAACTCCCGGCACCATCACTTGGGTTTGTTACTCAGTTTCCCCATCTGTAAAATGGGGACGATGATCGCTATTCCAGCGATTTGCTTGGAGGGTTGAATGAAACAACAGAGGTGTAAAGAGAACTTTTTATGTATCAGAATTCCTCATAGGAAGGTAGAACTGTCTTTGTTGAGAAAATACTTCGCCAAGTTCAAGTAGGAACCGAGATCCTTCTGGCTGGAGGTGGGCGGGAACGCTCCCAACAAGACAAAGGGAGGATTTTGTTTGCAACTCCAGGGAGGAAGTCGGGGGCCAGGAGAGGGTGGAAGACCAGTGCTCCAGGAATGACGCCTCCCTGAGGATACCGCGCTCCCATCCCCGCCCTCCACCAAAATCTTGAATCAGGTTTACTGAATTCATGGAACACTTGAAGTAATGAGGAAAGCAGAGAGAGGCTGAGTTGTGTCTCTGGGGAGCTCTGAAACAAAACCATGGTAGCATTTCAGAATGAGAGGGGATGGAAGCAAAGGACAGCTAAGGACAAAAGACACAGGCCCCCGGGCTGGGCGCGGTGGCTCATGCCTGTAATCCCAACACTTTGGGAGGCCGAGGTAGGTGGATCACAAGGCCAGGAGTTCAAGACCAACCTGGCCAACATGGTGAAACACCGTCTCTACTAAAAATACAAAAATTAGCCGGGTGTAGTGGCAGGCACCTGTAATCCCAGCTGCTGGGGAGGCTGAGGCAGAGAATTGCTTGAACCCAGGAGGCAGAGGTAATGAGCTGAGATCATGCCATTGCACTCCAGCCTGGGCAACAGAGCGAGACTCTGTCTCAAAAAAAAAAAAAAAAAAGAAAAAAAAGAAAAGAAAAAGAAAACGCAGGCACCCTCCTAAGAAGGGATTGGATTATCAAGGGCAGCAAATCTGAGAGGTAGGGGCACCAGCCACAACCTGCTTATGCAAGAAAACAAATTGTAGTTTAGTATCATTAGCCCCTGTTTCGTGCCTTCCTGGGTCTTTCCTTCTTGACCTTCCATCTGGTTAGACATTGCTTCCTTCAGGAAGCCTTCTCTGATTTTCCAAACGTGGGTAAGAACTGTACATTCTGAGCTCCCTTGTTCATTTTCATCCTGGAGATGTCACCCTGAGTTATAATTGCTTGTTTGGATGCCTGGTCTCTCCTACCAGACTATACACTTCATGGGGTGTACATCTTTTACACCACTGTGTTCCCAAATCTGGCATAGCATCTTGCACATCTGTTTTCAATAAAATACATGTTCAGCAAATGACAGTCTCATAGAAAAAGCCCAGTCTTTGGTGTTCTATAAAACCTGGGTTCAGATCCTGACTCTGTCACTTAAAAGCTGTGTAACTCTGGGCATATTACTTAACCTCTCTGAGCCTCACTCATCATCTCTGTAAACAGGTGTAAGGTACAGGGTCAGTGTGAGGACTCAATGGGAGGAAATGTGGAAAGTGTGGTGCCTGGCCACAGTCAGCACTCAGCAGATGTTGGGTTCTCAACTCTGTCTCCTATGTTTAACACATCTATTCCATCCACATGTCCCCACCAAGTTAAGGCCCTCGGCACCTTATAAAACCTCCTACTTGTTACCTTACTTCATACTGTCTCTCTCAGATGTATTAAGCTCTTCCTTTGTACCAGATACTGATCTAAACTAGGTGTCAACAGACTACAGCCTGTGAACCAAATCTAGCCCCACACCTGTTTTTGTATGTAATGTCCATGAGCTAAGAAAGGTTTTCACATTTTTAAATTGTTAGGAAAAAACTAGAAATAATATTTCATGCCACATAAAAGTTATTTGAAATTTAAATTTTAGTGCCCATAAATAAACTTTCTTTTTTTTTCGAGACAGCTTCTCACTCTGTTGCCTAGGCTGGCGTGTAGTGGTGGTCATGGCTCACTGCAGCCTCGACATCCTGGGCTTAAGCCATCCTCCCACCTCAGCCTCCCGAGTAGCTAGTACTACCCGTGTGCCACCACGCCAGGCTAATTTTAAACTTTTTTTGCAGAGATGGGTTCAGCTATATTGCCTAGGCTGGTCTTGAACTCCTGGGCTGAAGTGATCCTCCTGCCTCTACCTCCTGAAGTGCTGAGATTATAGGCCTGAGCCACTGCACTCAGCCATAAATAAACTTTTATTGATATATAGCCATAAAATTATTTCTCATAGTGTCCATGTCTGCTTGTCTCTTTGGGTTGCTACAACAAAATAGTGCCTTATAAACAACAGACATTTATGTCATACAGTTCTAGGAGTGGGGAAGCCCAAGATCAAGGCCCCAGCAGATTCAGTGTTGGGTGAGGGCTTTCTAGTTTGTAGAAAATTCATTTCTAGATGATACCTTCTCCCTGTGTCCTCATGTAATGGGAGAGGCTAGTTAGCTCTCTGGGGCCTCTTTTACAAGGGCATTAGTCCCAGTCATGAAGGCTTTACCCTCATAGCCTAATCCCCTCCCCAAGGCCCCATGTCCTGATACTATCACCTTGGGGGTTAGAATTTCAACACGCGAATTTGGGAGGACACAAACATTCAGACCATATCCTCTCTTTTTTTTTGAGGCAGAGTCTTGCTCTGTCACCCAGGCCAGGGGGCAGTGGTGTGATCTTGGCTCACTGCAACCTCGCCTCCTGGGTTCAAGCGATTCTCCTGCCTCAGCCTCCCAAGTAGCTGGGATTACAGGTGTGCATCACCACACCCGGCTGATTTTTATATTTTTAGTAGAGATAGGGTTTCTCCATGTTGGCTAGGCTGGTCTTGAACTCCTGACCTCAGGTGATCCGCCCGTCTTGGCCTCCCACAGTGCTAGGATTACAGGCGTGAGCCACCGCGCCAGGCCCATAGCAGTTCTACTTTTGGACTACAATGGCAGAGTTGAGCAGTTGTTGCAGAGACCATATGGCCCACAAAGCCAAAAATACTTACCATCTGGCCCTTTTTAGAACACGTTTTCCAACCCCTGTTCTAAGCAGTGCCCACATTGATGAGTCTCAAGTCGTCATAAGCCAGGTGAAGTCAGCCCCAGTACTCCTCATTCTACAGTGGAGGAGTCCGAGGTGGAAAGAGGTTAAGTCCCATGGCCACGGTCACACACTGGTAGATGGTAGAGTTGGGACCAAGCTCCCATTGCCTCTGAAAGAGGAGTTCACTGCTCAGGAGGCTGGGAACAACCCTAGACAGCCTCCAGGCTGTGTTGGGGAGTCCGGCCTGGAAGGTTCTTGATCAGGGCAGTGACATAATAAAGTGAAACCCTAAGGTGACCACTATGGTCACTGACTTGCAGGAGAGCGTGGGTGGGAGAAGTGGGATAGAGGAAGGACTAAGAACTGGAATTTTGGAGCTAAACTTCCTGGTTTGGGTTGCAGCCAGCCACTGATCTCTGCCACCTTGGACAAATTAATTAGTGTCTCTGCCTAATTTCCTTCACTCTACAAAGAAGGTAATAATAGAATCTGGATTCTACCTTATGGGGTTGTTGGAAAAGTTAGAACAGAAAGTTCTGTCTTATTTATCTGCCTTTGAGCACAGAGAGGCCCTCAATCAGTGTTAGCTATGGTTATGCCTGTTATTCATCCCAAAGGGAATATATATATATTTAGATGGAGTCTTGCCCTGTTGCCTAGACTGGAGGCTGATGTGCAATGGCGTGATCTCGGCTAACTGCAACCTCCGCTTCCTGGGTTCAAGCAATTCTCCTGCTTCAGCCTCCTGAGTAGTTGGGACTATCAGCATGCACCACCACGCCCGGCTAATTTTTTTTTTTTTTTTGTATTTTTAATAGAGACGAGGTTTCACCATGTTGGCCAGGCTGGTCTCGAACTCCTCACCTCAGGCGATCTGCCCACCTTGGCCTCCCAAAGTACTGGGATTACAGGTGTAAGCTACCATGCCTGACCTCATCCCAATAGGAACCTACCGCTCCCTCCGTTCCAGGTGCCATTCCAAGCAATCAGGATGCAAAAAGGAAGAAAGAAAAATGAACCAGGTCTGATTCTTGCCCATAAAGAGCACACAGTCCACTATGAGGGACAGAGGAGTACATGAGTACCTGGGGAGTGGTGTGACAAGTGCCAGAGTGGGCTATGGCAGAGAGCGGAGAAAGGAAACACCTTGTTCTCCTTCTCCCTTCTGTGGCTCAGGTTCTACTCCGTCCTGAGCACACCAGGCATCCTATTAGGTTTGCCCTAAGCCTCTTCTCCCCAGGCCCTGGAGCCAGCCTGAATGGGGAGTAACATGGGCACAGGCAGTTTTCCAGTGCCCTGGCTCGAGGCTGTGTCTGGAAGACTGTATGGTACATATCATCTGGAAGTAGAAGGCCCCTGGGAGAACATGGGCAGGGGAATAGTTTGGTCACTTCCACTTACCAAATAGCAAAACAACAAATTCACAGCAAGGGATGTTGATGCCAAAAACCAGTCAGGTTCCAGCCTGGAAGCTTGTATTTGTCATATGAGTGTGCCCTTGAGGTGCAGCAAAAATCCACAGCAGTTAAGAATGTGATCATAAAATGTGCCAGCAGCTCCTGCCTGCCTTGGTTTTTATTTTTATTTTTTTATTTTTTGAGACAGAGTTGTGCTCTATTGCTGAGGCTGGAGTGCAGTGGCGCCATCTCAGCTCACAGCAATCTCCACCTCTTGGGTTCAAGCGATTCTCCTGCCTCAGCTTCTCCAGTAGCTGGGACCACAGGCACCTGCCACCACGCTTGGCTAATTCTTTTTGTATTTTTGGTAGGGGCAGGGTTTCGCCATGTTGGCCAGGCTGGTCTCAAACTCCTGACCTCAGGTGATCCGCCCACCTCGGCCTCCCAAAGTGCTGGGATTACAGACATGAGCCACCACACCTGGCTGGTTTTTTTTTTTAAACTACCATTAATTAGTGTTTGGTTTGCCATTTACAAGTGTGTATTTATGTGTATGCATATGTAGCTATGCATGGAAGAAAGACTGGAAAGATACACGGGTGACATTCGACTGGGGCGGCAGTGAGGCAATTGGGGAGTAGAAGGGAAGAGTGGAGGCTGTTTATTAGCATCCACTAAATGTTTCACCCCAAATCCTCATGCCTTTCCTTCCTCCTTGAGTAAAGTACTTCAAGTATATACATATTTTAAAAGCTCCCCCAAGTAATTCTGAAATATGTTCTTCCCTTTCACTCCACATCTCATGTCTAATTTATCCACATATATCAAATGTTAACAGTAGTTATATCTGAGTATTGGGATTATAATGATTTTAAAACTTTTTCTTCTTCTTCTTCTTTCCTCCTCCTCCTCCTCCTCCCCCTCCCCCTCCCCCTCCCCCTCATCCTCCCCCTCATCCTCCCCCTCCTCCTCCTCCTCCTCCTCCTCCTCTTTCTTCTTTTCTTCTTCTTTTTTGGCTTTGCTGGTGTTTAAAAATCCTACCATGGCTACATGTGGTGGCATATGCCTGTAGTCCCAGCGACTCAGGAGGCTGAGCAGGGAGGATCGCTTGAGGCCAGGAGTTCTGGGCTAAAGTGTGCTATGCCAGTCAGGTGTCCGCACTAAGTTCAGCATAAGCATGGTAATCTCCCAGGAGCAGGGGACCACCAGGTTGCCTCAGGAGGGGTGAATCAGCCCATGTCAGAAACAGAGCAGGTCAAAACTCCCATGCTGATCAGTAGTGGGATAATGTCGGTGAATAGCCACTGCACTCCAGCCTGGGCAACATAGCAAGACCTGTCTCTAAAAAAATAAAAATAAATTCTACCATGAACATGTAAACTAGTATAATAGTTAAGTGTGTGGGTTCTAGAACCAAACTACCTGAGTTTAAACCTAATAGTGGTAGGTCACTGTACCTCAGTGATGTCATCTGTAAAAGGAGAAAAATAATAGCAGCTATCTTAATTGGTCTGTTGTGAGAAGTAAATGACAATACAGATACAGCTCTTAAAATAATGCCTGGTACATGTGATGCTTAATACGAGTTACTCCTTACTATTAAAACATAAGGAAAATTAGCAATACTTTTTAAAATTTAAGAACATTTTGAGCTGGATGTGGTGGCACATGCCTGTAATCCCAGTACTTTGGGAGGCTGAGGCGGGTAGATCACTTGAGGTCAGGAGTTTGAAAAACACTGCCTCTACTAAAAATACAAAAGTTAGTCTGGCATGATGGTGCATGCCTGTAATCCTAGCTACTCAGGAGGCTAAGCCAGGAGAATTGTTTGAACCTGGGGGACTGCAGTGAGCCGAGAACCTTGAATCGCTTGAACCTGGGGGGCTGCAGTAAACCAAGATCATGCCACTGCATTCTAGCCTGAGCGACAGAGCCAGACTCTGTCTCAAAAAACAAACAAAAAAGAACATTTGGAAATATATATATATATAAAGAAGAAAAGGAGGCCGGGTGCAGTGGCTCATGTCTGTAATCCCAACACTTTGAGAGGCTGAGGCGGGCAGATGACTAGGTCAGGAGTTCAAGACCAGCCTGCCAACATGCTGAAACCCTGTCTCTACTAAAAATACGAAAATGAGCCAGGCGTGGTGGTGCGCGCCTGTAATCCCAGCTTCTCAAGAGGCTGAGGCAGGAGAATCATTTGAACCTGGCAGGCGGATGTTGCAGTGAGCCAAGATCGTGCCATCGCACTCCAGCCTGGGCAACAGAGCAAGACTCCGCCTCAAAAAAAAAGAAAAGAAAAAAGAAGAAGAATAAAAAAAAGAACCCATGATCTTGGCATGCCTTTGGATCTTATCTGAGCTGGATGGCAAGCCCAAGCCCTACTCTTCCCCATCTGTGAAGTGGGAAAACAATAGGCGCTACCCGATTCTGTTGTGGGGATCAGATGGGAGGGGAAGAGATGGGAAAGGGCTCTGAAAACATAAAGTGAAATTTTATAGTGAGGAATGTTTATTGTAATTAGGAAGAAGATAATGCAGCATTGAAAAAAAAAAAAAAAAAGGCCAGGTGTGGTGACTCACGCCTGTAATCCCAGCACTTTGGGAGGCCGAGACAGGCAGATCACTTGAGGTCAGTAGTTCGAGACCAGCCTGGCCAACATGGAGAAACCCTGTAAAAATAAAAAAATTAGCCAGGCGTGGTGGCACATGCTTGTAACCCCAGCTACTCGGGAGGCTGAGGCAGGAGAATCGCTTGAACCCAGGAGACAGAGGTTGCAATGAGCCGAGATCACGCCACTGCACTCCAGCCTGGGCAACTGTGCGAGACTCCATCTCAAAAACAAAAACATAAAAACACACACCAGCAGCCAGCTGCAAAGGCTGGTGGCAACAGGAAGGGGACACTGGGCTTCCTCTTCCTGCTCTCTGGTTCCAGCCCAGAAACTACACCCTGGCTGGAGAAAAAAGATTGAACCTTACTGAAAGGCACACCAGCCATTCCTTTTTCTGTCAAACATTAAATGGTATCTGCTTTTTATATGCACTTCTCTTCCTTTCTTTCCGTTCATTTTTGCCTTTGGTGTTTTTTTTTTTTTTTTGTAATATTATTTCTTAGCAAGTTACAGGCAACCCAAAAGCTAATACTCAGTAAACATTTATTAGGTGCCCATTATAGACCTGAATGTTTGTGTCTCCCAACCCCAAATTCGTATGTTGAAATCCTAACCCCCAATGTAATGGCATTAGGAGCTGGGACCCTTGGGAGGTGATTAGGTCCCGAGAATGGAGCCTTCATGAATGGGATTAACGCCCTTATAAAAGGGATCCCAGAGAGCTCTGTCTCCTCTCTGCTATATGAGGATACAACGAGAATACAGCCATCTACAAAACAGGAAGCAACACTCGCCATTCATGGGATCTGACGGTGTCTTGATCTTGGGCTTTCCAGCGCCTAGAACTGTGAGAAATAAAGTTCTGTAGTTTCAGCCACCCAGTCCATGGTCTTTGTTATGGCAGCCCGAACTGACTAAGAGAGTGCCAGGCATCATTCTCAGACTACATGTAGTAACTCATTTATCTTCTAAGCAACTCTAGGAGATAAGTACCTTTTTATTATTTTAATTTTACAGGGAAGGAAACCGAGGCATAGAGAGGTTAAATAACTTGTGCAGTCTGTAGGTGGTAGATCTAAGGCTCAAATCCCAGCAGTGTGGCTGGAAACTCCTGATGGTCTTAGCCACTAAGACAATTAGAGAGCACAGGCTCCAGGAAGCACACCAATACAGCAATCCCTAAAATCTCAACCGCCAACTCTGTGCAGAGGATTTGCTAAGACTGGGATGCAGGGGCCATATCTGCCCACTGCCCTCAGCCCTGAGACCCCTCTTTTGGGTTTACTAGTCCTGGAGGAGTCAGGAGGGAAGTCCAGGTAGTCTGATTCCATTGTCTGTCCTGCTCTCCATGACCTTAAACTGTCTCCCAAAGAGCACACATTGGTGAGGGATTTTCAGGAACAAATGCTGAAGAAGGGTGTTGTTATTCTTGGAGACTTTGCCTTCAGAATCAGTTTCTACCCCATGCTTCCAGAAATTGATGAGGACTACTGTAAACACTCCAGAAGCAACTTGCCAATGACGCTCTGTTTCAGGGAGAAGGACTGGCCCTTGTTGCTGGGGAAGCAGCTGAGATCCTGTGATGCCAGGTGATGTCTGCTGTGCTGACAGTTCCTGGGATCCATTCCTCCAGGATTTTGGACAGCATGTGTTCTGAAGGTGGCCTCTCCTCTTACACAGCATGATGTAACCCTCCAATCCTCAGGCTCAAATGGGTTGCAGATATTCTAGGGTGACTATTTCCTGTATTCTAAGATCATAGGTGGTGAGAGCATTCTGCCTGAGAACTGTGGACAGCATTAATGTGACAGCTGCTTATGTGGGTCAGGACATGCTTAGTGGCAAGTAATAGAAAATACAGCCCAAGGCCGGGCGTGGTGGCTCACGCTTGTAATTCCAGCACCTTGGGAGGCCGAGGCGGGCAGATCACCTGAGATCAGGAGTTCAAAATCAGCCTGACCAATGTGGAGAAACCCTGTCTCTACTAAAAATACAAAATTAGCCAGGCATGGTGGTGCATGCCTGTAATCCCAGCTACTCGGGAGGCTGAGGCAGGAGAATCACTTGAACCAGGGAGGCGGAGGTTGCGGTGAGCCAAGATTGTGATATTGCACTCCAGCCTGGGCAACAAGAGCGAAACTCCATCTCAAAAAAAAAAAAAAAAAAAAAAAAAAAAAAAAAAATGAAAAAGAAAAAAAATACAGCCCCAAATGGCATAAACAATAAAGGAAAGTGTACTGGCTCATGTAGCTGAACAGTCTCTGGAGAGATTTCAGGTGAGGATGGGTGCAGTGACTCAACCATGTCACAAAACACCTGGCTTTCTTTTTAACTCTTTCCTCTGCTTTCCATGTCAAGTTCATCTTAAGGCTGGTTTCTCTCAAAGGAGCAAGAGGGCTACCAGAAGCCTCAGGGAGCATGCTTCCTTGTTCATTTCTAGCAGAAGAAGCAGCGTCTCTCCCAGATTGTTAAATGAAAGTCCTGGGCCTCCAATTGGATAATCTAAGGTCATAGGGCCACCCCTGAACCAGTCACTGCAGCCATGGCACTGAGTGGACCATAACTGGTTGAAGTCAATCAAGACCTACCCCTGGCCTGGAAATCAAGTACTTTATCCACCGCAGTATACTGTTTATTTGATTTCTGACATGGAATTTTCTGGAGTCATTAAAAATACCAAATATAATTTAATGGAGTAATAAAGTAAATGGCAACGACATTTTTCCAATTGCTCAAGTCAAAATCTTGAAATCAGGCAGGGTGTGGTGGCTCACGCCTGTAATCCCAACACTTTGGGAGGCCAAGGCGGGTGGATCACCTGACGTCAGGATTTCGAGACCAGCCTGGTCAACATGGTGAAACCCCACGTATTTTGTAAAAATACAAAAATTAGCCGGGAGTGGCGGCGCACACCTGTAATCCCAGCTACTTGGGAGACTGAGGCAGAAGAATTGCTTGAACCCTGGAGGCGGAGGTGCAGTGAGCTGAGATCGTGCCTGGACAACAAAAGTGAAACTCCGTCTCAATAAAAAAAAAAGAAAATCTTGAAATCATTCTTGACTCCTTTATTTCTCACATTCCACTCCCATATCCAACCTATCATCAAAATCAATTAGCTCTACCACAAAAATATCTAGAATCTGATCCCTTCTCACTTAACCACTACTGTCTCTTATCTACAGAGAAGCCAAAGTAATCCTTTTAAATAGTAAGTCATACCATGTCACTCCTAAGCTCTAAGGCCCTCAGTGACTCTCATATCAATCCAAAGAAAAGCAAAAAGCAAAAAGCAAGACTATTCATGCTCCGGCCTGTCTCTCCACTCTCATCTCCTACTACTGTCGTCTTGCTCACTCTGCTTCAGCCAGAATGGCTTCTTGCTAGATCCCCAAAAATATCCAGCATGCCCCTGCCTTCAGGCCTTTGTATGTGCTGTTTCCTTGGCCTGAACACCTTTCTTTCCAATATCCGCTTGGCTCATCCCCTTTGTTCAAAAATAACATTATCGGAAAGGCCCTGCATGACCAGTCAGTGTGAAAACACACCCAGCCAATCTTTAAGTCTCATACCTTGCTTTATTTTCATAGCACTTACCATTACCTAAAATATTTAAGTAATTGTGTACATGTCATTTTTCTCCCCTCCTGAATGAAAGCTCACGATAGCAAAGTTATTCACTAGTACAGCCCTAATATCTAGAACCATGAAGGCATTCGACATATAGTTACTGAAAGTGAATGAAAGCTTTAGGACAAATAATATACGAAAGAGGAAATAGCTAACAACATGAAAAAAATGTTCAGTTTTTCCAATAAGCAAAGAAATACAAATTAAAATATAGCCAAGACAATATTTTTGCCTATTAAGTTGGCAAGAACTATCAAACACTAAATCCATTGCTGTTGATAAGCATTGAAACTGGTATTTTCATGTAATTTTGGTGACCAGTCTCATTAATTCATTTAAGAGATATTTATCGGGTACCTACTATATACACTGTGCAATTTGCCAATATATACTCTAATGTGTCATAAGGTTCAGAGTCTCTGTATTAGTCAGGAAAGACTAGGTTACCAGTGGTAACAAATTAACCCCAGAATCCTAGCAGTTTACTGTAACAAGAGTTCCAACATACCCACCTTGGGTTGGTGAAGAGAGAGAGTTGTTCTGTGTCACTCAGGGACTCTACCATCTGGAATGTCATTGGTCACCCTTGCAGAAAACAGGAGAGATTGGCAAACCGTGCATAGGCTTTCCACAGCCACATCCAGGAAATTCACACATCACTTCTGTTCACACTTCATTGTCCAGAGCTATTCATATGACCCTACCCAATGGCAAGGAGGCTGAGAAGTGAAGCCTCCTTTCTGCATGCCCAAAAGGAGCAGCGAAACACAGATGTTGGTAAATACTAACAATGTCTGCTATAGTCCTTCACCAAGAAATCTTACCGTTCTACTAAAACAACCTAAAGTACATAAAAGGCCTCATTAAGGAAAATATTCATTGATGTTTTATTTATTATTTTGATAGCCCAAAAGAATCTTATTGGATAATGAGGAAATGGGTAATGAACTTATAGTTTATCCATATACAATAAATTATTGTGCAGTCATAAAAATAGTAGTTAATGCAGAATCTATATATGGAAAAATAATTTTAATAAAAGAGTGAGTAAAAATTAGGAAACAAATAAAATGGGTATTATGATCACAACACCATAAAAATATACCTAATTTTAAAAAGTCTGAGAAAATACACTGAAATGTTTTCATTCAACAAATACCTGCTAGGCGCTAGGCCCTGCAGATTCAAAGATTAAATACACTGTCTTTGTACTAGAGGTGCCACAGTCTTATAAGAATATCCAAAATGAGCCAAAAGAAATCCTTGCCTAAACACAGAACAGTTATTCTAATAATTTTATGGTTGTAGATAAGGATAGACTTTCATGCCATCGTGATTTGAATCACTCAGAGAATGAGAGTCAGAGAATCATCATTCATTCCATAGATAGTAATCAAACTTGTCCTAAGTGGGTCACAGAGTTGATCAAGACACCATACCATGCTCACTGACCCCAGAAGGCTTAGAGTCTAGCTGGAATCCTACATGTCAAACAGGCTGGTCCTTGCTGGCCTCAGCTTCCGGCCTGATGAACTCCTTTACATAATGCTCTGTATCAGACCTATGAAAGTTCCTGGTGCCTAAAATAGTTCCTGGCATATAGTTTGGTGTCCAATAAATTCTGGTGTTTTCCCCTAAACCAACTCTACCTACAGGCTTTCCATTTCAGTTGATGGTATCTACATCCTTCAATGCTCAGGTCAAAAATATGGAGTCATTCTCAACACCTCTCTTTCTCTCATACCCTACAAATCTTTTTCAGAAAACCTTATAGCCCCCGCCTTCTGAAATATATCACAGAATCAGACCACTTCTCACTCCTCCGCTGCCACCGCCATGTTTCACCATTAGTGCCGCAACCTCCTAACTGGTCTCCAGGCTTCTCCCCTGGCCCCTGCGTTCTGTTCTCCATATGGCAGGCATGGAGAGCTGTTTAAATCCTAAGTCTGACCCCACCACTCCTCTGCTCAACTCTACTCAAACAACTCAGCTTAAAGAGTCAAATTTAGAGTTCTCACAATGATCTTTATGGTCCCTCTCTGGAGTCTCAGCTTTGTTAGATGCAAGTTAGTAGCTGTTAGTAGCAACATGGTATAACACCGCCTTTGCAATCCAGAATTGGAATTCAGAGATAATATGACCTCCCTCCATGCACAATTTTTAAGAGTCATATCTAAAATACAAAGCAGAAATAAAAAGAAAGCCCACAATAAGAGATGCATTTTAATATGTAAACATTCAGGCACAACTACAGTAGAAGACAAAAACATCTCCACGAATTTCACAAACACCCACTATCAGATGGCACCACCCCATTGAAAACCACTGCCCTTTACCATCTGGGCTGGCTTCCTCTCTCTAAACTAAACACCAGCCCTCAGGCACTTCACTCACTCTGCTCCAGCCACACCTGCTTCCCTGCTGTTTTGGACCAGCAAGTCACCTTCCTGTCTGGAGTCTTTGCAATTGCAGGATTCCCTCAGGGAGCCACATGGCTCACTCACTCCGCCTTCAGGTCTTTGCTCAAACATTCTTTTCTCAGAGAATCCTTCCCTGACCACTCTCTTTAAAATAACGACCTTCCTCTCCCCAGACAGCACTCCCTCTCACCCCTCCCTGCTTATTTTTCTCCGTACGCTTATTGTCTGACATACCAGATATTTTATTTATATGATGTTGTGTGTGTCCACTCCATGAGGTCACTGATTTTTCCTGTTTGTCTTCTGCTATATCCCTATTATGTAAATAGGTGCTTGGCACAAGGTGAGTATTCAATAAACATTTGTCGAATGAATGAAAACAGTGAACAAGGGATATGTATTGAGTGATGAATGAATGAATTGCTACAGACACCCAGCAATCATGGCATTAGTCCTGAACGCCTGGCCTCTGCTCTTCTTTACCTCACTCCTTTCCAAACTTGTTCTGTCCCACGTGCTTGTTGCTTTCCACTGTATACATTCTTCATTTCCCAATCTGAAGCTTGACCTGGCTTCTTCCAACCTTGACTTCACATCTGGATTATGAATTTTGTCTCACCCCCAGGCATGATGAAATTGTGACAGCTTCCTAGCAACACCCATCTTGACCTCCTTCCTGCCTTCTACCCTGTGTCCCTCCCCTCCCCGCTTTTCAACACTCCATAGCTTTATCCACATATGTACTTGCTCTAATATGCCTGTCAAAATCCTACTGGTTCTTCAAGGGTAGATTCAAATGCCCCCTCCTTGCTCAGTGAAGCCTGATCCACCATCCCAAAGTCAGTCTCATACCTCTAAGGCCTCTTAAGTATTTATAACTCTTATGGCCCTCATCACAGCCTTTGCTGTATAAAATCTTTGTTTGCTCACCTTATCCCTTCCGCTGGAGTTTAAATTGTTTAAAGGCAGGGAGTAAGTCTTACTTATCTATTGCGTTTCCCATGGTGTATTAAACATGGTCAAGAAGTATCAAATGAGATAATTTCTATAAACTTCTTAGTACAGTTCTTGGCATATAGTGAATGTTCAATCCATAGTGGCTGCTAATACCAGTTCACACACAAGGAAGGCAGAGTCAGTTCCACTCCAGATGAGATCTACACCGTGTGATTTTAGCTAGGTGAGTTTGAGAGCCTGTGACATGTCCAGGTCCTTACTTTTCACTGCCTGTGCCTCTTCCTATCTGTAGCAGGTGCCCCATGTTTCCTGGACCCACCTGAGTGCCTCTGAAGCTGTGGGCAATTCCTGGCACAGGCAGACTGACGGCTTTCATCCCAAGTGCTTGCATAGGCCTTCTTTCTTTGTCTGGTACAGAAGCCTGCTAGGCTACTTATAAGTGCAACCCATAGTTGAGGGACGGGGTGCTCAGTGAGCCAAGATCATGCTATTGCACTCCAGCCTGGGCAACAAGAGCGAAACTCCATCTCAAAAAAAAAAAAAAAAGAATGCTTTGAGTTGCATGAAGCCATCCTAGCCATGGCTTAAACTTTTCTCACATGACATAAAGTGCAAAGGTAGGTGGTTTCTGGCAGCAATTGTCATCAAGGACCCAGGCTCTTTCTCTATTTTTGCTCTGTTATCTGTGCATCTTGACTTTATGCCATAACACTTGTCACTCATGGTCACAAGAAGGTCACAGCAGTCAAGGTAGAAAGAAGGAAACAAGAGAACAACAGTGTCTACTTCCTTTGCAGGGAAAGCAAAAGTCTTCGTCAAAACATACCAGAGGACTAACTTTCTTCTATTTCATTGGCAGGAGGGATACCAGGAAAGTCAGCATCTGATATTCCTGCATCAGCTGCTGCAAGCAGCAGTTAAGAAGAAGGCTAGGCTGGGCTGGGCATGGTGGCTCAGGCCTGTAATCCCAGCACTTTGGGAGGCTGAGATGGGTGGATCACTTGAGCTCAGCCTGGGCAACACGGCAAAACCCTGTCTCTACTAAAAATACAGAAATCAAAAATTAGCTGGGTGTGATGGCATGTACTATAGTCCCAGCTACTTGGGAGGCTGAGGTGGGAGGGTGGTTTGAATCCAGGAGGCTGAGGTTGCAATGGCTGTCTTCACTCATTCCTGGGCATTAAGTCAAGCTAAACATGGGAAGAATTTAGTTAACGGTTTAACTTTAAAGCAAGGATGGTAATAGTCCTTCCTTAAAACGAATCCCCTTAAACAAATCCCCTCCTTGCTCAGGGACCAAAGCTGCCTTTGTAAAACTAATGAAAGTCCACGAAATTAGGATTATGGCGGTGGCAGCAGGGGCGGGGAAGGGAGGGGGCTGAATTATCTGAAAATGTAGGCAAGGTTTCCATGATTCCTTGCTGCTCAAGCATCTGGTTTAGGGGCTGCCTGATTCTTGAATCATTCTTTGCTCATTTAAACTCCATTGAATTTAATTTGTCTAAGATCTTTCTTTTAGCGAGCCACTGAGACCCTGGAGTTGTTTGGTGTGACCACATATTCCAACTAATGAGATTTAGACTGAGGAAAGAGCATTTATCTCATTTTTTTTTTCCTATAAAGCCAAATTGCTGGAAAGTATAATTTACCCTTACTGAATACTTTCTCAGGTTGTTACCATTTGGTTTCCGCCCTTCCCATTTGACTGAACCTGCTTGTACTAAGGGTGACAGATAAGGTGCCACCATACACTGGTTCAAAAGTCACCTTGTTACCAGAAAGTGGGCCCAATCCAGACCCCAAGAGAGGGTTCTTGGACCTCATGCAAGAAAGAATTTGGGGCAAGTCCATAAAGTAAAGCAAAGCAAGTTTATTAAGAAAGTAAACGAATAAAACGATGGCTACTCCATGGACAGAGCAGCGGCATGGCCTGCTCAACTGAGTATATTTATAGTTATTTCTTGATTATATGCTAAACAAGGGATGAGTTATTCATGAGTTTTCTGGGAACGGGGCATTGATTTCCCAGAACTGAGGGTTCCTCCCCTTTTTAGACTGTATAAGGTAACTTCCAGATGTTGCCATGGCAGTTGTAAACTGTCATGGCGCTGGTTAGAGTGTCTTTTAGTATGTGAATCCATTACAATTAGCATATAATGAGCAGTGAAGATGATCATAGGTAACTTTTTTTTGCCGTGTTGATTTTGGTGGGTTTTGGTCGACTTCTTTACTGCATCCTGTTTTATCAGCAGGGTCTTTGTGACCTGTATCTTGTGCCAACTTCCTATCTCATCCTGTGACTAAGAACCACTAAACTGCTAGGAATGCAGCCCAGTAGGTCTCAGCCTTATTTTACCCAGCCCCTGTTCAAGATGGAGTTACTCTGATTCAAATGCCTCTGACAACTTTCTCTGTAAAAACATCACTGCCTCCCTCAGGAAGGGGTTGTGGGTGGCTTAAAACAACGGAAATGTATTGTCTCACAGTTCTGGAGAGTAGAAATACAAGACTAAGGTGTTGGCAGTGCCATGCTCCCTCTGAAAGCCATAGGAGAATCTTTCCTGCCTCTTCCTAACTTTTGTTGCTTTTTCTTGTCTTGCAACTACATAACTCCAGTCTGTCTTTGTCATCACATGGCATTCTCCCTACATGTCTGCATCTTCACAATGCTGTCGTTTTTTGTTTGTTTGTTTGTGTTCCTGAGACGGAGTTTTGTTCTTGTTGCCCAGGCTGGAGTGCAGTGGCGCGATCTTGGCTCACTGCAACCTCCACCTCCCGGGTTCAAGCGATTCTCCTGCCTCAGCCTCCTAAGTAGCTAAGATTACAGGTGCACGCCACCATGCCCAGCTAATTTTTGTATTTTTAGTAGAGACAGGGTTTCACCATGTTGGTCAGGCTGGTCTCAAACTCTTGATCTCAGGTGATCTACCTGCCTCGGCCTCCCAAATTGCTGGGATTACAGGTGTGAGCCACTGCGCCCAGCAAGGCTGTCTTCTTATAAGGACATTGGTCATATTGGGCTAGGGGCCCACTCTTCTGCCGTATGACCTCATCTGAACTAATTACATTTGCAATGACCCTACTTCCAACTAAGGTTGTGTTCTGAGGTACCAGGGATTAGGATTTTAACATCTTTTTTGGAGGTTGGGGGGAATAAATTAACCTATAACATTGCTCTTATGGAACTTATAGTCTAGAAAGGAGGCATACATTAAATGCATCATCACACAATTAAAGATGAAAATGTCATTAGTAATAAGTGCTCCAATAGTAACAAGAACAACAAGAAATCGTATCAGGTGGGCTGGACATGGTGGCTCATGCTTGTAATTCCAGCACTTTGGGAGGCTGAGGCAGGCGGATCTCTTGAGCTTGGGAATTCGAGACCAACCTGGGCAATATGGCGAAATCCTGAGTCTACAGAAAATACAGAAATTAGCTAGGCATGGTGGAGTGTGCCTGTAGTCCGTGCTACTGAGGCTGAGATGAGAGAATCACTGGCTGCAGTGAGCCAAGATCGTGCCACTGCCCTCCAGTCTGGGCGACATAGTGAGACTATATCTCAAAAAAAAAAAAAAAAGAAAAGAAAAAAAAGGAAGGCTGGGCGTGGTGGCTCACACTTGTAATTCCAACACTTTAGGAATCCAAGGTGGGTGGATCACGAAGTCAGGAGTTTGAGACCACCCTAACCAACATGATGAAACCTCGTCTCTACTAAAAATACAAAAATTAGCCGGGCACGGTGGTGCGTGCCTGTAATCTCAGCTACTCAGGAGGCTGAGGCAGGAGAATCTCTTGAACCCGGGAGGCAGAGGTTGCAGTGAGCTGAGTTTGCACCACTACACTCCAGCCTAGGTGACAGAGCGAGACTCCATCTAAAAAAAAAAAAATCATAACAGGAGAAGCTAAGCCATGGTTGAAGGCGGTGGTCAGGAAAAGTTTCTCTGAGGAAGGAACACTTAAGCTGAAGCCTGGAGCGTTCCTCAGGGGGACAGCAACACCGAAGGGGGCCCCAGGCTGAGCAGAGATTTGACAGAGGTATATTAATACATAAGAGACCCTCCACAAAGATTCTCAGAAAAGCTGAGAAGAAATAGAGTCTCTATCACTCTGGTAATCTTAATGGTCCCAAACAGTTGTGTGCAAGAGGAAAATTCAGTTACTGAGTCTATCAAAGAAGGAAGGCCTGTCTTATTATTAGGTTCTCCTACTACATAAGTGGTTGTTTTGTTTAGTCTTTTTAAGGACCATGTTGAATATGCCAAATTTCACTTATATCCTTATTCCTTTGGGATCTGGACAAGTCTGCCAGATTTCTGGATTAGCAAAAATTGATTCGAGTGTATGATTTCAGTTAGCGGCTGCTGGAATCACTGTGAGTTTTCAGCATGACATTGTTTAGTGGGCAAACCTCTGAAAGTATGCTTTTATATCTGTCCGTCCCCTCCCCAACAAGCCTCCAGAACCCAGCTATTCTAAAGGGAGTTAAGACTTCCTAAAGAAGTAGACAAAGAACTGAGCGTCAGCTCCTTGGTTGAGTTCAGATTGCCTCCGACAGCAACTGGGCCACAGTATGTGGCACACATTTTCAGAGCCAGATGGGGAAAGGGGGTGGGTTGGTTCCTCCTGGAAAGGCTGTGCTGTGGCTGGGTGGGGTGGGAAGTTAGCCTCCCTTTTCAGGGACAATGTGTCCCACCCTATGCCGGATAGTGGCACATCACAGCTCAGCCTCCCAATTTCACCCACTGGCCTCCGTTTCCCATGTCATCTGAGGTCAGAGAGGCCCAAGCCAACAGAGGTGACTCCGCAGCCTTGCAGGAAGCTGAAGCTGTGAGAAGGATATACTGCTCCATGCACACCCCCGAGGGGCTGTCCACGGACGGGCCAGGGCTGCTTCCGGGCCAGCGTCCAGGTCTGCTGCTGAGGGCCAGGTGGTGTTGGAGTTGGCCAACTCTTCCCTCCTCCATCACATTTTCCAGGAAGGGGTGGCTAGGGACGGGTGGTAGGTGGGGATATTGTCGGCAATGAATGTTAGTGTTTTTGACCAAGAGCCAAAGTATTGTGTGTTTCTGGGGGTCTGGCAGACTGCCTCTACCCAGGGAGACATGCACAACGAGCCTGCCATCCCAGCCTATAGCACAGTTGTTTGAACTTTGCAGGGTAGGATGGGTGTGGGTGTGTGGTTCTCACCATAAGAATCAAGCCTTTTTTTTTTTTTTTCCACTCCTTTACATCTTTAAGTAAATGAAGCAAAGGAACTGACTGGTGGACTTGAGGAGTGGAAAGGGGCTGTTTATTACCATTCCTGCCAGTCATTTCCCAGGGTTAGAAGTCAACAGAGAGTTCTTTTCTTCCTTTCGTCCAGTATTTGAGTTTAAGTCTTAACAGAGGCAAGTGGGCATTAATAATAGTTGTCCAGGCCAGGCACAGTGGCTTACACCTGTAATGCTAATGCTTTGGGAGACTGAGGCAGGAGGATCACTTGAGCCCAAGAGTTCAAGATCAGCCTGAACAACATAACAAGACACTATCTCTCCAAAAAATTTAAAAATCATGCAGGTGTGGTGGCACATGTCTGTAGTGCCAGCTACTCAGGAGGCTGAGGTGGGAGGATCGCTTGAGCCCGAGAAGTTGAGGCTGCAATGAGCCATCATGGCACCACTGCACTCCAGCCTGGGTGACAGAACAAGACCGTGTCTCTAATAATAATAATAATAATTTAAAAGTCCAGTTTGGCACCGTGGGCATATAATCTGGCCTTGTTGGGTTCCTGTTTATAAAAGATCTCCCTGCTATGGGCTGACTCCTTCCTCACATAGTCCTCCTTGGCCTAAGAAAACCCAGGAGAACAAAGGTGGGAGGAATGTCAGAATCCAGAAGGGCCAACTTCTGAGCAACTCTGGGAAGTTTTCTCCCAGAACCAGGTCCTGCCAGCAGAGAGCTCTCCTAAGGAACCAGGTTGCTGAGGAGTGGGTGGAGCTCAGCACCTTTCACACTCCATCAGATCACAGCCTGTTTCCATTAGGAAGGTTGGATGCTGCAGCCTGTTTCCCACCTGGTGTAAATTGCAGGGGCTACCGCTGCCACCAGCAGGGTATCGGCAAATAAAACCAGGCCTGAGGCCATTTGTTACAAATTTGAGGCTTGTGGTATTTGAAGCTGCACAGTCATTCGGGAGACTGAGTATTCTACAGAGGAAAAGGCTGGTGGGGCGGTGCATGTCCCAGAGGACACCAAGTGTTCTCCAAACCCACAAAGTTTGAAAATCCATCAGTAGAAATTTCTAAAATTTCAGAGATGCCAGATTTGGCTAATCAAAATTCAGGGTATTCCATTAAGTTTGAATTTAAAATAAAGGAGGAACACTTTTTTTTTTTAAGGATAACTATGTCCCATATATTGCATGGGAGGACACACTTATGCTTACAAAGTATTTGTTCTTCCTTGTATGATGTTGGTGAGAATGTAAATTAGTATAGCCACTATGGAAATGAGTATGGAGGTGTCTCAAAAAATTAAAAATGGAACTGGCATATTGCTATGGTTTGAATATGTCCCCTCCAAAATTCACGTTGAAACTTCATCCCCACAGTGGTGATATCAAGAGGTGGGACCATTTGGCGAGTGATTAAGTCATGAGGGCCCCACCTTCATGGATGAGATTCAGGTCATTATAAAAGGGCTTGAGGGCCGGGCACGGTGGCTCAAGCCTGTAATCTCAGCACTTTGGGAGGCCGAAGCGGGTGGATCACGAGGTCAGGAGATCGAGACCATCCTGACTAACATGGTGAAACCCCGTCTCTACTAAAAATACAAAAAATTAGCCGGGCATGGTGGTGAGCGCCTGTAGTCCCAGCTACTCGCGGGGCTGAGGCAGGAGAACGGCGTGAACCCGGGAGGCGGAGGTTGCAGTGAGCCGAGACTGCGCCACTGCACTCCAGCCTGGGCAACAGAGCAAGACTCTGTCTCAAAAAAAAAAAAAAAAAAAAAAAAGGGCTTGAGGGAGAGGCTTTACTCTCATCTTCCTTCTGCCACAAGGACACAGCAACAAGACGTGATCGTGGAAGCAGAAAACAGTCCTCACCAGATACCAAATGCTGGAGCCTTGATCTTGGACTTCCAAGCCTCCTCAACTGTGAGAAAATACATGTCTGGCCGGGCGCGGTGGCTCACACCTGTAATCCCAGCACCTTGGGAGGCCAGGGCGGGTGGATCATGAGATCAGGAGATTAAGACCATTCTGGCTAACACGGTGAAACCCCGTCTCTACTAAAAATACAAAAAAAAAAAAAAAAAAATTAGCCGGGCGTGGTGGCGGGAGCCTGTAGTCCCAGCTACTCGGGAGGCTGAGGCAGGAGAATGGCGTGAAACCGGGAGGTGGAGCTTGCAGTGAGCCGAGATCGCACCACTGCACTCCAGCCTGGGCGACTGAGCGAGACTCCATCTCAAAAAAAAAAAAAAGAAGAAAGAAAGAAAAAGAAAATACATTTCTGTTCTTAATCAATTACCCAGTGTCAGGTATTTTGTGGTAGCAGGACAAATGGATGAAGGCACGTGCAATCCAGCTACCCAGTACTGATTGTATATCCAAAGGAAATGAAGTCGGTATGTCAAAGAGATATCTGTATCTCATGTTCATTGCAGCATTATTCACAGTAGATAAGATATGGAATTAAATTAAGTGTCCATCATGGATGTATGAATAAACAAAATATATATATATACAATGGAACACTATCTAGCCTTAAAATAAAAACAGGAAAATTACGTCACTTGTGACAACACGAATGAACCTGGAGGACATTGTGCTAAGTAAAATAAGCCAGGCACAGCAAGACCAAAACCACGTGATCTCACTTCTATGTGGAATCTCAAAAAGCCCAACTCATGAAAGCAGAATTGAATGGTGGTTACCAAAGATTGGGTTTGGGGAGATGTTGGCCAAAGGATACAAAATTTGAGTTCGATAAAAGGAATAAGTCCAAGAGATCTATTGTACAAACAGTGACTATAATTGATAACAATGTATTATATACTTAAAAATCACTAAGAGAATAGATTTTCAGTGCTCTCACCACAAAAAATAAGTATGTGAGCTAATGTATATGTTATCTCAATTTATCCATTCCGCAATGTATACATATTTCAAAACATCAAGTTGTACACCATAAATATATACACTTTTACTGGTCAATTAAAATTTATTTTCAAAAGTACTTGTTCTTTATCTAAAACTTACATTTAAAGCATCGTCTGTTTTCTCTGTCTACCCCACCCCAGGTACAGAATGCCTCCAGAAGTTTCTTTTTCTTTTTCTTTTTCTTTTTTTTTGAGACAGAGTCTCGCTCTGTCACCAGGCTGGAGTGGCTTGATATTAAGCTCACTGCAACCTCCGCCTCCCTGGTTCAAGGAATTCTCCTGCCTCAACCTCCCGAATAGCTGGGACTACAGGCGTGCACCACCACGCCCAGCTAATTTTTTTTGTATTTTTAGTAGAGACGGGGTTTCACTGTGTTGGCCAGGATGGTCTCGATCTCTTGATCTTGGGATCTGCCTGCTTCAGCCTCCCAAAGTGCTGGAATTACAGGCGTGAGCCATCGTGCCTTGCCTGCCTCCAGAAGTTTCTACTGAAGGCAGAGGCGAAAGGAAACCTGCTGTGAATGCTGACGTCGTATTCACTAGTCTTTGAACTCTTCTAGGGGCTGGTTGCCAGACTGAAAGCATTGTTTGCTTATGGGATGAACGTCTTAATGCAGGGAACCTGAATGGCCAGTTGTCATCAACCCAACCAAAGGTTGGGCAAAGAAAGTAATGTTGTTGTTCTG
Source organism: Hylobates moloch (assembly GCF_009828535.3). Taxonomy (NCBI): domain Eukaryota; kingdom Metazoa; phylum Chordata; class Mammalia; order Primates; family Hylobatidae; genus Hylobates; species Hylobates moloch. The sequence goes on along the minus strand of NW_026652287.1, from coordinate 95,975,627 downwards.
TAATAGGTAAATGTCAGGTAGTTCTATTCTCAATGGCAAGCTGATGAAGCCCACCCCAGTCCACACACTTTCTCCCCTGTTCAGAATCTGTTGCCAGGTGGGTGGCTCGGCCTGTTCTTCCTCTCCCTTCCTTGTTGCCCTCTCAGCCTCTGCAATGGGGCTGTGAGGAGACCAAACCCCATCAGCTCCTTCTTGGTATTTCCTCATTCCACCATTCAGAGCGTTTCCCTGAACCTGTTTGCCTGAGCATCCGGGCCAATATTTGGTGGAGAAAGTGATTTAATTTTTTTAATTGAGGTGAAATTCACATAACATAAAACTAACCTGATTTTTTTTTTTGAGACAGAGTCTCACTCACTCTGTTGCCCAGGCTGGAGTGCAGTGGCACGATCTCAGCTCACTGCCTCCTGGGTTCCAGTGATTCTCCTGCCTCAGCCTCCCGAGTAGCTGGGATTACAGGCACGTGCCACCATGCCAGGCTAATTTTTGTATTTTTAGTAGACACGGGGTTTCACCATGTTGGCCAGTCTTGTCTCGAACTCCTGACCTCAAGCAATCTGCCCGCCTTGGCCTCCCAAAGTGCTAGGATTATAGGCGTGAGCCACCATGCCTGGCCAAATTAACCATTTTAAAGTGTACAATTCAGTGGCATTTGGTACATTCACAATATTGTGCAATTTTCACCTCTATTTGGTTACAAAGCGTTTTCTTCGCCCCCGGAGAAAACCCTGTATCCATGAAGCAGTTGGCTGCCAGCAATTTAAATTTAATTTTAAATTTTCACAGTTTTAATTAAGCAAATTTAATTTCAAATTTGCCTCTTTAGAAATAGAGAGCCCCCCTCAAACTGCCCCTTGTGAGGCTGACGTGAGGGGAATGGGAGAAATGCAAAGAGCAATTCCTGAGTTGAGTCAGTGGACAAGACTGGTTTCCAAACCTAATTGCAGATCTCTCACTGGTTTATAGGATTGAAGGCTATGAATTAAAAGGCTCCAGAAAGACAGGTGTGTGCATGAAATGAGTCCCTGGTGGTTGACAGAAGAGGGTTCACTTTAAGGCAGGGCTTACCAGGGAAAGTGGCAGAAGCTGCCAGACTATGCAAACAGTGGGGAAGGGAGTCACAGGGCATGAAAGGGTCTTGTGAAGGGTGTAACCTGCTCACAGAGCACATTCTTGGGCACTAGGGTAAGAGAAGAGGCTACAAAAAGGTGCACAATGGGCTTGAGCTTCTGGGTTCAGAGGGAGCCAATGAATCACCTTGGGGAGGTGTCCCATTGCTCCTTGGCCAGTGAGAGCCTGAGGTTTCCTGATTTGCAGGAGTTGGTTTCTTCTCAGAGGAACACTTGACTCTCTCCTCTCTAGAGAGACCAATCCTCCTTATTGTATGTAAAATCTGGTGCAACTGCATTGTTGGAGACCACTGGTACTTCCTGCAGTGACTTGCTTGCAGCAGTTTTCTTTATTCTCCAGCCGGTTCCAGCTTCTTTTAATCTCTAGTTGTTCACAGCAGTCTCTAGCTCACCACAAAGCTAGAAGCTTCCCAGTTTGGAACAGACTTGCAGGGGCAATCCCCTTTGTTCAAGATTTGGGAGATAACTGTTGGGCCAATGCCCCCTTTATTGCAAAGGTTGCAAGGAAAAGAACAAAGGAAGAGGAAGATCCTCTGGGACAGTTGGACCTGCCAGGTGGCACAGAGCTGTACAGTCCTTCATTGAACAAATGTTTGTTGAGGGCATGCTGGCACAAGGCACGGCTCTAGAAGACGCAAGTGGTTATAGCCCACCCTGAGCTACTGCATTTTATGTGCCAGGCACCGTTCTTGGGGCTTTGCTTATATTCGCTTATACTGAAGGACAAGAGCCTAGTGATTATTTATGGGAAAGTGAGCTTTTCCCACCCTTGCCTCAGGGTGGCGGTTGCCCAAAAGTGGGGTTCGTCCTATGTCCACACCTCCTTACCTGCCACCTCAACCACCAAGAGGAAGTGAACCTCCCCTGCTACTCTAGCTCACGTGCAATAATCACAGGACACAAGGAAGTTGTGGCAACAGGAGCAGAAAAGTGGAAAAACAAATACCTCTACCCCTCTGCACAGATGCTGTGTCTGCCTCACAGGTATCTTTAACCTCCATCATCTCGTCATTGCTCCCTTGCTCCATGGATGGAAGCAGCTGTCCCCTCTGTCTAGCTTTACAGACACTTTGCTGAAGCATCAGAGGAGATACAGTATTCAAATGGGATGCCCTGAATACTATGTCTTCTTTAGGCATCAGGCAGGAATGTCTGAAGCTGAAAAACCCTAAAACAAGTGCAGAAGGGCCTTGTTGACATTTCTAAGAATAGCGCTGGGAGAATCCCCTTGGCCTAGCCTGGAAGGTCATCATTCATCCTAGGTTGGGGGGATGAAGAATCCTGTCTGTGTCATTCTATATACTCTTTTCTGATAAAGACACTTTGTTAAATGTAACTCAATGCAATTTGATTTTATATCCTTAAAAGATTTCTTTCACATGAACAAATCCACAAAGTGAAAAAAAAAAAAAAATTTTGGCCGGATGTAGTGGCTCATTCCTGTAATCCCAGAACTTTAGGAGGCCGAGGTGGGCGGATCATGAGGTCAGGAGATCGAGACCAGCCTGGTCAACATGGTGAAACCCCGACTCTACTACCTGGCCAACATGGTGAAATCCCGACTCTACAAAAATACAAAAACTAGCAGGACGTGGTAATGTGTACCTGTAATCCCAGCTACTCAGGAGGCTGAGGCAGGAGAATCTCTTGAACCAGAGAGTTGGAGGTTGCAGTGAGCCGAGATTGCACCACTGCACTCCAGCCTGGCGACAGAGCAAGACTCTGTCAAACAAACAAACAAACAAACAAAAAAACCCCTCCACTTTTATTTATTTATTTATTTATTTATTTATTTATTTATTTATTTATTTATTTTGTTGTATTATTATTAATTTTTTGAGACAGAGTCTTGCTCTGTTGCCAGGCTGGAGTGCAGTGGCGCGATCTTGGCTCATTTCAACCTCTAACTCCCCGGTTCAAGAGATTCTCCTGCCTCAGCCTCCCTAGTAACTGGGATTACAGGCACACACCACTACATCAGGCTATTTTTTGTGTTTTTAGTAGAGATGGGGTTTCACCATGTTGGTCAGGATGGTCTCAACCTCCTGACCTCGTGATCCGCCCGCCTCGGCTTCCCACAGTGCTGGGGTTACAAGCGTGAGCCACCGTGTCTGGCCTAAAAAAAAGTTTTTATTGTGTCCTCAGTGGGGATCAGAAAATATAGTTACTGTGTTTTTCCTTCTGCACTCCGTCTGAAATTATGTCTTATTTTTAAATTTATTATTGAATGCCGCATACTGTCATTTTGTTTCCTATCTTAGATCAGGTTGTAGGTACTGTGTGTGAGTGTGCATCTGTGTGTGTGTGTGTGTGTGTGTGTGTGTGTGTGTGTGTGTGTTTGAGAGCAAGAGAGAGAGAATGTTGAATTGAGGTCTTTCAAGGAAGGGTTAAAGAGCCATGTGCGAATGAGCTTCTGTTCCACGGCAGGCATTTAGAATCACAGTGCTTAGAAGAAGTGGTATAATGATAGGCTGCTTGTGATGATATTGCCTCCCTGGGACGCTTCAGGAAGGGTGAGGAGACTAATTGGCTGGTCTGGCAAACAATTCAAGATGAGACCAAAAGGAGGAGCCATCTGCTGGCAGGAAGTAAACGGAAATTCACCTTAGCGCTGGCCCTTCCACAGTGGGTGCACAGATGGTGACAGGCGGAACCCTTAGGGAGAGAGCAAAGGCCCTCATCTGCCAAGAGAGGAACAAAGGGGATTTGCTATTGCCTCCAGGGAACAGCCTCTTCTTTCATTTTGAGATCATCTAAGGAGTTTGCCCACATCACAAACCTGTTAGTATGAGCTTGGTGGCCTTGGGGAGTTTCCAGGCAGTGTTACTGCGTAGAACTAAGAGTGAGGCTTTAGAGGAAGCAATGGAGATGGAAGTAATTGGTTTAAGATCTTGGACATGGGCACCCTCTAATCTGGGATGACCTCATGTGGCTGTGCAGCACAGAACAGCAAGGGGGCACCATTGACATGCAAAAGGCATTTCCTTGACACTACCCCTCCCAGCTCTGCTGCAGGTCCCAGTCCGCGCAGTGCTTCAGGGCAGTCCTACTCCTGACTGCTTGCAAGTTGAACCTTCGAGTCTCCAAGCAGGAAGCATTGCAAGGGTGAGTAGCTGCTGCAATAAGCTCTCATTTCTGCAAAGGGGTGGTAGTATATGTTTTCCCAACATACCCACCTCAGATATAGTAATTTCTAAACATATCAGTGGAAATAGAATAAAACCTCTCAGATGCAAATTATCTTGGTTGCAAGGGTAAGGAGTAGGGGGGAAACCAATATGAGTTAATAAAAGAACTGAACATACTTAAAATAACATGAATTTTTTTCCCTCTAATTCCATGAGAGGTTAGACATGTAATTTCTTTATACTTGAGTACGTTGAGAGAATCAGTTAGGATAGCACTTTTTAAAAATTTTAATTTTCTGTCTGAAAGCCATCACTGTAAGGACTGTTACTGAAAATTTAAAGGTCAAATATTTAAACAATATGAAAAATTTACCATTTTGCTTAACAAGAAGTCCTGAGACACGACAGATGCAAAGTTTGTCAATTCAGTGGCTCAACGAGGTTAAGAAAGATTTGGGCTGTTTACAACCTTCCTATTCCATTCCCACTTAACAGGGCAGTTTTGAACCACCAAGTACCTCCCTTCATGGTCACAAGATAGCAGCCATGGTTCCAGCCAACCCACACAAATCCTACAACATCCTTTAGATGAATATTCTCTCCGTGTGTGTGTGTGTATGTGTGTGTGTGTGTGTGTGTGTGTGTGTGTGCGTGTGTGTGTGTGACCACAGGAAAACCTTCCCCAGGAGTACCTCATATACATACAACTTAAACTGCTAAAAAAAAAAAAAAAAAAAACTAAAAAATATGATGGTTCAAAGAAGAAAGCAATTTATTTTCTTTTCATGTATCAGTCCCAATGTATGTAAGTTTTTCTGTCTTGCTCTGCCATTCTCTGGAGTCATGTGCTTGCTTGAAGCTGGATTAGCAGTACCACCCAGTTTGCAGAAAGGGATTAAGAGAGAAAGTACAGAACAAGCATTCTCCTTCTTAAAAACATGGTCTAGAAATTAGACTCATTATTTTTTCTCACATCCCATTAGCCAAAACTTGGCCACACCTTGCAACGATGGAGGCTGGGAATTATAGTCTGTAATTGGGCATGTGCCTAGCTAACAATGAATGTAACTTCTGCTGAAAAGAAAGGTAAAGTGAATGTAGGGAGAAATTAACATTCTCTGCCATACTCCTCTTGTCAATTTCTGCTCCTGTCTCATTGGTCAGAATTACTTAACATGATGGGATCTAAACCACTAACAGCTAGGGAATGAGACCACCAGGATTGGTTTAGATCAGGGTTCTCAACCTCAGCACCATTGACATTTTGGACTGGATGGTTCCCTTTGTTGTGGGGGCTGTCCTGTGCATTGAAGAATGTTTAGCAGCACCCCTGCCCTCTACCCGCTAGATGCCAGTAGCACAGTACCCCTACCTCTGTGGCAACAAAAACTGCCAAATATTGCCAAATTACCTTCAGTTGAAAATCACTACCTTAACCACGATTTTGCCCTCTAGCAGGAATAGGATGCCCCCTTCCCTGAATCAAGTTTTTAAAAGATGGACGCTGCCAGGTGTGGTGGGCTCACTCCTGTAATCTCAGTGCTTGAGGGGCTGAAGCGGGAGGATCGCTTGAGTCCAGGAGTTTGAGACCAGCCTGGGAAATGAAATGAGATTCCTTCTCTGCAAAAAATAAAATAATTAGCCTGGTATGGTGGTGCGCACCTGTAGTCCCAGCTACTCAGGAGTCTGAGGTGGGAGGATCACTTGAGCCCAGGCGTTCCAGGTTGCAGTGAGCTGTGATCACTACATTGCATTGCAGCCTGGGTGACAGAGTGAGACCTTGTCTATAAAATAGAATAAAATAAAATAAAATGACAAACACAAAATCAGGATTATTCTAACAGGAGTGATGGGGGCAATGGCTGCTGCGCAGGCAACCGTCATCAATGTACAATGATAGAAGAAATGTCAAATAACATGTTATCCAATGAAGGCTGGACGTGGTGGCTCACTCCTGTAATCTCAGCACTTTGAGAGGCCGAGGCAGGAGGATCGCTTGAGCCCAGAAGCTCAAGACCAGCCTGGGCAACACGGTGAGACCCTGTCTTATTTAAAAAAAAAAAAAAGGAAAAGAAAAAATAACACTATCCAGTGAACATTCTGTCAGATGATCTTTAATTTATTTATTCAATAAATATGTATTAAAAGCATACCTGGTAGGCTGGGTGCTGTGGCTCACACCTGTAATCCCAGCATTTTGGGAGGCTGAGGAAGGAGGATTGCTTGAGCCCAGGAGTTTGAGGCCAGCCTGGGCAACATGGCAAGACCCCGTCTCTACAAAAACTACAAAAATTAGCTGGGTGTGGTGGTGCATACCTGTAGTCCCAGCTACTCGGGAGGCTGAGGAGGGAGGATGGCTTGAGCCCAGGAGTTTGAGGTTATAGTGCGCTATGATCATACCACTGCACTCCAGCCTGGGTGACAGAGGGAGGCCCTGTCTCTAAAAACTAAACTAAAATAAAGTAAAATAAAAAATTTGTCTGCTGAGGCTTAGCCAAAAGAAGAAGAAAACGAAGAAATATTTTCTAAAAAGAAAAAAATTTTGTAATTTAAAAAAGATTTATGGGTAAATTGCTAATATCAAAGCTTTTTAAGTGCTTAAAAGCCATTTGACTTCTTAAATACGTTGTTTACATTATTTTCCTAGTAAATCCTTTCCCCACTGAGTGGAAAAATAAACCTAAAACCAACTCCTATCTAAATCATGGGAAATATGGGTAAGATCCAAATGAATTTATTTGGGTTTTAATTTTTTCTTTTTTTTTTTTTTTTGAGATGGAGTTTTTCTCTTGTTGCCCAGGCTGGAGTGCGATGGTACGATCTTGGCTCACTGCAACATCTGCCTCCTGGGTTCAAGCGATTCTCTTGCCTCAGCCACCTGAGTAGCTGGGATTACAGGTGCCCACCACCATGCCTGGATAATGCTTGTATTTTTAGTAGAGATAGGGTTTCACCATGTTGGCCAGGCTGGTCTCGAGCTCCCGACCTTAGGTGATCCACCTGCCACAGCCTCCCACAGTGCTGGGATTACAGGTGTGAGCCACCGCACCCAGCCAAAGGTTTAAATTTTTTCAAGTTATGTTAAATTCATAGACTTCATCTATACAAATAGATTTGAATTTGCTTAGAACTTATTTTGGCTAAAGAAGTGGAAACAGTTTAACAAACAATAATTGAACAAACTCTAAAAAATTATTGGTAACAACATTGGTTGTTCTTCCAATTTGCTTATAATTATTTTATTCTGACTTTTTTTAGATAATTGAGCTGGTTTCACTTAGATAACCTCTAGCTCTCCTAATGTAGATGTATTTAATATAAATTATATCCTGTGACAAATTAAATATAAATTGGGGAGCAATTGAAAAGTATAAGAGAAAACAGGCCCAAATTAATGTCATGCTGTCGGGTAGGGCTTCAGGGGCTGTTATCACATTCCTCATTTCTGCAAAATGTTTCACTTAAATCTGGAAAAATGAAAAGGCACAGTGTTTGTTAAATGCCTAAGGGCAGAGATGGGAAAAGCAAAGGTAAACTTTGTAGAGAAGTGAAGTTGGCAGGAAATTGCAAGATGAGATTTGGCTTGAAAATAGAAGCTTATTTATCAAGAAGAAAACTATGAAAAGATAAAAATACACAATCCTTCTTGCACATTCTCCCAAATGATCCTGTGTAGCTCGTGTGATTAGGTTAACCACTTCTGTATTAAAACTAGAGAAACTTTACATTTTCCCGTTGCTACTTTGCCTGAAGAAATGGGTCATTGGCCGGGCGCGGTGCAGCGGCTCATGTTTGTAATCCCAGCATTTTGGGATCTCATGAGGTCAGGAGCTCGAGACTAGCCTGGCCAAGATGGTGAAACTCCATGTCTACTATAAATTCAAAAATTAGCTGGGTGTGGTGGTGCACCCTGTAATCCCAGCTACTCAGGAGGCTGAGGCAGAGAATTGCTTGAACCCGGGAGGCAGAGGTTGCAGTGAGCCCAGATTTCACCACTGCACTCCAGCCTGGGCAACTCTGTCTAAAAAAATAATAATAATAAAATAAAATAAATTTAAAAAAAGGGTCATTGCCCTAAGGTGAGTGGCAATACTCAACTTATAGCTTTTATCAATTAGCTAGGCTTTTGCACATATAGATAACTGCATTTCTTTTTATATCCTGTGATCCAATTATATGTTTTTCCCTTTAAAATATCTGCTGAAATAAGAAGCATAAGTTGTAATCACTAAAAGCGTTTTTGCATATTTAAAACAAAGTAAAATCTAGAACAAGAGTTGAAGACACACCAACAAGTACGTATACGCTCCTTCTTCTTGAATTAAGTCAGCTGCTAATATTTTCTGGTTTGACCTCAGAAATTCAGTAAGGAAGCCATTGTGAATATTTTACTAGAGGCAAAAGTCCTTGATAATTTTTTTTTTTTTTTTTTTTTTTGAGACAGGGTTTTTGCTCTGTCATCCAGGCTGGAGTTCGGTGGCATGATTACAGCTCACAGCAGCTTCAGTCTCCCAGGTTCAAGTGATCCTCCTACCTCAGCCTCCCAAGTAGCTGCAACTACAGGTGCCAGCCACCACACCTGTCTAAGTTTTTAAATTTTTAGTAGAGATGGTGTTTTGCCATGTTGCCCAGGCTGGTCTTGAACTCCTGGGCTTAAGCAATCTGCCCACCTTGACCTCCCAAAGTGCTGGGATTACAGGTGCAAGCCACTGTCCTCGGCCCTTTATAAATGATTTTTCACCATTGGAGCTTACTGTGCATAACAGACACCTTTGGGGATCTGTTCAACCCACAGTCCCACATTTGTGGCCACTACTTCTGTTGGGTGGCCTCTGCCATGATTCCTCTCACTGGTCTCCAGTAACACCTTTCCTTTCCCCTTGCCCTTCAAGCCTCAGGGAGGTGCTGGCTCGCTGCTGCTGCTAATGCCTTGGTGATTTCTCATCCTGTTTGTGCGCCTTTAACCCTGGCCAAGCCTCTGTAAAACACAGTGTCTCATTAAACTTTTGTCAGTTATGTCCTATATGTGCGCCACTTGTTCCCCACAGGGACCCTATCACACTCTCTGTATTATTTCCTATTGCTTCTCTAACAAATTACTACACATTTGAGGGCTTAAAAAACACAGGTGTAGTATTTTATAGGTCTGGAGGTCAGAAGTCCAAAATGGGTTTAACTTAGCTAAAAGCAAGGTGTCAGCTGCGATTCATGCCTAGTGAGGTTCTAGGGGAGATTCCATTTCCTTGCCTTTTCCAGCTTCTAGAAGCTGCATTCTTCGGCTCAGGGCCCCTTCCTCTCTCTTTAAGGCCCACAGTGTAGCATCTTCTCTCTCTCCTCTGCTTCCATCATCACAGTGTCCTTTTTTTTTTTTTTTTTTTTTTTTTTTTTTTTTTGAGACGGAGTCTTGCTCTGTCGCCCAGGCTGGAGTGCAGTGGCGCGATCTTGGCTCATTGCAAGCTCCACCTCCCGTGTTCACGCCATTCTCCTGCCTCAGCCTCCTGAGTAGCTGGGATTACAGGCGCCCGCCACCACGCCTGGCTAATTTTTTGTATTTTTAGTAGAGACGGGGTTTCACCATGTTAGCCAAGGTGGTCTCGATCTCCTGACCTTGTGATCCGCCCGCCTTGGCCTCCCAAAGTGCTGGGATTACAGGCGTGAGCCATTGCGCCCGGCCCATCACAGTCTCTTATTTGGCTCTCATGCTCCCGCCTTCATCTTTCCCTTGAAGAGCCCCCTGAGATTTGATAGGTTCCACCCAAATCATCCAGGACAATCTCCCCATCTCAACTTCCTGACTTGAAGCACATCTGCAAAGTCCTGTTTGCCAAGTAAAGTAGCATACTCATATTTCCAGGAATTAGGACTTGGACGTCTTTGGGAGGCCAGGGTGGACATTATTCCATCTACCATCCTTCCTTCAAGGCAATGGGTCCTTCTGTTTTCTTTCCCAATGCTCTGTTCCCCCAGATAGAAATACAGTCATGTATCACTTAACAACAGGGATATGTTCCAAGATATGTGTCACTTGTCAATTTGACCGTCGTGCAAACATCATAGAGTGTTCAGTACTTACACAAACCTAGATGGTATAGTCTACTATACGCCTAGGCTATATGGTGTAGCCTATTGCTCTAGGCTGCAAACCTGAACAGCACGTTACTGTACTGAATACTGTAGGTAATTGCAACACAATGGTATTTGTATATCTAAACATATACAAACATAGAAAAAGTACAGTAAAAATATGCTATCAAAGGTTTTTTTTCTTTAAAAAGGATACCCCTCTATAGGACACTTCCTGTGATTGGAGTTTGCAGGAAGGGAAGTTGCTCTGGGTGAGTAGTGAGTGGGTGGGGAGGGAGTGTGAAGCTTCCTTCCAGCGGTTGCTCTGCTCTTCCCCAGCTTCCTGTCCTCACCCTCCTGTCAATGCTGGCTCACTACTCCCCTATCCCTGTCCCAGCCTGGGGACAAGGAAAAGAGGACATAGGGGCAAGCAGCTTCCTTTTAAGGATGGAACTCTGAAATTGCAGACATCATTTCCACTCACACCTCAGGTGTCTAGAATGTAGTTACGTGGCCACATCAAACGGCAAGGGAGGCTGGGAAATGTCGGCTCTCCTTGGGCAGCCATGTGCCCAGCCAAAACTCATGAGCTCCTGTTACTTAAATAAAGGAAAAGAAAATGGAAGTTAGGAAACCAGGAGGAGTCTCTGCCACATTCTCTGCAGCTTAGTTTTCTCATCTACAAAATGAGAAGGCAGTTTTGATGATTAAATGTCATGCATAGAGAGGGATGAGAACTGTGTGCAGCACACAACTGTTCAATAAACATTAGTTTATGTTATTGGATTATATTCTTTTCTCTTCTCCTCCATGCTTGAGTCTTGTCTTTTTGTTGTTTTTTTGTTTGTTTGTTTTTGTTTTTGAGACAGAGTCTCATTCTGTAGCCCAGGCTGGAGTGCAATGGCGCGATCTAGCTCACTGCTACCTCCGCCTCCCAGGTCCTGGTTCAAGCAATTCTTCTGCCTCAGCCTCTCGAGTAGCTGGGATTACAGGCACGTGCCACCATGCCCAGCTAATTTTTGTATTTTTAGTAGAGACGGGGTTTCACCATGTTGGCCAGGCTGGTCTTGAACTCCTGACCTTGTGATCCACCCACCTCAGCCTCCCAAAGTGCTGGGATTACAGACGTGAGCCACCGCGCCTGGCCGATGCTTGAGTCTTAATGTCTGCTCCAAGGTAAATGAAGACCATGAATGATCCAAGGATGCTGGAGGCACATTCCATTGGGTATTGACCTCTAGGGTGTAAATGGACCCATTCCTTTAAAGGTGCAAGAACGGGGTGAACCATCTGGCACCCACAAAGGGCCTGGCCCACCAAAAGTACTGGATGAATGTGTGGTGCAATGAATTAAATCAGCTCTTTACGGACATGGAGCAGTTTCAGCCTGAAGAGGAAAGAAAGAGAGAGAAAGGCTGAAGAAAGTGGATGATGGGAAGGAAGACAGGAAAACAACAGAGGAAAACGAAGGGGCCAGCACCTTTGTGTGAATGAGAAAAAGACTCCCCTTCCTCAAGACATGTTGCTGCCATTAGCCTCAACATTATCACAATACATATGCAAACCTATGCTGACTATGGCATGAACAGTGCCCCCTAGAGTTTTCAGTTTACAATAAATACAACTAGCCCTAAAAAAGCCATATAAAGATTGAGGGATGGCGGATGGGGTTCGGGAGAGGAGTGGGAATAATAGAGAGTAAGAATGAAAAACCACATTGGTAGGAAGTGTGAGAATTAGGAATTAAAAAATGAAAGGTGTGTGTTATAAACTGAAGGGTGTCCCCTCCAGATTCACACAATGAAGCCCTAACCCCTGGTTTGACTGTACTTGGAGACAGGGTCTTTAGGGAGGTAATTAAGATTAAATGAGGTAACTTGGGTGGGGCCTAATCCCATAGGACTGGTGTCCTTATAAGAAGATGCTCCAGATCTCCCTGTCTCTCTCCCTCCCTAAAAACCCTATCTGCAAGCCGGTGCAGTGGCTCACACCTGCAATCCCAGCACTTTGGGAGGCCAAGGCAGGCGGATCACGAGGTTAGGAATTTGAGATCAGCCTGACCAACGTGGTGAAACCCCATCTCTACTAAATTACAAAATAATTTGCTGAGTGTGGTGGCGGGCGCCTGTAATCCCAGCTACTCTGGAGGCTGAGACAGGAGAATGGCGTGAACCCAGGAGGCGGAGGTGGCAGTGAGCCGAGATCGCACCACTGCACTCCAGCCTGGGCGACAGAGCAAGACTCCATCTCAAAAAACAAACCAAAAAAACCCTATCTGCAAATACAGTCAAACTGGCGGTTAGGGCTTCATTGTGTGAATCTGACATCTCTCCCTCTCCCACTCCCTCTCCTTCCTCTCTCTGTGTGGCACAGAGAAGAGGCCCTGTGAGAATAACAGTGGGAAGGTGGACAGCTACAAGCCGGGAAGAGAAGCCTTACCAGAAACCAGCCCGTATGGCACTTTGATCATGGACTTCCAACCTCCAGAACTGTGATGCATTAAATGTCTGTTGTTTAAACTACCGAGTCTGTGGTATTTTGTTGTGGCGGCCCAAATTGACTAATATGTATTAAGTGGGAAAGAAAGAAATGGTTCATTACAGCAGAGAGTGAGCAGAGATGAGAGAGAAAGGAAGGGCAAGAGAGAAGAGGAACTTCACTTCAAGGCCTAAATGAGGTTCAGTGCTTTTTTTTTTTCAGTGTGTATCTGGACTTCAGGAGGGAGTTCTCATGAATCTCGTGTTTGGGTTCTGCCTTGATAGTGAGGCTCTTCTGCCACCTGGTGGCAACATGCTTAACCCAGTCATTCATTCATTCATTCCTTCATTCAAGAGACATCTGTTGCATGCCTGCCCTGTGCAAGGTATTGTGCTATGCAAAGGATATAATCCTTAAAACCTACTCTGTGCTGAGCTCTGTCCTATGTGTGTTTTGTTTTGAGACAGAGTTTCGCTCTTGTTGCCCAGGCTTAAGTGCAATGGTGCAATCTTGGCTTACGGCAACCTCCGCTCCCGGGTTCAAGTGATTCTCCTGCCTCAGTCTCCCGAGTAGCTGGGATTACAGGCGTGCACCATCACGCACGGCTAATTTTTGTATTTTTAGTAGAGATGGGGTTTTTCCACGTTGCCCCGGCTGGTCTTGAACTCCTGACCTCAGGTGATCTGCCCACCTAGGCCTCCCAAACTGCTGGGATTACAGGCGTGAGCCACCATGCCCAGCCTATCCTATGTGTTTTACATGGAGAAATGATTCACACTTCACCACAACCCTCTGGGCTAAATACTATTATCTCTGTTTTATAGAGGAGGAAATTGAGACACTAAGAAATTAAATAACCTGCCCAAGAGCCTACAGACAGTGAGAGAGTGAGATCAGGAAGCAAAGAGCCCAGCTCTAGAAGGCTTTACAGACATACTCCCTGCCCTGGAGGACCTTACAGTTTCCTTTTAAAAAGAGGTAAATAACCAGCTTAAAGGATATGTATTAAAAAAAAAGAAAAAGAATAACGTGAAACAGCAGTGTACCATTTTATTCTGTATTGACAGGGACAGGATGCAGAAAAATTCTGGGCAGAAGAGGGTGGGTCCCCAGCGACGGCCCCACCCTCAAGGTGAAAAGCCTAATACCGCAGCCCAAAGTGAAAACTTACATCCTTGTTTTCCCGCTGGAATGCTGCCTTTTCCAAAACCACCCACAGCCTGCCCTGCCCCCCATCCTGTATCTGTAATAGCCCCAGAACTCAGCTGGCAGAGAGGAGAAGCAGCTTGACTTAAAAGTGTGCAGCACCTCCACCTTAGCTCTCTCTTGCTCTGCCTCCCAAAGTGCTGGGATTACAGGTGTGAGCCACCGCGACCAGCAAGGCTATTTTCTTATAAGGACAACTGAGAGCCTGACGTTGTAGCTTTCGAGAGTAGTCCAGCAGGGACAGCTGGACTTCAGGGGAAGATTACCTTCCTGCTCTCTCCCCTTTTCAGCTCCCCTTTCTGCAGAGAGCCACTTTCACTGGCAATAAAATCCCCCACATATACCATCTCCGATTTGTTGTGTGACCTCATTCCTCCTAGATGCCGAACGAGAACTTGGGTGCGAGTGCAAAAGGCTGTCACACTGACTTTCCACTGAGTTGTTAACACGTCAGCTGTCCACAGATGGCAACGCTAAAAGAGCACTGTAACACTCTTTCTGGGGCTTCAGGAGTCATGGGTACCCCACTAGACCGTGCTGCAGGGCCGCATGGAGTTTTGCTCCTGCCAGCGCCCCAAAGCATTCGCCCCAGCTCCTGCACCCACTCACCTACACTCCCCCTCCTGTGAGGGGTCAGGGAAAATTTCCTGCTTCAGTATGAATTCTGGCTTTAATTAACTGTCAAGAATCCTGGGGCCTTCATCCCAGCTGAGGAGATCCGGCAGCCATGGATCTCATCGCCACTCAGAGATTTTAGAACTTCAGCTATAAAAATGGGCAGAATTTTCCTTGATCATATCGGTGGTACCCGTCTGTGTTCCTGTGCAAACTGACATGATCCTGACCAACTGCTCAGAACTCATCTCCACTCAGTTCACAGGCGCCCTGGCCTTTTAACAAGGTAGTTAACCTGCTGTGCAGTGAACTTCAAGATCTGGTCATGCTCACCGGCAGCCACAGGGTTCAAGATGTGCGCTGCAAAAGTTGCAATAGCAAACCGGGATGGATTTATGAATTTGCCACTGGAGATAGCCGTGTTATAAAGAAGGCTGTGTGATCCTGGAAAGTGCTCTAGTTCAAGAGAGTGAGGGCTCTGAGGAGCATGTACCATCTGATAATTCTTGAAGAAAAAGAGATAAATTCATCTTTCCCAGGTCCCCCTTACTGAAAACAAACAGCAGCTGACATTCACTGTCACCTTAGCATCAGAGTCAGATGTATGACCTGCAGGTTGCGAGGATCTAAGATGGAACCTTTAAAAAAAATTTTTGTATTTTCCATCCAACAGCAGTGTATAGAGAGAATATTAGACAGATGCCATTAATTTTTTCCCCTATGTTTACATTTTGAGGTAGAAGAGTCTGTCTGCAGCTACATGGTGGGTTATGTAAGAAAAAATATCTGGGCTATTGGATGAAAAGTGTGTTTTATGTGAATTTTGAAAGGAAAATATGACAAGAGCATTGTTTGAAACTTACTTGGGCTTCATTTTAAACTTAAAAAAAAATTCCATTTATTTCACTTGATTTGCTAACTTCAGAGAATAGATCTGAATCTGTGCTTGGCACTGAAGGCCCAGTTAGCATGGCTGTGCTGGCTGGTGTGCCATATTCTTGCTGGAAATGAACTGTAGCACCAGAGCCCATTCTTCCTTGTTGGTCTTGACCCAAAGCTGTCACCATTCCTAGTTATTTGTTGCCACATAATTGGTGATGATTGGAAACTTTTTCTGAAATGGGCAGAACTGCTTAGTTGTCTTTTGTCATGTAACTTAAGCCTAGTAATATAAATAAAGTAATACTTGGAAAAAAAAAAAAAAGAAAGAAAGAATCTTTCCCTTTGACTAAAAGAGGCCACATTCAACTGGCTCATTGTGCATCCATTAGGTTAGGGCACTGGCCCTGACTGGGAGGATTTTTAAAACACAGGAAGTTGGCCAGTACAGTGGTTTATACCTGTAATCCCAGCACTTTGGGAGGCTGAAGTGGGAGGATCACTTGAGCCCAGGGGTTTGAGACCAACCTGGGCAACATAGGGAGACCCTAGGAGTTCAAGACCAAAACAGAGCAAGACCCTCATCTCTACAAAACACTAAAGAATTAGCTAAGTGCAGTGGCTTACACATGTAATCCCAGCTATTCTGGAGGCTGAGGTGGGAGGGTTGCTTGAGCCCAGGAGTTCAAGGCTGCAGAGAGCTATGATCAAGCCACTGCACTCCAGCTTGAGTAACAGAGTGAGACCCCTATCTCTTAAAAAAAAAAAAAAAAATAGCCAGCTGAGCACGGTGGCTCACATCTGTAATCCCAGCACTTTAAGGGGCTGAGGCGGGTGGATCACATGTGGTCAGGAGTTCGAGAACAGCCTGGCCAACATGGTGAGACCCCGTCTCTACTAAAAATATAAAAATTATCTGGGCATGGTGGTGGGCACCTGTAATCCCAGCTATTTGAGGGGCTGAGACAGGAGAATCACTTGAACCCGGGAGATGGAGGTTGCAGTGAGCCGAGATCGTGCCACTGCACTCCAGCCTGAGCGACAAGAGTGAGTCCATCTCAAAAAAAAAAAAAAAGAGCCACATTCCACAAGAGCATTTCTGCAAGAGGGGTGGTAAATACATAGAAGGCAGAGCAGGAGAGGGACGAGAGAGAGAAAGAAACCATCAAGCTACACTATCCAAAATGGTAGCAACTGTTTAAATTAATTTTTTTTTTTTTTTGACCAAGAGAGCAGAAGTGCAACAATCCCAGAGCAAAGCAAATGGTCCCTCTTCTCCTGAACTGTCTCAGGGATAAGCTGAGAGTGGTGATGTTGAGCTTAATTAGGACTTTGCTACTTTTCTATGTGAGGTGACAGGATTTTAAGAGTGACCTTATTCCTCCCTTCCACTGAGTCCTGCAGCTGGTTGTCGGGTGCTGCTAGTCACACCTTCCAAGTGTCCTCTTGCCTGGTGGTTAGAGAAAGGAAGGACAACTTCACCTTCCAGTCTCTATTTCAGTTGGGACCGTTGCTGGTAGTTTATGCTCCATTAAGTTGCCCAGGAACAGCCTTTACTGCAAACTGAGTTATGCGGGTCTCCAAACTTCCACCCCTATTCTTATGAAGACCTGAAGGTATTGTTTAATAAAAGATCTTTCTTGTAATAATCATGCTTATTTGCTTATATGTGAGTCTCTGATTCTCTATCATTAATTTTTTCACTTGTGATAAACTAGCAGAGATGGGTGATTTAGACAGGCAATAATCAGCCAGTACAATAAACTTTTAATTTAGGCTGGCTGCTCTGAAACCAAAAGACACAAATATGCAGAACAGGGTAGCACTCAGGCTTTAATCTAACTATTGCTCCACCCCACTCTGTATCACTGCCTTGTTAAATCTTTCTTCGGTATTTCTCCCTTCCCTTTCAATCCTACTCTTCAACTTGGTTGAGTTCCTTGATCACATCTTGCACTAAGTCCATTAGCCTCCCTAAAATATCCCTCCTCTAAGGTCAGTCTCCTTCAAAACACCCTTCAGCTGAATTCATTTGACAAATATTGAGCATCTACTGCCCTCAAAGAATTATGGTTAGTAGGGAGACACCTTGGTAAAATGAAATACATATAGATATATAGACACAGATACATAGTGAAATGTATGTATTGGTTAATGTTCCTTTGGTCGCAAATGATAGATAACTCGAGCAGGTTTAAGCCCAAAACGGGAATTTGTTAAAGAACAAAATCCAAGAATATGTCTTGAATTTAAGTGAGGCATGAATCAGAGGATCAAATAATGTCCCCAGCAGACTCTTTCCCACTCTCTCTCATTCCTTTCACTCTCTTTATTTTTGCTTCATGCTCAGGCAGTATGTGAAGTCTGCTGGCGGCTCCAGGCTTGCAATAAAAACTTGTGTTTCTTGCCAGCCGCTCATGCTCAGTCCCAGGATTCACTCTAGTTAGATGGACCTGGGTCACATGATCACCTCTGAACTGTAGCTCCTTAGTGCTCTGATTGATTAGACTTCAATCACATGGGCTACACCCAAAGTACGGGGTGGGGGTGGGATGGGTTGCTGAACTCTTGTCAGAGAAGGCAGAATAGAAGCTAGTGTTAAAAGAAACTGTTTAGACAAATTAAATTTAACAGAGTTTATTTGGGCAAAGAATGATTCATGAATCAGGCAGCACTCAGAACCAGAAGAGGTTCAGAAAACTCCACTTGGCAGTGTGAGCAATGAGCTTTTCTAGGCTGAACACAAAAGCCATGTAGAGAAACCACTTGATTGGCTACTGCTAGGCATCTGCCTTATTCGGCGTGGCCTCATCAATTGGGTGCTTATCATTGGCTGAAGCTTCTCTGTGATTGGCTGAAACCAGGCTATATGTTACAAAAATATACTCCTAAATTAGGTTTCAGTTTGTTTACATGCTATTAGGTTGCTGTTTGTTCCACAGAAACTCAAAATATAGAGAGAGCCTCTGGCCAATGGCCTCATACTTATTTAATTTAACACTAGGTAGATTAAAAACAACAAATATTTCTATAGTATGGGTAAGACATATTGAGAACACAATAAACAGGTGCCTAAATCTGTATGTGAGTCACAGAAGACAACATAGCAGAGGGTAAATCCGAGCTGATGCTTGAAAAAGGAGCAGGAGTTTGCTGACAGGCAGGGAAGGCCATGAGGATTGGGAGGGAAGGGGTCCCAGTGGCAAGAATGGCCTATGCAGAGTCACAAAAGAAAATAAACTGTGTGTCCATCGGACATGGCTTGGGTGTGTGTCCCCATCAAATCCATGTGGAATTGTAGTCCCCGGTGTCAGAGGTGGGGCCTGGGGGGGAGGTGATTAGATCATGGGGGCGGATTTCTCATGAATGGTTTAGCATCATCCCCTTGGTGCTGTTCCAGTGATAGTGAGTGAGTGCTTGTGAGATTAGGTTTTTTAAAAGTGTACATCACCTCCTCTCTAGCTCTCTCTTGCTCTTGCTCTCACTATGTGAGACACCTCGCACCCCCTTTGCCTTCCACCGTGATTGGAAGCTTCCTGAGGCCTCCCCAGAAGCAGAAGCCACCATGATTCCTGGGAAGCCTGCAGAACCATGAGCCAATTAAACCTCCTTTCTTTTCTTTTTTTTTTTGAGACGGAGTCCTGCTCTTTCGCCCAGGCCGGACTGCAGTGGCGCAATCTCGGCTCACTGCAAGCTCTGCCTCCCGGGTTCACGCCATTCTCCGGCCTCAGCCTCCAGAGTAGCTGGGACTACAGGCACCCGCCACCACGCCCGGCTAATTTTTTGTATTCTTTTTTAGTAGAGACAGGGTTTCACCATGTTAGCCAGAATGGTCTCATTTCCTGACCTCGTGATCCACCCGCCTCGGCCTCCCAAAGTGCTGGGATTACAGGCATGAGCCACCGCGGCTGGCCAATCTCCTTTCTTTGTAAATTACCCACTCTCAGGTATTTCTTTTTTCTTTTCTTTCTTTCTTTTCTTTTCTTTTTTTTTTTTTGAGATGGAGTCTTGCTCTGTCACCCAGACTGGGGTACAGTGGTGCAATCTCGGCTCACTGCAACCTCCGCCTCCTGGGTTCAAGTGATTCTTCTGCCTCAGCCTCCCGAGTAGTTGGGATTACAGGCGCCTGCCACCACACCCGACTAATTTTTGTATTTTTAGTAGAGATGGAGTTTCACCATAAGCCAGGCTGGTCTTGAACTCCTGACCTCATGATCCGCCCGCCTCGGCCTCTCAAAGTGCTGGGATTACAGGCGTGAGTCACCGTGCCCAGCTTCTTTTTTTTTTTTTTTGAGATGGAGTCTCGCTCTGTCACCCAGGCTGGAGTGCAGTGGCACAGTCTTGGCTCACTGCCACCTCTGCCTCCCGGGTTCAAGCAATTCTCTGCCTCAGCCTCCCGAGTAGCTAGGATTACAGATGCCCGCCACTATGCCTGGCTAATTTTTGTATTTTTAGTAGAGATGGGTTTTACCATCTTGGCCAGGCTGGCCTTGAATTCCTGACCTCATGATCCACCCGCCTCAGCGTCCCAAAGTGTTGGGATTACAGGCGTGAGCCACCGCGCTCGACAGGTATTTCTTTATAGCAGTGTGAGAACAGACTAACTCACCATCTTTTTGCACAAGGCAGAGAGCCAGATTAAAAAGGTAGGTTGTGGAGCCACATTGCTTGGTTTGAATCCCAGTTGAATCTTGGCTGCTTACTTAATTGCACCATGCGTCAGTTCACCATCTGTAAAATGGGAATAGGAATAGTACCTACCTCTCAGGCTGTTGCCAGGATTAATTGAAATGTGTTAATACACTTAACGTGCGTAGAAGAGGGCCTGGGATATAGGAAGTGCTAAAAACAATTGCTAAATAAATCCAATGAAGTAAAATAAAATTGGTGTGATTATTAATTCATGCTGTGCTACAACCTAGTTTAAAATAATGGCCTACAATTATTTGGTTCAATGCACTATAAATTTGGTTTAAAAGATCACAACAAAAGAACAACACGACTTTCTTGTGATCATTTATATAGGTAACATACAATCCAGTTCCTTCTCATATATAAATTTCCCTCTTTGTAGTCATAGTGTTTACACTGTTATCCCACAGTTCCACATTTTATAGGAAATGTAGTTTCTCCTTCCGGCTTTTGTTGCCTAAGGTCTAATATTGCAGACTTATTATAGCAAAATGTTGCTCAATTTAGCCCACCCAGTCTCATGAGACAACAGACTGACCCAAACAACCCCAAAGGAGAGAAACTGAACAGAACGCACATACAACCCACGCTGCCTTGTGTTCATTTTGTAAACGTCAAGCTCTGAAATTGGGTCAATGGTCTTGTTATCCTTTGTCTGTGAGTTACATTTTCTGCATTGTGTATGTGTTAGGAACTTTGATTAGATATTCTCTGTATATTTTATTCTTTGGAAATCTTCCAACCTCCACCCTTAAGTAACAATGACTTTTGAAATGGTCTAAGAAAAAGGAAAAATCTCATTTGCAATGTTTTGCGTGGTGAGGGGAAGAGAGGAAGTTAGAAAAACAGGCCTGTGGTGAGGCCAGTGTATAGGGCAGTGCTCTAAAAGGAAGTGTTCTGGGGTCTCATTGTCTGGGTTTGAACCCCAGACCTGCCTGTTCCAAGTTGAGTTGACTTGAGCAATTATTTATTGGAGCTTCTGTTTCTCCTCTGTAAAACAGAGATAATGCCTCATAGTGGCAGCCAGCTTCCAAGGGGTCTCCCAGTGATCACCCCTCCTGGTACTCATGGCTTTGTGGTGTGCCCTCCTATTGTATTGGGGTTGCTCTGTGTGACCATTGGAATATGACAAAAATAGTTGTATATTATTTTCAAGGCTCAATTGTATTAGCAAAAGGCAGCTTCCCCATGGCTGCCATTTCCTCCACTTTTAGAGAATGGGAAACTTCAATGATTCCCTGCCCTGATCACCAGGCCAGGGTAGACTAGACGGCCCCAGTGCACACAGATATCTTGTGTAAAATGTGAGGCATTCATTCTTTGGAAAAACACCTGGGGGTTCAATAAGTGTGTCTTAGTCCATTCAGGCTGCTATAACAAAATACCATAGATGTGGTAGCTTATGCACAACAGAAATTTATTTCTCATAATTTTGGAGGCTGAGAAGTCCACGATAAAGATGCCAGCAGATGTGATGTCTGGTGAGGGCCCATTTTCTGGTTTATAGATGGTGCCTTCTTCCTGTGTCTTCACATGGTGGAAGGGCATACAAGCTCTCTGAACTCCCTTTTGTAAGAGCACGAACTCCATTCACCAAAGGCCCCATCTGCCAATACCATCACCTTGGGGATTAGGATTTCAACATATAAATTTTGGGGGTGACACAAACATTTAGACCATAACAAAAGATGAGATTTTTCTGAATTTGCTTTTTGTTCCTAACTTTGCTTATAACTGTCAACCTCATAAGAAGTATTTTCCCTCTCAAATACCCATCCAAACTTTACACATTCATTCATTAGAGGTTTCCAAAGTAGTATGGACATAGGCATATGGCAATTATTTGGATGCAGGCAGAAACTATTAAATCTTTAAGATTATTTATGTAACTGGCTTCACAAGCATAATTTGTAACATAGAATTATAAACAACTATATTTTATTCTTCTGCTGTCCCTTTAATTTTTCTCAGTGAACTGGTATTTCCTCTGCCCCTGGATAAACCTTGCGCAGGCTCATGATTTTTCTGGATCCTCAGATAATTACAAGTTCTATGGTCATGTTTCATACATTGCAGCATTAATTTAGAAGTTAGAATGTAAGCATAAGTGAGTGCCTGAGTCAGCTAAGGCTGCCAAAACAAAATATTATAGACTGGGTGGCTTAAACAACAGATATTCATTTCTGACAGTTCTGGAGGCTGACAAGTTCAAGTTCAGACTGCGAGCAGATTCAGTGTTTGGCATGGCCCCTTTTCCTGGCTTGCAGATGGCCACCTTCTTGCTGTATCTTCACATGGCAGAGAGAGGAAGCTCTAGTCTCTCTTCTTCTTATAAGGGCACTGATTCCATCACAAGGGATCTATCCTCATGACCTCATCCAAACCTAATTACCTCCCAAAGACCTCACCTTGTAATACCCTCACATTGGGGGTTAGAGCTTCAATATATGAATTTGGGGGAGACTTAAACATTTAGTTCATAATATTCTGCCCTTTGTCCCTCTCAAAATTCACATCCTCCTTGCATTTAAAATACATTCATTCCATCTTAACAGTCTCAAAAGTCAACTCATTCCAGCATCAACTCTAAAGTTTAAAGTCTCATCTAAATATCATGTAAATCCAATGAGTGGGACTCAAAATTCACCCTAAGGCAAAATTCCTTTCCAACTGTGAATCTGTGAAACCAGACAAGTTATGTGCTTCCAAAATACAATGATGGAACAGGCTCAGGATAGATATTCCTATTCCAAAAGGGAGAAATTGAAAGGTAGAAAGGGGTGACAAGTACCAAGAAATCCAAAATCTAGAAGGCAAAATTCATTAGGCCTTAAAACTGAAATACAATTCTCTTTGGCTCAAAGAGTGCTCTGCCCTGTAGGCCCACTGGGGTGGTGGTCCTCCCTTCCAGAACCACTGGAAGGTATCACCCTCATCTTTCAGTGGGGTGTCCCTGCTTCTTCAGCTCAGTGTAGCACTCGCCACATGGCTCTCTGTGAGGGCCACACCCACATGAGTGCTGAGTAGCAGTCCCATTCTTTGAAACCAAGATGGAGGCAGCCTTGTTCCCAGGCGCCTGTGCACTCTGGGCCTGTGGTGGGAGTAGCAGCCCTGATGATGTCTGAATTGCCTTTGGGATCCTTCCTCTCTTTTCCTGAAGGATATTGAATATTCACAGGCTTACTTCTTTCCATCTTGTTTTCTCTTTTCCTGAAGGATGTTGCATATTCACAGCCTTACTTCATTCCATCTTGTTTTCTCTTTTCCTTTTAGTCCCAACTGGCAGGGGACTAAAGCATTATTTCTCCTGGAATAATCCCAACTCTATTTCTGGCTTCTGTTGAGATGGCTGATTAGGTCCATGGTTTATACTCACACTACTCTCCTTATCAAATGGGTGACCAGCCACACTCTTAATAATCTCTTCTTTTCTTTTCTTTTTTATTTTTTAAAATAGAGATGGGGTCTCACCATGTTGCCCAGGCTGGTCTTGAACTCTGGAGCTCAAGTGATATGCCTGCCTTGGCATCCCAAAGTGCTGGGATTATAGGCATGAGCCACCATGCCTGGCCTAACTCTTCTGAGCGTGGTTTCTCATTTTTTTTTGCAATAAGGACAGGCTAAGAATTTTCCAAATCTTTAAGTGCTGGTTCTTTTTTGATTAACAATTTCTTCTTCAATTCATTTCTCTCTTCTTAAATTTTACTATCAGTAGTCAAGAGGAACCAAGCTGCTCTTTCAGCATTCTGCTTAGAAATGGCCTCAGCCAACTATCCAATTTCATCGTTTGAAAGTTCTACTGTCCACAAAACACTAGAACATGAACACAATTCAGTAAGTTCTTTGCCGCTTTATAAAAAGGATTTTCTCCATTGTCCAATAACATGTTCCTCATTTCCATCTGAGGCCTCACAGAATAGCCTTTGCCACCTATATTTCTGATAGCATTCTGTTCACGATTATTTCTGCATCCTCAAAGAAGGAAGACAGAAGTTCTTTTTGAGTACTCACCAGAATCATCTTCAGCAATTTTTTCACAGCAACCTTGGCTTTTTCTAGCATGTATCTCAAAACTCTTTTAGCCTTCACCCATCACCCTGCATCATCACTGATTCCACATTTTTAGAATTTATTTTAATTAAAAAAGTGTATATAATGTAATTCAGAAGATCCAAAGATATTCCTTATGCACCATATGGATGCCGATTTCACTATGCAAATTTCACCATGCAAATTCTTCCTCCCTCTGAAATACTTTGGCCTTTATTATTATTATTAATTTGAGATTCAGGAGGTACATGTACAGATTTGTTACATGAATATATTGCATAATGCTGAGGTTTGGGCTTCTGCTGAACTGTCACCCAGTTCAAATGGTGAACATGAACATAGTACCCAATAGGTAGTTTTTCAACTCTCTTTCCTCCCTCCTTCCCTTTCCCCTTTTGGAGTCCCCATTGTCTATTGTTTCTATCTTTATGGCCGTGTGTACCCCATGTTTATCTCGCTCCCACTTACAAGCGAAAACATGCAGTATTTAATTTTGTTCTGCGTTAATTCACTTAAGATAATGGCCTGCAGCTGCATCCATGTTGCTACAAAGCTTTTTTATGGCTGTATAGTATTCCATTGTGTATATGTACCACATTTTCTTTTCCAATCCATCATTTGATGGGCACCTAGGTTGATTCCATGTCTTTGCTATTTTTATACATTTGTTACAGCAGCACCCATCCTGATACCAATTTCTGTCTTAGCTTGAGCTGCCATAGCAAAATAACGTGAGCAACAAGAAAGATTAGCAGACTTAATCATTCTCCTACCCCAAGGTAAGATGAGTGCATTAACAAACAAAACAAAATAATGATGACAAATAAGATCTGACAAAAGGTGCCCCCCATGCAAATCATAAGATGCTTATTTAAAGTAAGGATTTACATTGACCATTGTTAAGAGTAAACCTTGCCCTCAATGTATTTTGCATCTTGACATATGATTAATTAGCACATGTAAAGAATTTGCAAACATTTATTGAGGATGTGCCCACCTTTTTGCTGACATTGGTGAACAATAACAAAAATTAGAACCCCGTTTTTTATTTCCATGCAAGCCTCACTGCTTCCAGGAAGATGCCCACTGATGTCTCCATTGAGCTCCTACAGCGTTTGGGACTGGTCCACCTTGATACCCTTTAATTATTCAGTCTCCCACACTGATCTTTGGTGGTTTCATTTTAGTACCCACAAAAGGTGTCTGATAATTTGCCATAGGTGTGTTTATGCTTGCCATGAGTGCCCACTTCCTTTTGGCTTGGAGTTCAGGAGTTCTAGAATTGTCCCTCTCCAAGTGAAGACCAGGGAGTAGAGGATGAGGAGAGGGAGAAGAAAAGGTTGAAAAAAAAAAATCAAAGAACCTGGAAGGTTTGTTCTGTTAGATTTTGCAAAGAGCAGCAGAAAAAGCCAAATCTATCATAAAATATAACTTGATTTCTGATATTATATTATTCTAGTTCAATGATTCAATGAAATAAAGAGGAAGCATTTAAGGAGTGAGAGATGAGAAGTTCTGGGAAGCCATGCCCGCTTAGATAAGCAGCACCCTCAGCTTCCATGGTGCGTCTTTTTGTTCTGCCATCTTTCCTTCTTTTGTTCCTTCCTTTCTCCACTTCTGATTTTTATTCCTTTTGAATCTTTTGAAGACCTACTATGTTGTTTGTACTGAGCTGGGGGCTGCAATAGAGACAACAGAATTGTAAGGTATACCTGGAAGAAACTGCCCGCTCTACTTCTTTGGGAACAGAGTGAGAGAGGTATAAAGAAATAAATACAAACTAACCAGAAGGACAAGAAATATATACAGTCGATTCTCATGATTTGCAGTAACTATATCCTAGAAAGTTACCATAAACATTGCATTATTGAATCCTGAACCTTTGCTCCCAGGGGAAATATAGTAGGTTCCTCAGAGCCTCTGTTCACATTTTCGTCAATCAATACAAAATCTCATTGTATATGTTTTTCTGTTTAAAGACACTTTTGTAATATATAGTTGATTCATTAACATTGAAATCACAGCCAACAGCACTGTAACTCATGCTTGATGCAGCTTATCTAACACACACACTTCCTCCCTAAAGCACATCGCAGCCTTCTTGCACTTAACCCTAGACAGCACTTCAGCACCCACTTGGGGAACGTTTTAAACTGCAAAATCACCAACGAAAAGAACAAAAATGTGTAAACAAGGTGACACTAGACTGCAAAAAGGACACTTGTTTACAGTATAAGCGCAGAAGCAGGAAGGCAGAGGGTCACTTTGTTTAACCTCAGTTGAGACTGTGTGCCTCTGGAGACTCAAATTTTTCACAGCTCTGAGCGTGTCCAAGAGTAACCACAAAAGCTCTGTAAATATTGATTTTGGGATAACAAATAAATTTTGGCAAGTAGGCAAACTCGTAAACGCCAAATCCATGAATAATGAGGATTAACTGCATATATATATATGTATATATATATACATACACATACATACATACATACATAGGTATGTGAAGTTCACGTTCAGAAGAATTAATGACCAAAAGAGAGAAAAATACACTGGGAATATATCTATGGCAAAAGGGGGCAGTGAGCAGAGGTGAGAGAAGTGGGTATGGAGGGCCTTCCAGGACCGTGCATTGGTTGGATAGAGCTGAGTGGGGTGCAGGGTGTGTGTGAGGAAGAAAGGAGAAGGGGGCTGCTTTGGAAGCCAAGGGAAGCAGCTTGGAAGGGAGGAGGAGGCCAGGTCTGGGAGGTTTGCAGAAGTGCTCGGCTGGGTTTAAGAAATCCTGAGACACATGTGCAGGAGAGGGCAGAGAGTGAGTCAACCATGTGAGTCTCTTCCACGGGTTTACTCAACTCTGAATTTCAAATAAAAGCCTTTTGTAAGAAATGACAAAATAATAGTTCCTCAAACATGGATTTGTAGATGAGAAGAACGTATAGGAGGAAAGCATTTTGGGTTAGCCTTTGCTCATGAAAATGTTATTTCCATGAGCAAATAGAGATAACCTGATCTGTTGGCAGAGCAAGAGAAACTGGGCTCAAAGCCAACAAATATGACACAGAAATAGGACTTTTGAAAACGAAACCCTGCAAGCACTTATCAAAACCTACTTGTGCTTTAAGTCATCAGAACAAAAGGTGTAAGTACCTGCTGTGATGAAATATCACTGCCTACTTAGTGGGAAAAATGTAAGCTGAGCTGGAATCTCTGAGGCAGAAAGAAACAGGTACAACAAAGCTTGCAATCAGGCTTACTGGGAAAAGAAAAGAAAGTGAGCCAGAGGAAAATAAAGTATGATCAAGGCCAGCAGTTGTAAAGAAATTTTTCTTGTAACTTGAAAACAGCTTCCCTCCCTACTTCATCTACTTTTAACCCCTACCCAAGCTGGGGTAGGGAGAAGGGTGTAGGATTTGTGTCTACAACTACAGAATCAGGTTGCTGCAATGCAGTGAATGTTTCTGGCCTGGTGCAGGGATCTTAAAGGAAATCTCCTGCCAGGGTGCAACTGTCGAAACTTCAAAGCAGCATGACAAAACCTGGCTACAATGTGTTCACCAAAAGACACATACCAGAATGTCCATAGCAGCACCATTCATAATAATAACTCAGAACTGGAAATCATCCACATGTCTATCCATGGTTGAAAGGATAAGTAAAATCATGTTATATCCACACATGGAACACTGTACAGCAGTGAGAATGCACAGCCTAGATGTACACACAACATTATGGAGAAATCTTGCAAAAGGAATGTTGAGCCAAGGAGCCAGGCATGACAGAATATACTGTATGTGTCTGTTTATGCAAAGGAAAGATAAATAGGCGAACAGGTCAAGGTAATATGCTATTGGAAGTCAGGCAGTGGTTACCCCTAGGAAGCAGGATTTATAGAAACTGAAAGGGAACTTAAGGGAGGCAATAGTGCGGTGGTGGTAATGTTCTGTTTCTGATCTGGGTGCTGATTGCACTGGCATGCTCAGTTTATAAAGTTCAGTGAGCTATACACTTATAATATGTGCATTTTCATGAATGAATAGTATGCTTCAATAACAATGTTTTTAAAAGTGTTTACCATTAGTCGGGGGGGAGTGGGCTGGCAAGGGCATTCTGTATCACAAACAAACATACTGCCTGGTGGCATCACAGGACAAGGGCAGGTGCAGAAGGTGGCTTTTTCTTTGCTGCAAAGTCAACACAGAGTGAAACACTGAATAAAAGGATGCCTGGAACCTCATGTGAAATCTCATTCGCTCATTTATACATTTGTTCATTCATACAACAGACATGTGCTGAGAGGGAGAATATACAATCGGGGTCTTAAAGACACATCATGTAGTAGGGAAGGCAGACAAGTAAACTGACAATGATGCAGTGTGGTAAATGCTTTGTTGAGGATAACACTAGGGTATTAAGACAGTACTGATTTGAGGGTCCAGGGCAGCGGACCCCAAGAGGAGTCCTGATATGTTTGATTAACACTTGAACTGAATTTTCTCCAATGCCAAAAGTATTTCTTGAGCCTCTAAGGCAGTGATCTCATTTAAAATGCACACGGATCACCTGGGGATCTGGATAAAATGTGGATTCTGATCCAGTAGGTCAGGGCAGTCCTGATATCTGCATTTTTTTTTTTTTTTTTTTTGAGACAGAGTCTTACTCTGTTGCCCAGGCTGGAGTGCAGTGGCGTGATCTCGGCTCACTGCAAACTCCACCTCCTTGGTTCAAGCAATTTTCCTGCCTCAGCCTCCCAAGGAGCTGGGATTATAGGTGTGCGCCATGCCTCAGACTCAGCCTCCCAAATAGCTGGGATTACAGGTACGCACACCATGATGCCCAGCTAATTTTTGTATTTTTAGTAGAGACGGGGTTTTGCCATGTTGGTCAGGCTGGTCTCGAACTCCTGACCTCAAGTGATCCGCCCATCACGGCCTCCCAAAGTGTTGGGATTACAGGCATGAGCCACTGCCCCCGGCCAAGATCTGCATTTCTGATGAGGCTTCTAGGAGGTGCAGATGTTGCTGATCTTCAAACACGCTTTGTGAGACCCAAGAGAGAAGGCCATGTGATGGTGGGCACTGTCTGGCTCCAACTCAGGACAGCTTGACAGACTATTTGGTTCAGGCCAGTCCCTCCCAAGGACACAAGCAGAGAAATAAAAGAACTGTGTGGGAGGAGACACGGGTGGCTGGGGGTGCTTTCCAGACTCTGCAGTCAACCATGGGGTGGGGTGGGGTGCCAGAAAGGGATCTGGGAGGAGACCACTTACGCTATTTTACAAAATTGGCAGAACTGTTTCTCATGCTTCTTTCATTTTGGCCTTCCCAGCTGCTCAAACCTTGAGTTTTTTTATTTTTTATTTTTTTGAGATGGAGTCTTGCTCTGTCACCAGGCTGTAGTGCAGTGGTGCGATCTCAGCTCACTACAATCTCTGCCTCCTGGGTTCAAGTGATTCTCCTGCCTTAGCCTCCCAAATAGCCGGAACTACAGGTGTGTGCCACCACGCCCCACTAATTTTTATACTTTTAGTAGCGATGGGTTTTCACCATGTTGGCCAACATGCTCTTGATCTCCTGACTTGGTGATCTGCCCACCTTGGCCTCCCAAAGCGCTGGGATTACAGGCATGAGCTGCCATGCCCAGTCCCAAACCTTTTCTTGACATGCAGAACAGACTGGAGATGTGACTATAAATATAGAATTCATGCACATGGCTGCACAAGGAAGAAGAAATTTCACAGAAGATGGAGAAACTGGTCAGGATTGCCTCAACTATGTTGTAAGGTGAACATTAAAAACGTGGCTAAAATCATTTCTTCTATTTGCTCACACACTGAAGGGAGGAAGAGAAGGGTGTCACATGCACTTTGTTCTCTTGGCGAGGCAGATTCTACTAGACTCTAGCCCAGACTGGAGGGTGGGGGGCACAGTCCTGAAGGGGAGGAGGAGAGCCCTGCCAAGGTTGTGGGAAGAGTGGGAGTGGGAAGGGCATGCAGGCTCAAGGAAGGGCAAGAGAGTGCAGAGAGCTTGAACACCTTGGTTCAGCATGGCTGATGCAGGGCGTATTGAGCCACTCAAGTGGAAGCTGCAGAGCCCCGTGGGGCCAGTGGTAGACACTACGAAGTCCACAGGAAGTCAGCAAGGGCTGTTTTTGTTTGTAGTTTGGGATTCCAGTGACCTTTAGTTTTTTCATATCAATAAATAACCTTTTGACTGGGAAATATATTCACATTAAAATTCAAAAGGCTTACAAGATTATTCAGTTGAAATATCTCCTTCTCACCTCTGTTCCTTGGCCTTCCTTCTCTGTCCACACAGGCAAACAATACCATGAGTTTCTTCAGCATCCCTCCAGAAGTATTTTATGTAGATATGAACACATTTTTAGAATAAATTCTCTTCCCCCTTTTTACACAAAACAGTGAGTCATCCATAGTCAGAATTTCATCAGGCTTCCTGACCACACTGCTCCTTTATTTTTCCAGACGTCACTTGTCATCCAAGACACGGACTTCCTTGGTTTTCCTTCTTCATCAAGGATCACGAGGTCAGGAGGTTGAGACCATCCTGACTAACATGGTGAAACCCCGTCTCTACTAAAAATACAAATCATGACGTTATTCTTGACTTTCTCCGAAGGGATAGAACTTGTCCCTCTAGAATTTCATGTATTGTTTTCCTTGGGCCTTAGTCTCCTCTTAACACCATGTTGTCTTAGGTCATTAGTATAGCTGGGTACTAGAGTATAAATTATCCAAGAGGTAAGACAGAACCTTCCCCAATTATTTTCTAGGTAGCACAGTGTAGTAGAATGCATTTAATAAATATCTGCAAATTACATTGACTATTTCAAGAAAGGAAAGGTATATGTAAAGGAAGGGGAAAAAACAATGTAAAGTCTTTTTGCCCTTTTAAGGGAAGCATTTGTGCAACAATTGAAACTTCCCATAAATGCATTTCAAAACATATCTTTGCTAATGTTGCCATTCTTTTTAGAGGCCTGATTTGGTGTGACTTGTTTTGCTGTACAAACCGTGGTTGCTTCTCATTTCCCAGGTTGTCCTAAAAGCTCTTGCTAACACAACAAGGAAAAATAACATTACAGTGGTTAAAATAGACAAAATAAAAGCCAACAGCAATAATCATATTAGCTAACATGTAACAAATGCCCAATCTGTGCCAATCACAGTGCTAAGCAGTTCCCATACTTTATGTCATTTTATCTTTTCAACAACTCCACTAGCCACAGGTGCCTCAATTATCCTGAGGGGATTGAGGGATTAAGTAACTTTTCCAGGTGAACAGCAGTGCTAGAATTCTTCCTGTTCATATGGCTCTATAAATATAGGTATTATTTCTTTTCATAATATTTTATATAGATCATCTTTTCATCTTTAAGTTTCCTTTGGTAACTAGACCCTGATATTACCCTTATTATTATTATTATTATTATTATTATTATTATTATTATTTGTAGAGACAGGGATTCACCATATTGCCCAGGCTGAACTCGAACTACTGGGCTCAAGCAATCCACTTGTCTCAGCTTCCCAAAGTGCTGGGATCACCGGTGTGGGCCACTGTGCCCAGCCTTATCCTTCTTTTATAGATGCAGTGGAAAGCCTCATTTTTTGAAGCATTCTCAATTTCCCATTGGATATCAATAATACTCCAATTGCTTGTAAATTGTGAATTTTGTACATTCTATATTTGGGGCGAGTGGTATCTCAGAAAACATTTCCTACTGTAATTTATTTTTTGATTAATATATTAATGGAGGAATTTATTTGTGGTTGCCTGTGGATATTTTTATTTAAACACAAGTGGCATAAACTCTGTGGGTTCCTGGTAATCAATAATAGAAGATGATGATAATGACGTTCTTATTAAAACAAACTATCCTTTCTCCATACTAGATAAAGAAGATGATTTGATTGTGTATTATTTGACTAAATGAATTCTATGGTATCTATTGTATTGTATTTGTCACCCTAGATTTGGTGACCTCAAAAAACGTTTGCATCTCTGCATGGTGGCCTGCACCTGTAATCCCAGCACTTTGGGAGGCCAAGGCAGGTGGATCACTTGAGGCCAGAAGTTTGAGACCAGCTTGGGCAACGTGACAAAACCCCGTCTCTACAAAAAAATATAAAAATTAGCCAGGCATGGTGGCGGGCGCCTGTAGTCCCAGCTACTCGGAGGCTGAGGCACGAGAATCGCTTGAGTCCAGGAGGTTAAATGTGCAGTTAGCCATGATCATGCCACTGTATCCAGCCTGGGCAACAGGACACTTGCCAAAAAAATCCGAAAATGCAAATGTTGATGACAGATTCTTACACCCTATGAATTAGGACCTATGCATGTGTGAGGTATTAGATTTCATAGTTTGGGATTTTTTTATTTTGTTTTCCTTTGGCTTGCAGGGGCCAACACAAGGATATCCAGAAATACAGCAGTTTTTTTTTGTTGTTGTTGCTGGAGCTAAATTTCGTCACTTTTGATAGAGAATTGAACCACACCAGCATGCTCAACCCATCAACTATCCCTCACACCTCTGAAATCTTTACTTTCTTCTTCTTCTCTACCTTTTTGCCTCTGAGTCGATCCTTCTGCAGAAACTTTCCTCTTCTGCAGAAGCCCTTTTACCTGTATATCTAAACATATTAAAGTTTTCTCTTGCCCTAAAAAGCAAAAATTAAAAAAACACTTTCTCGGCCGGGCGCGGTGGCTCACGCCTGTAATCCCAGCCCTTTGGGAGGCCGAGGCGGGCGGATCACGAGGTCAGGAGATGGAGACCATCCTGGCTAACACGGTGAAACCCCGTCTGTACTAAAAATACAAAAAAAAATTAGTCGGTCTTGGTAGCGGGCGCCTGTAGTCCCAGCTACTCGGGAGGCTGAGGCAGGAGAATGGCGTGAACCCGGGAGGCGGAGCTTGTGTGAGCCGAGATCGCGCCACTGCACTCCAGCCTGGGCGACAGAGCGAGACTCCGTCTCAAAAAAAAAAAAAAAAAAAAATGCTTTCTCAATGCTGCATTCCTCTCTAGCTTCCCCTTTATCTTCCCTTCTCACGTTGGCCAAGCAACTTGACAGTGGTTTATGCTCCACCTCCCTCTTCTCTTCATTGCTTAATCCACTACTCTCTGGCTTCTATCTTCAACCAAATCACGACAGTCAACAAAATCACCACCTTCCCCACTCTCACCCCACTGCCAAATCTAGAGAATTTTCACTTCTTACTTCGGTGGTCCTCTGGACTGCATCTGGCATTGATGGTTGGCTCTTTCTGGTTTATTTCATGGGTTTCTCTTCCTCTAGCCCTTTTTAAAACAATAAATTCTGGTGTTCTCTCAGCTTCCAGTCTGTTTTCATTACCCTTCTCTTTACACACTCTTCTTGGGTTGAGCTTACCCACTGTCATAATGTCATCCACCACGTTATGTGACGTGGTCATGTCTACCTGACACTTCCCCAGAGCTATGGTCTTAAATATCCAAGTGACCCATGGACATCTCCACTTCGACTCCCATAGGTTCTCAAATTTCATATGTCCAAAATTGAATTTAGCGTCTTCCCCTTAAATCTGTCTGATTTAGTTTGAATATATGTCCCTACCAAATCTCATGTTGAATTATAATCTCCAGTGTTGGAGGTGGGGCCTGGTGGGAGGTGTTTGGGTCACGGGGGCAGATC
This sequence comes from Hylobates moloch, assembly GCF_009828535.3. NCBI lineage: Eukaryota > Metazoa > Chordata > Mammalia > Primates > Hylobatidae > Hylobates > Hylobates moloch. The sequence goes on along the minus strand of NW_026652287.1, from coordinate 95,941,704 downwards.
CCTCATGGCCTGGTGCTGTCCTCACCACAGTGTCTTGTGGGATCTGATTGTTTAAGTGTGTGGCACCGGCCCCGCAATCTCTTGCTCCTGCTCGGGCCATGTAGAGGCCTGCTCCTTCTTCACCTTCTGCCATGATTGTAAGCTTCCTGAGGTCTACTCGGAAGCATACCGGAGCTATGCTTCTTGTACAGCCTGCGTAACTGTAAACCAATTAAACCTCTTTTCTTCCCAGTCTCAGGTATTTATAGCAATGCAAGTACAGCCTAACATACTATCCTCTTCATATAGACTACTACCTCTGGTTAATGACTAGCCAGCCACTGAAGCCGAAAGCCTGGGCCCCCTTTGTCTCCTTTCAATCTGTGAATCCACTTATCTAAGTATTCCTTCCATTCATTCCTTCCTGTCTATCCTAACTTACTACTTACCTATGTCAGGCCCCCAGCATCTTCTGATTGAGCCATTTTAATAGTTTCCTAAATCTCCTGCTAATGGTTTTGATAGCGCATTTTATAACATGAGTCTGACCATGCGTTATCAGTCCCCTGCTGAAAACACTTCAGTGGGTCCCCCATTAATGCACCCAGGATTAAAAGGCCACCTGTTTAAGGTCCTTCGAAACCTAGCCTCTTCCAATTTTTCCAGTTTTAATTTTGAGGCCCCACCCTAAAGGCAAGGCATCCTTCAGTCCTCCTTCACCTGCCACAAGGGCCCCAGAGCTGAGCTAGATGTCCCAGCTCTGCACTCCCATTGCGACCAGTGCATAACTTTCATAGAAATTCATTAGTTTCTAAGATGGGAACGTTGGCTTTCTCCGTTTGAGAGATGCAGGTTCTGGGGATGTACATAATAAACACTCAAACTGACAAAACAACTGTTAAAACCTTGAATTACTTACTTACAGCTGAAGGAAAAACAACTCTCGTGCCTCCCCGTCGGGGAATCGAACCCCGGTCTCCCGCGTGACAGGCGGGGATACTCACCACTATACTAACGAGGAACCGCACAAAAGAAAGTTTTCTGATAGGCCTTTTCTACGTTTTTGCTCCGCCCCGCCTTCGCTACATGCAACCACTAATGAACCTGATTTTCTTATGTTTGCCACTACAATTTCCACGGAAGTTAAACAGAGCCAAAATGGTAGTGTTCAGTTCTATCTCCCCCTCCATTTCTCATCATTTCCCTCAGGCCACCCTTCTTCTAACTGCCCCGACTCCCCTCCTCTTCTTCAGCTCCAGGAGCACTCTCGATCCGCCTCAACACCCCTAACACACACGCTCCCAGGTAGCAAAGCGCCCGCTTGCCGCGCGGCACCATGAAACTTGTAGTTCCTTCACCCATCCCCCAACGCTCGTCTGACTTTAAGAAACTTCCTTTCCCGGCGTGCACCGCGAATCCCTCCTCCTCTTCTTTACCTCTCTCCCTCCTCCTCAGGTTCTCTATTGACGAGTCTGGTAGCTGATCGTTGGGCTGTAGGTCGCTGTGCTGTGTGATCCCCCAGAGCCATGCCCGAGATAGTGGATACCTGTTCGTTGGCCTCTCCGGCTTCCGTCTGCCGGACCAAGCACCTGCACCTGCGCTGCAGCGTCGACTTTACTCGCCGGACGCTGACAGGGACTGCCGCTCTCACGGTCCAGTCTCAGGAGGACAATCTGCGCAGCCTGGTACAGTGGGGCGCCTGCCCAGTGCCCGCCTCTCTCGGGCTCCCTGCCCCTCGCCCCTAGTCCTTGCGGGCTCCCGGATCCCGGCTCACCCCGCCGCTGTCCCTGCCTGGCCCCACGTCCCCGTCTGCTCTTCTGTAGCCCCCATCCAACTCATGTTGTGCACTTCAGCCCCCAGATCTCCCACAGCACCCCCTCTCAACCCCACTTACGCTTCTGCATCCCTTCCCTCATCCCCCACTTATACGTATGTCTCCTCCGCCCCTCTCCCGGATCCTCTCTCCGAGGTCCCTGGGCACATCCAGCGCCTCGTCCACTCCTCTCAACTCACCCAGCCCTTAGGTGTCATCTTTGCAGTAGCCCCCATAATTTTAGTTCCTGGCTCTAATTACCCCATGGCCTCCCCATTGCTTCGGCCTGCGGCCCAGAACCCCCTTCTTCAGGCCCCAGACTTTTCCCAGCCCCCAGCGCACCTTCCTCAGTCAACAATCTTACCCAAGTCTCAGATCCCATGTCCTGTCGATCCCTGATCCCACGGTTGCCTCCCGGGAACCCTTATTTCAATCCACAGGTCTGCAGGGCATCACCCATCCGTCTCCCTCCTAGTTCCCTGGATCTCCCTGCTAGTCGTTCTCAAGCCTCTTAGGATTCCCAGCCCCGGCCGGGCAGGCCTCTTCTTTCCGCCCTACTTTGAAACTAACAGTCCCTGCTTGCTAACTCTAGGCTCAGCTCTCTCTCTTCAGGGTCCTTTCTACTTTTTAATCTTCTCAACTTTCTTATCTTCTAATAATTTAAGAACGGATAGGACATTCGAGTTTTCTAAGGATGATTCAATACGTTTTATTAATAGTTGGTTCCAAGGAGCCAAGTAGTTATTTCACTTAGAAAACACATACTTCTACAAACTCTATAACCATTGGAATGAAGAAAGGTTGTAGATTCATGGAATATTATTCAATGATTTTATCTGTATCATAACCTATATTTAATGTTCTTGCTCAAATTGCCCTTTAGTATTTGGTTTATACCTTTCACCTGAAGAATTTCATAGAAGAGCATTTTAAAAATAAGAGGGTCATGAAAAGACAGCCAAATTCGGCTTCTTCACCAGGGCAGGATGCTACATGTGTATTTTACACAGTGTAGCATGGTGAAATCTACTAAAGCATATCAATAAGCAATCAGATCAGATCGGGCAGATAAGAATTGGTGGCTTTCAGGCCTCTTTTTCCTACTTTTGTAGGAAAGATCTGCATTTTGATTTCATTAATATGAACTAATAAGTACTTTCTTACTTTGTCCTTCAACATTTTGCTGAACTAATTGATTTGAAAAATAGGTCGATTCTTCTATGTACTGATACGTAATCAACAAAAGTACTATAAGAAAGAAAATAAAGATATTATAAGCAGGAAGGCATCTATTTCCTTGTAGATCGCACTTTGGTCTTCTTGAAGTACCATGCTATCTTTAATTGCAGTAGCAACTTTGCATGGGCAGGGCTGAAGTCCTATTTCAATGCAGTTTCAAAACTAAACACCGCATGTTCTCACTCATAAGTGGGAGTTGAACAATGAGAACACGTGGACACATGGAGGGGAATATCACACACCGGGGCCTGTCGGAGGTAGGGGCCTAGGGGAGGAATAGCATTAGGAGAAATACCTAATGTGGCTGACGAGTTGATGGGTGCAGCAAACCACCATGGCATGTGTATACTTATGTAACAAACCTGCACATTCTGCACATGTACCCCAGAACTTAAAGTATAATAATAAAAAAAGAAAAACCACACCGTGGGACTGCCATATTTGAACATGTGTTTATATGTCCTACATTCAAAAGTACTAGAGATTTAAAAATTAAGCAATTCAGGAAACTTGTGTTCAGATGTGAATAATTCCAAACCAACACCGAGGTTGCTAGTGGAAGAAATTTAAAGAGGTTTTTCTAATATATGAACAGCAAATTCTTCCTTGAATCTTTAGCTGCAACCTATATTTCAGAAGAAATATTCCAATTGGTTTAAGATATAATAAAACCTTGACTAAGCCCCAAACCCACTCAAAGCTCTCAGTTAACTGGAAAGTTTTTGCTCTTCAACTTTATTTTAAAAAATTAAATTATAAACTATGCTGAAAAAAATAGAAGAATGAAAATTTTTGTAGCTTTTTGCTGCTTAATGTGACCCTCACACTTACCTTTGTTTTGTAAAATAAAAACTTAAAAAATTTATTATTTGAAGTTCAGGTGTACATATGCAGGTTTGTTACATAAGGTAAACTTGTGTCATGAGGGATTTTTGTACAGATTATTTTGTCACCCAGGTATTAAGCCTAGTACCCATTAGTTATTTTTCCTGATCCTTTCCCTTTTCCTACCCTCCACCCTCCGGTAGGCCCCAGTGTGTTCCCCTCTGTGTGTCCATGTGTTCTCATCACTTTTGTAAAATAAAAACTTTACCTCTGTTCCATAAGTAAGCAAGAGTCAGGATGTTTAAATCTTGAAAAGAATGTCCCAATCTAAAAATCTGCCCATTGTTTTTACATTCCCCAAATCTAGAGAAAAGTAAGATTTTAAAATTGTGATTTCTGGTTGGCATGTCTGTTTAGCAAATTAGAGCCTGGAATTATAATAATGTTAGATGTTATACAAGGAAGGCAACTTGTAGTACAAAATAACATGTTTATAATTGTTTGCTTATTTATGACAAAAGCCTTAGACCAGGAGCTTATCCTTATTAATTAGTTAATTAATATTTATTTAAGGTTAACCTGTTTCTTTCCTCCACTAGATTGGGGACTCTTGAATGTAGAGACTGTGTTTCATAACTCTTTGTATCTCAACTTCCTAGTATAGTCTATGTCTGGCATGTAGAGGACATTCAAAAGTTTGATTAATGGATGATTTCAATTAGAAAACAGTGCCTAAGTTTAACATGGGCTACACTGATAATAGTGCCAGCTGTACTTCAGAGGTGAGACGGGAAGACCCAGTGCCAGTGCTGAATCAGGAGAGATGTCATGTCTTCTTTTCATGTCTTCTTTTCCTCTCCATGCTTAGAGTTTGTGATGTTGAGGAATGCTGAAGGAGCCTTAATCGGACAAATTCTAAGCTTTCTAAAATTCTTTTCAAGTTTTGGGTTATTTACACTGAAGTTTGATCCTCCAAATTTATGATAACTTTCACACATTTGTTTCTTTTCACTGAAACTTTCAGAAATGTTTAGGTGTTCTTTTGGTTAGTGGCTCAAGAGGTTTTAGTGCCATGGCCAAGGCAGAAGCCAGCAGTTAACAATAGGTAGTTCTGACTGCAAACCATCTTGTCTTCACTAAGTGAATGGCTCAACTGGGAATCAAATCAAGGTGGTTTTTTAGTTTTAGTTTTGTGTTTCACAATAAACCTATGTTTTTTTCCCATCATATCCCTGCACATAGCAAGTAGAAAATGTAAATTTAGACATCATAATGAGGCATAAAGCTTTTTTAGAAAAAAACTCTGCTTTGTTCTAGAAAGGACTGAGACTGCTTGAAGCAACATATATAGTATAAGATTAAAAATAAATAATTTGCAGGAAGAGACAATAAGAATAGGAGAAACAAAACCCATGGCATAAAGCCCTCTATACTTTAAAAGAAGTGGGCCACAAGGTTGACATGGAGCTTCCTACCAGCCTGTGCAAAAAAGGAATCAGATATCTATTCCATGTCAACTGACCAGCTACTGAGAAGTACAACTGTTTTTTTGGGGGATGGAGGGTATTGTTCAAAGAGGATACTGTGAAACATAGTAAATTATATCCTATAATTAGTAGAGCTGTTGATGCTTAACACATGTTTCTTAAAAAGTACCAAATCCAACTTGTCAACGATCCAGTTTTCTTTATTTTTCTTTCTTATTACAGTTTTTGACTTTTTTTTAAATAACATCGCTGAAATTTGAAGGGGAATTTTAAACAGTAGTTTGCAAATGATAGTTGAGGCTTAGGACTTGAGATAATACAGCTTAAACATTGCATTTTTTGTTTTCTCTTGGTCTAGGACCTGCTTCATGCATTAATTGACACCTAGTGTTTTTGAGGCAGAGTGCTAAACCCTGGGAATACAGACCTAAGTAACATTCTCTGTTTTAGAACCCTTAGTCTAATGGAAAAAGAAATCATTATAATGCAGTACAGTAAGTATTATAGGAAAGGGTAGGGCCAACTGCTATAACAAACACAGGGGATATCAAAAAGTTTCACAAAAAATAGTTGTCACTATGACACTTCTGATTCTGAACAGATTTGGAAAGTTTAGCCAATATAGAAAACAGAATATGTTCCACTGGGAAATGACCCAGTTAATTCATCTATATAAGCATGTGTTGTTATAAATGCAAGATACTCAAATCAAGTTTTTAAAAGAAGTTAGCTATTCTGAATAGCTATTCAGAACTAGGTACTAGAGTATGAAGAGACTAGAGAGGTACTAGAATATGAAGGAGTAACCCTATTATTTTAAATAAGATATAAACTGTATCTTCTACTAATTTAGAGTAAGGATAACAGATGAGGTACCCCCAAAAGAAAGTACCCAGGGGCAGCTGGGAAATGGCTGGTTCTTGGCCTTACATGTAGCCAGGCCAGATTTCAGAAAAGGACAAAAATAATGCCAGAGGAAGGGAGATCTGATAGAACGCAGTTCTACCAGTCCAGGGCCTGACCTGGGTTAGTGGTGGAAAGAAAGGAAAAGTATGAAGACACTGTGAAAGAACAACTTTTAAGTGGCTGTGTGGGATTGGGAAATGGGATCAAACCTTAGGTAACTGGAAGAGTTCTTGTAACAGAATCAAGAAATCTGGGGAGAAAGCTGATTCAGGGAGGATAAAAATCATTTTTGGAATTTTTAGAAGGCTATTCAATGTATGGTGCTATGTCCCATGGAGATGTTGAGCAGGCAATTAGACTGAGGTCCTGGGGAGGGAATACAACTGTAGAACTAGAATGGCAGGCATCTTCACAGAGATACTAGCTGAAGATGTGGGCATGAGTAAGAGCTAGGGAGTGAGGGATTTGGGAAGAAAATCAAAGGACCGGGGCTGGAACATTGGGACATATCCATATTTTTGAATTGGAATAAAGGAGGGGAAAGGAAAAAAACATTAGACAAATAGAGAACCATTTATGATGTATGTGTACAGGCAAAGAAGCGAAGGAAGGGGTTTTAACCAGATGACATTGTCCATAACGGCTGTGAGTAGACAGAGGTCAAGGTTATTGGACAGAAAAGACTTTGTTGATCGGGGTGGGGGCTGCCCTTTCAATAGCAAAGGAGCTAAAAGCCAGATGGAAGAAGGGGAAAGGGAGGATGATTAATGAGGAAGTAGAAGTAGCAGTCATAGCAGTCATAAACTGCCTTGGAGTTTAAGGAAGGAAGGAGGAAAAGTAGAATAGTTAGTGGGTAGATCCATCAAGTAGAATTTTGTTTATGTTGTTAGGAAACAGTCTTGTGGCATAGGAAGGTTCAAGATTCTAGGACAAGAGATTAGTTGAGAGATAGTTAAAGAGTATGATTTCTAGGGCTCAGGATTTTGGGGGATAGAAAATACTCTGACACTTGATGCCACTCCTTCATGCCCAAAGCAGTTGTCCTTAATTGGCCATGTCAAGTAGATATGGTCTCCCAATCCTCTGCAGGATCATTTGGTCTGAGTTGCCATACCAGGTTGGGCTTTTTCTAGATACACAACCACAGTAATATACAGTCTGCTGATTTGCTTAACGAACATGAAGTTTGAAAGTACATGAGTTCTAGGAGGAAATATATTGTGTAATGTATTGAGGAGCCAGAGTGAAAGAAACAAGTTATAGGTAAAGTTTTTCATAATAGAGAAAATTTTAGGAGTCAGAAGCAAACATATTTTGATTTAGATTTGACTTTTACTTAAAGCCCAAAATTTGTGTGACTGTCCTAGGGTTACTTAACAATATATATGCAAATCTTAGAACCCAAAAATTTTCAGGATGCTTAGAGTCCCAAAAAATGAGACCTAGACTAGCTTTTGACTCTTTAATTCTTCTAATTTCACTCTGTATTTTACTCTCCACAAGCAACTAGTTGTTGTAGCCTAATACGAGTTTTTTCTGGCAAATGACACTATTTTCTTACTATTTAAAAATATTAATTTTAGGTTTTGGATACAAAGGACCTTACAATAGAAAAAGTAGTGATCAATGGACAAGAAGTCAAATATGCTCTTGGAGAAAGACAAAGTTACAAGGGATCACCAATGGAAATCTCTCTTCCTATCGCTTTGAGCAAGTATGAATGCTATGATCTTTCTCTTTTACAGCTAAATAATGGGGAAACATATTTTTAACTAATTTAAATATTTTTTCTTTTTAAATTTTAGTTTGTAAATATGTAATGATTGGTATACTACTTCTCTTGATCTTCTGTTCAGGTTAAAGTTGATACAGCAGTTAAAATTATATATACTTAAGATACTAAAAATGTTGTTTGTATATAATACAACATGGACTTTGGGAACTGTTAGTTTTTAAATGATTCATCCTTTTACTAATATCTAGAGTGATGGCGGGGGCATGCCATCATAAGAAGGCATTTCAAGATAACCTGGGCAGCTTTTACAAGCTACACATTCCTTGCCCTTGCCCCAGAGGTCAGCTGCATTTATTAATAGAACAATGATAATGCCAAAGATAGAACTGTTACAGTGCAGCAATCTTGGGATAAGTGCTTTAAATGCATTCTTGTATCTAATCCTTACAGTAACCCTGCTGGTATAATCTACACTTAAAGATGAGGAAAGGGAACCTTAGAGAAATAGCTTATTCAAGAAAGTGGCAACCAGAATCATCACATTGGGAGTATATGCCACCTCTTGATATATTGGGGAGGGGAAAAAGGGTGAAAACTATTGGCCTAGAACAAGGGTGATCTACCCCAGTTGTTCAGTGGCCAGTGTTTTCATGCCTTCTCTTTCCCTTTAAGAGAAGGGAAACACTTAAGTCTAGCTTGTGAGGTAGATGGTATTCACCCCATTCTACAAGGAAACTGTGGCATAGGGAGGTCAAATAATTTCCCCAAGTTTACAGTACCAGTAAGTGATAGAGTCAGGATTCAAACACCAGCAGGGCTGCTGGTCTCTAAAGCTCTGCTGTTCCCTTATTATCAGTGCTTCTCAAACTCTCTGGGGTAAAGGACCAATTTTTATCCTCTTCGATCTGTCATAGAGTGATACTTTTGTAAAATGCAATAAAAATGAAATATGAGGAAGAGATGAAATATAAGCACACATTTTTTATTATTAGATTCAACAGACATAAAAATGACTCTAGAAGTTTTGCAATGCTGATTCTCAACTTCTGGTCTTGTCTTGTCCTGGGTCAGTAACAGTTTGCAGACTAGCACTGCTCTGTGTCATGCTGTGGCACCTGCTGCTGTGGTAGTTGAAGCCCCAAAATGATTTCTTTCACTTTTCCACTCTAATAAAATATTAAATGATATCACAGATGCAAAGTATGTGACACACAACGGGGTAGTCAACCACTGTTAGTTGCCGTTATGCCTTCACTAGCAGTTAGCATGGGAGAGGTAAAAGGACCCACAGGCTGGCAGTTAGGTAGGAAAACTGAGAGGAGACTTAGCCACTGAGGATGTGGCATACCTAGAGCTTACTGCCAATCAGTGATGAGAATGCATACTATGTTATTTATATTATTCAGTGTATGTATTATGAGTTTAAATTTTCACCAGATGGAATCATACTCTACTAATATATTTGTTTCATACAGAAATCAAGAAATCGTTATAGAAATTTCTTTTGAGACCTCTCCAAAATCTTCTGCTCTCCAGTGGCTCACTCCTGAACAGACTTCTGGGAAGGAACACCCATATCTCTTTAGTCAGTGCCAGGTAAAAAGGATTCCAGAATGATTTCTGATGCAGAAAATTCCAGCACATACGGTTGAATGAAGCAAAATGAACAGTGGTTTTATGGATTGTGTGGGTTTTACCTAATATAAGGTATTAATTGATCTTATAAAAACATATAAGATAAATTATATATTTTCATTTTATCTTTCACTATTAATACACTCATGCATTACTTTAAATAAGAAGCTTCTTTCAGTTTGGAAATATGTCCACCTAGATTGGACTTTCTAGGCCTGACTTAGAACTTGGCAGAGAGTAGGTACTCAGTAAATAGTCATAAAATAAAAGGAAAATTAATAAATAATATGTACTGGTTATGAAAAATGCTAATAGTAAAGAAATGGAAAGTGAAAGATTTAATTTCCAAACCTTTTCCAGACACCATTGCCCAGAGGTAACCACCATTGAGTTTGGAATGTAGCTTTTGCATATTTTTCTTACACATTTACAAAAGTATGTATTATATCAATATATTAACTGTACCTTTAAAATTGCATGACTTAAACTACTTTTGTTTTCTGTTTTAAAACTAAGGGTAAAGAGCCATACAATTAGAGATACCTGTCACAAGGATAATACATTTCAAACTGTCTTCTGAAAGAAAAAATACCTACTTTTCATAGTAATCAAATAATTTACAATTAAGGGAACTGACTTCATTAAACGTTTGCTCTATTTCCAGGCATTGTGCTAGATTCTTTACATGTTTCATCCCTCCCAATATTCCTGTGTATTAGGTTCAAATTTCAAAACAAGTCCATTTAAAAAAGGAATTAGCATATGAATCAGACCTGTTTACTTTCTGTGGTCACTTGAAACATCTTTTTAATCTAAGAAACCCTCAGTTTAATAATCTAGAAGAGATAAAATATTCTACACAAGAGTGTACAAATGGCACAATCTATACATGAATATCTGATTTTCAGGCAGTATTTCTTAATAGAATGTCTATTAACCAAATTTGGCAAGAAATGCAAGATTTGTGAGTCATGAAAATGTTAATTTTGAATATATTATTCCATTTCTTATTGGCAGCAATGTTGGGAATACAGGAAACAGATTTCAGCTAAATTAATAAATGATTGAGGTGATAGGAATCATGTAGACATGATTTTGTTTGATGAGTTTGCTTACGGTTGTTCTGTATGCATATTTGCCTGGGTTTGGCCTTATCCAGTGAAATACATTTAAAAACCCCTTTGGTATTGCCATGTCACCTAACTAGAAACCATTAAGGAACTCTAGAGGCGTGGTCTTGGAACTCTATTTTGGGAGAGAGAACAAGGTGGCTCTGCTAGTCCTACTTAATCCATCTGGAGGTCATTTGGGAGCCTATATCTTTGGAGAATTTTCTAGAACTGAAATGAAAAGACCTGGAGTTTGGGGGTTTTAAGAAAGCTTGTGGTGGAATGAATATGTTTAGGATTTGTAATAGCTTCAGAGAAGGGTGTTAATATCAGAATTCCTTTGAGTTTAGTAGACTGTCTCAATGAGGCTGGGTTTCCATTTCATTGTTCACCAGCAGTAGACAGACTTATTTGTAAGCAGACCGGGTATAAGGTTGTAGGTGCTCTTTTTTTTTTTTTTTTTTTTTTTGGAGACAGGGTCTTACTGTGTTGCCCAGGCTGTAGTGCAATGGTGTGAACTTGGGTCACTGCAGCCTAGAACTCCTGGGCTCAAGCGATCCTTTTACCTCAGCCTCCTGAGTAGCTGGGACTACAGGTGTGCACCACCATGCCCAGCTAATTTTTTTTGGGTGGAGGTAAGGTCTCACTATGTTGCCCAGGCTGGTCTCAAACTCTAGAGCTCAAGCAATCCTCTCATCTGAGCCTCCCAAAGTGCTGGGATTGCAGGAGTGAGCCACGGCACCCGGCCTCTAGCCATACTGGATGGAACCAATGTTAATAATGATTGGTGTGGCAGTAGAGAAACACTTTGCATATTGTATGAATGAATATGTCTAGATGGTATTGAAAGAGACTGTTCTTTCTCCCTTCTTTGCTTCTTTGTTTTACTTACAAGGTTTGCGGCAAGATTGAAGTGTCAAGACTACAGCAACATTTCTCAGGCTGTGTTCATTAGAACACTGACATCCCATGAGCTGTTAAACCAGAGAGAAATGGGTTTTGTGTTAACATAAATGTAAGAAATCAAACAGGTTTGTTTATTGTAGGTCTGCTCAGAGCCTTCAGGCCGCTAATGTTCTAGTGGCTCTGCAAGACAGCGGTGCAGTATGCCACACTTCTCAGGTCTGTTTTGCTACAGAGCCCTTTTTTCTCAGGTTTCTCAAAGCTTCTCACCGGGCCCTACTGTCACCCAGACCATAGAGTAGGAAACACTGCTTATGAGTTTCTCCATGCTTCAACTGAAATGTGAGGGTTAACCATAGATTAAGATGGAAAATCTGATTTTTAAAAGTCCAAGAATCTATTTTTGGACTTTGAAAGATCCCAAGAGGCCAGGCGTGGTGGCTCACGCCTATCATCCCTGCACTTTGGGAGGCCGAGGTGGGCAGATCACCTGAAGTTGGGAGTTCGAGACCAGCCTGACCAACATGGAGAAACCCCATCTCTACTCAAAATACAAAATTAGCTGGGCATGGTGGTACATGCCTGTAATCCCAGCTACTCGGGAGGCTGAGGCAGGAGAATTGCTTGAACCCGGGAGGTGGAGGTTGCAGTGAGCCGAGATCCAGCCTGGGCAACAAGAGTGAAACTCCGTCTCAAAAAAAAAAAAAAAAAATCCCAAGAAATGAGGACTGTTTTTATTTTTTTAAAAATATGTCTAAGAACAATGCTATAATTTTTAATGATTTCTTAATGACTTATCAGAACGATAAATAGCTATTTCTTCTTGTTTCTCCCTTTTTCAGGCCATCCACTGCAGAGCAATCCTTCCTTGTCAGGACACTCCTTCTGTGAAATTAACCTATACTGCAGAGGTAAATATTATGAATTATTAACTCAATTAAATGATGCATATCAGTAAATATGGTATAAATGATAAGCAGAGATGATAATTGAATTTCTAGAGCTAGAATTATTTTTCTTAATGAAATTCTACTTGAAATATATAAAAAAAGAGGCTGTGGCACTCATTCTGAATCTCTACTTTAAAGGCAGTTTTAAACATTTTAACTGTGAAAAAAAGGAAATGGAAACCAATCTGACTTTTAAAAAGGAATTCAGGACCAGGTATGGTGGCTCACGCCTGTAATCCCAGCACTTTGGGAGGCCGAGATGGGCAGATCACGAGGTCAGGAGATTGAGACCATCCTGGCTAACATGGTGAAACCCCATCTGTACTAAAAAAAAAAAACCCACAAAAAATTAGCCGAGCATGGTGGCAGGCACCTGTAGTCCCAGCTGCTGGGGAGGCTGAGGCAGGAGATTGGCGTGAACCCAGGAGGCAGAGCTTGCAGTGAGCTGAGATGGCACCACTGCACTCCAGCCTGGGCGACAGAGCCAGACTCCGTCTCAAAAAAAAAAAAAACCAAAAAACAAAAACAAAAAAACAAACAAAAAGAAGGAATTCAGAATCCTGGATCTAGAAATGAGAACTTAGGAACAATTTTTACTTAACTTTAAAAAATTGACATTTGCAGGATTCAGGCTTCTATAAATGCATTCTGTAGCCATATAAGCCTAGTGGGCATATATTCCAGACTTGTCTGTATGCAATTCCAACTTATTCCCTTGGTAGGTACTGCTAATCCTTTTTGGAAAAGGTGGACTGTAATTACTAAATAATCACTATCCCAGAGGCTAGACCTACTTAGACCAAGCAAATAGAATGAGGACCAACCCATATTTATGGGGCCTTCTTGCTTCCCAAATCATCCCACAGCCAAATTACACCTAGGGTAGTGCAGTGATATATTATACTTGGAGGCAAAGAATCCCAGTGCTCTGGCTCTTCTCCACCACTTAATAACTATGTGAAGTCCCAACTACTTGGGAGGCTGAGGTGGGAAGATCACTTGAACTCAGAAGTTCAAGGCCAGCCTGGGCAACATAGCGAGACCCCATTTCTAAAAAAATAAATAAATAATGATGTGACCCTTGAACAAGTTTTATGACCTCGCAACCTCAGTTGGCACATATATGTAACGTATCACCACCTAAATGAAGGGAGGTGGCTGAACCAAATTATTTCCTGAATAGTTTTGTGCTTTAGAATCTATAATTGTAGCACTGGTTCAGGAACTTCTAATTCTGTGCCTGCCTCAGTCATGGCTTTGGGTCCTGAGCCATGCAAGAAGAACGTGAAAGTCTAGCCCCTACTGGAATATATTCGTGCTTGATCATTAATACTTGGGGGAGTCCTTTATTCTGGCATTCGTCAGAAATCAAACTTTCAGAATCATGGAGCTAGGATACACAGTTAAATGACTATATGGTTTGCCCCATAAGGGTCTTTTCCGTAAGGATTTCCAGAGAAAATTATTTGACAGTTTTTAGCAATAAATTTTAGTTTTTCACAGTTACTACTTTTAAAACGTTCCTCTATTTGTAACTCCAAGTGTGTGTTTTCAAAACAAAATTGTTCAAAACCATTCTGTCCTACAGTGAGTATATAACGTCCTTTTAAATCTGTTTTGTGAGTGTAGGGGGAGCAGGGATGGTGGCTCCCATTGCCAGGGATGGTGCTGGGCTCTTCACTTATTTATTCCTTGCAACAAGCTTTTGAAGTTTTACACTTACTTGATGGGGAAACTGAGGCTTGGGGGTATATTTATTTGCCCAAGTTTGTGCAGTTAGTTATTAGGTGGCAGAGCTGGGATTTTAATCCAGTTTCTACCAAAACTCTGCTCTTAATGTGCATGGGTGAATGGATAGAAATTTCACATTCACATATATATATATGTGCATATATATATACACATATATACACATTGTGTTCATATATATGTGTGTGTGTGTGTATATATATATACTTTTTGTATATGTATATACTTTTTGTGTTCATAGTCTGTTTATTAGACAGTCAAGAAGGGGAGGAAAAGGTTATTTTACATATATAGTTTAAGACACATAGAAGCTTTTATTTATGACTAGAAATGATTTTTCTCCTTGATTAGGTGTCTGTCCCTAAAGAACTGGTGGCACTTATGAGTGCTATTCGTGATGGAGAAGCACCTGACCCAGAAGACCCAAGCAGGAAAATATACAAATTCATCCAAAAAGTAAGATCCTAGGGTCTAGATTTTTGTTTTCATTGGCGGTAAACTACAGTTAGCTTGTACACATCCAGAGGGCAAAATTACTTTTGAAATATTTCAGAATTTTGAGAACAGCTTTTGGTTTTTGTGTTCTTTGTTTTTTTTCTTTTGTGCTTTTAAAGGGTTTTGTTCTATTTACAGAGTATTGTTTGAAAAGAGGGTTTGCTGTAGAGACAGAGTAGGGAGCGTGCCTGTTTTCATTTTCCCTCACTCCAGTCAGGGGCTGGCTTCCTGTTCTTTTGTGTTCTTATGCATTCTCCTGCCCTGGTACTACAGTGTGGGCAAGTGGCTGTTGAGAGTGTTTACAAATGGAGGAGTCAAGACCAAAAATGCACTCAGTTACAGTTCTGGTCATTAGACATGTATCTTTGACCTTCAATGAATAGAATGTGTATGCACGTGTGAGTGTGTGTGTGTGTGTGTGTGTGTGTGTGAGTGTGTGTGTGTGTGTGAGTGTGTGTGTGTTTTCTTAATTGATCTCACAATGGATAATTTGACTTTCACTGCAGCTTCTGTGGTTCCAAGCTCCCATAATTTTGGCATCTACTTATTGCCAGGTTACTCTGTGTGTCTCTACAACATGTCAATAGTGCTTTGAAACATAAAGGAATAAAAAAAGAAAACCAAAACCTTTTAAAAGTCAGGAGGAAAAAGGCAAACACACGGGAAAAGCATTCCTTTAGGTTACTTTTTGAGAAATGCCTAAAATGTACCTTTTAATAGTATGTGTGATCTTGTTTTTCCACGTGTGAGAAGCTTTTGTTCCTAGCAGAATAAAAGGCAAATAGATGTTTTGAACAATGTTTTTTGTATCACAATTTCAAGCTATATGTTAAAGATGAGAACTATTTGAGAAGTATAAAAGCAAAGTTATCCCTACTAATATTAGGAGATTTGAAAGGGAATTTACTTACTTTTAAATATGAATTGTCTTACTGTGTAACATTTGTGAACACTAATGCAAGCACGTGGTGTGCGTTTGTTTGCCCTCTTTAGGTTCCGATACCCTGCTACCTGATTGCTTTAGTTGCTGGAGCTTTAGAAAGCAGGTGAGCTTTTGGAAAAATTTTCAGGTTTGTGGAAGGATCAAAACTTAGGCATCTTGAACCTCTCTCAAGGTTAATTGGTTGATCATTTGCATATTTCTCAAGATATCAAGCTGACAGCTCTAGAAAAATTCAAATCTAAATATAAAATGTAGGCAAAAAATTAATTTTACATTTAAAAATCTTGACCAGTTATCCCTTAGATTTTTCAAGTATTGTAAAATGAGCATGCTCTTACCTTTAGAGGTCTGGATTCTCAGGGAAGCTTGACCAAGTCACTCTCTTAATCTCTGTTTCCTTATCCTTGAAATTATAATGTCTGACTTTCTACCTCATAGGGTGGTTATGTGAAACAAATGAGATAAATATATTAAAGAACTTGGAAGCCTACAAATATTACAGAAATGTAAGATATTTTACTAATATTTTACCAATAGAGTGGATTTCCTTCTTAATTCTTTGTTCATTCTTAGTTTTAAGCACACTTAACTGTTTTTAAGTGTGTGGTTCCATAGTGTTAAGTATATTCACATTGTTGTGAAACAGATCTTCAGAAATTTTTCATTTTGTAGAACTAAAACTCTGCACCCATTAAACAATAGCTCCTCTTTCCTCCACCCCCCAGTCCTTGGTAACACCCATTCTATTTTCTGTTCCTGTGAATTTGACTACTTTAGATACCTCACATAAGTAGATCATACAGTGTAATTTTCTCTCTTTGTGTCTGGCTTATTTCATTCAAGGTGTAATGACCTTAAGGTTTATCCATGTTACAGCATCTGACAGGATTTCCTTCATTTTCTATTTGTTTCTTCTTGTATAAGAGTATTCAACCTTTAAGTACATAACAAAGTTTATACCCATTCCTGTTCTAGAATAGTCTTGTAGGCTGGGCTGTGTGGCTCACCCCTATAATCCCATCACTTTGGGAGGCCAAGGTGGGAGGATCGCTTGAGCCCAGGAGTTCGAGACCAGCCCAGGCAACATAAGTGAGAGCGTGTCTCTACAAAAAAATAAAAAATTAGTTGGGCATGGTAGTGTATGCCTGTAGTCCCAGCTACTCAGGAGGCTGAGGTGGGAGGATTGCTTGAGCCCAGGAGGTAGAGGCTGCAGTGAGCTGTGATGGCCCTTCTAAACTCAGCTTGGGCAACAGAATGAGACCCTGTATCAAAAAAAAGCTGGGCATGGTGGCTCACGCCTGTAATCCCAGCATTTTGGGAGGCCGAGGTGGGCGGATCACGAGGTCAGGGGATTGAGACCATCCTGGCTAACACGGTGAAACCCCATCTCTATTAAAAATACAAAAAAAAGAAAAAATTAACCGGACATGGTGGCGGGTGCCTGTAGTCCCAGCTGCTCAGGAGGCTGAGGCAGGAGAATGGTGTGAACCCGGGAGGCGGAGCTTGCAGTGAGTCAAGATCGCGCCACTGCACTCCAGCCTGGGTGACAGAGCGAGACTCTGTCTCAAAAAAAAAAAAAGAATAGTTTCTTATGAGTTGTGACTGGGTTTCTATAGTTGTGAAATTGAGGGATGAAATGAGACCCTCAAGAGGTCTTACAAGAGGCAATAAACTAATTGGGGACAACTTATGTCTTGGTTTTTTTCTTTTGGCCCAGCCTGTACCTCCTTAGAGAGCTGCATATCTATTGCTGCATATACAATAGCAGGTTTGCATCTCAGGCCATGTAACCTCATCCCTTTCCCATAAGCACATGGTAAATGCACTCTCACTGTAAAGGTTTGTCTACAAGACATTAAATACTTTTTAGAACCAGATGAATCATTTGCTGTGAATTTCTTTTTTATTAAGCTTTTTAATCTTGCAGGCAAATTGGCCCAAGAACTTTGGTGTGGTCTGAGAAAGAGCAGGTGGAAAAGTCTGCTTATGAGTTTTCTGAGGTTGGTCATACAGTTATCCTTTGTAGTCACTGTGATAGACAGTAGATTGAAGATTTTGAGTGTGAAATGTGATGGTTTTAAGTGATACGGAGAAATAATCAGATTGTCTTTTATGTAGATGTGCAGTTGCTACATTCTTTTTATCATTTTCATTTAAAATAAAAATCATTAACTTGTAACCTTCATAGAAAGCAATGTACAATTTTAAGAAATGTACAATGGTGATAATTAAGACATACAGACATATATGTGTTGATTTTTCAGACTGAATCTATGCTTAAAATTGCAGAAGATCTGGGAGGACCGTATGTATGGGGACAGTATGACCTATTGGTCCTGCCGCCGTCCTTCCCTTATGGTGGCATGGAGAATCCTTGCCTTACTTTTGTAACTCCTACTCTACTGGTAAGTGTAACTATTTCTTCATTTGAAATTGACGTCTTTCAAAAATAAACTTAAGAACCTTAAGAGTCCTAATAATATGTATATATATGTAAAGAACCTTAGGGTCCTAATAATGTATATATGTATAAAAATCTTTTCTCTTGTTCATGTAACCTTTGTTTCTAATTTTATTGTTTATTGTGGTTATCACATCTCATTTTTTTTGTTTTTTGAGACACAGGCTTGCTCTGTTGCCCAGGTTGGGGTGCAGTGGTGCGATCTCAGCTCACTGCAAACTCTGCCCGCGGGTTCAAGCGATTCTCTTGCCTCAGCCTTCTGAGTAGCTGAGACTACAGGTGCACACCACCATGCCCAGCTAATTTTTGTATTTTTAGTAGAGACGGGGTTTCACCATATTGGCCAGGGTGGTCTCGATCCCCTGACCTCGTGATCCACCTGCCTTGGCCTCCCAAAGTGCTGGGATTACAGGCATGAACCACCCCACCAGGCCTCCATCTTGTTTTTGAAAGGAAAATAATCTGGCCATTTGGAGAAGGAGAATATTATGGCCACGGTATTTGGGGAGTTGGGCATGGGGGTGCTGTGTAACAACAATTCATTGATAAATTATGTATCCAGACAAACAGACTATACCAATTACACTTGGTGTGTAGGTACAATTAAAAAAAAAATCAGTACACCATGTATAGGAAAGGATTAGGGCCATAGTACACTGCTCTGTTTAATATGCCTGTGAGCTACTTTAAATTCTTCCTAGAACCAAAATGAGTGATGGATTAGCAACAAAATAAATAAAATACAGCACAGGACACATAGGACACTCTAAAGTTTTATTAAATATATTTTGGGTAATAGGAGAGAAAGAAGGTGATGGGTAAATAAGAGCAGATGTAAAAATGGAAGTAGAAGAAATGTTTCATGGAAGTTAGACACAAATAGACTGGCTTTCGTTGTATTGCAAAAATTCCCTAAAATTAAGGCAAGAAAGAATGATGCTAATTTTTAGTTCTGTATTTTTTTTGTTTTTTAATTAAGGTCTCTTTTACCTTCTTTGAAGTGCTGTAGTAGAAATATAGTGGACCACCAGTGCCGGTATGCTAAGTATTTAGGTAGGCAGTCTTTTAGATAGTCTGTAATTTGATTACTAAAATACTAAGGTAATTTTCTTTTTTTGTAGGCAGGCGACAAGTCACTCTCCAATGTAAGTTAAACTTTTTCATTATGGCCTTACCTTTAAGAAGTATTACGTCAACTGATTTTAAAATATCCCTTGTATTTTTATGTTAAAGATATGGTTATAACGGACAATTTGGGGGGACTCTTGTCACATTATTAACAATTAGATGTAATAGATTTAAGGAAATTTTATGGTTTGATCTCTTCATATATTTATGAAATATTTTTAATGCAGTGATATATCTATTTAATATTTTCTAAGTAATTTTTGCTTTCTAATTACTTTATGCCATATTTGTGTGTGTGTGTGTGTGTGTGTGTGTGTGTGTGTCTTTGGTTAAATTAAAGATTTTGCTGAACTGAGTAACTCCCTGAATATCTCAGCTAATATTTTTTAAAAATTGAATAACGTGGAGTGTTTACAGAATGGGTTATTTTAGGTTAAGATAATCAGTCTTACTATTAATCACACTGTTTTCTTTAGGTCATTGCACATGAAATATCTCATAGCTGGACAGGGAATCTAGTGACCAACAAAACTTGGGATCACTTTTGGTAAGATTTTTGTTATTATTTCTTTATTGGTTCATGTTACTGATTTTTTTTTCCCTGCCTCCTACCACTTTGAATTGTTTTGTGTGTATCTCTTGTTTTTCTTTGTTATCATATCTTAGGTAGGCAGGGTTTTTTTTTTTTTTTTTTGAGATGGAGTCTCACTCTGTCACCCAGGCTAGAGTGCAGTGGTGCGATCTAGCTCACTGCAAGCTCTGCCTCCCAGGTTCAAGTAATTCTCCTGTCTCAGCCTCCTGAGTAGCTGAGATTACAGGCACGCGCCACCATGCCCAGCTAATTTTTTGTATTTTAGTAGAGATGGGGTTTCACCGTGTTGCCCAGGATGCTGTCGAACTCCTGAGCTCAGGCAATCCACCTGCCTCGGCCTCCCAGAGTGCTAGGATTACAGGCGTGAGCCACTGTGCCCAGCTATTTTTTTTTTTAATTGGAGACAAGGTCTCACTCTGTTGCTCAGGCTGTAGTGCAGTGGTGCGATCTCTGCTAACTGCAACTCCAGGGTTGCAATCCTCCCTCCTCAGCCTCCAAAGTGGCTGAGACTAAAGGCACATGCCACTGTGCCTGGCTAATTTTTGTATTTTTTATAGAGATGGGATTTCACCATGTCGCCCAGGCTGGTCTCAAACTCCTGAGCTCAAGTGATCCGCCCACCTCGGCCTCCCAAAGTGCTGAGATTATAGGCATAAGCCGCCACGCCCAGCCAACAAGGATTTTTTTTTTTTTTTTTTTTTTTGAGATGGAGTCTCACTGTCACCCAGGCTGGAGTGCGGTAGTGTGATCTCTCTGCCTCTCAGTTCAAGCAATTCTCATGCTTCAGCCTCCCAAGTATCTGGGACTACAGGTGCACGCCACCATGCTCAGCTCATTTTTGTATTTTTAGTAGAGACGGGGTTTCACCATGTTGGCCAGGCAGGTCTTGAACTTCTGACCTCAGATAATTCTCCCACCTCGGCCTCCCAAAGTGCTAGGATTACAGGCATGGGCCACCACGCCCGGCCAACAAGGATAGTTTTAAAAAATTCTGTAACACTACAGTGTTAGGAGTGTTAGGTTCAGTCTAGGTGTTAAGTTTAATTCCTGATATACTCACACTTTTAACATAGGGACATGCAAGAGCAGAACCAGGGCTTAACTTTCCCTGCTGCCATCGGCTGGGCTGGGCTTCCCATTGCTCTGGATTGACTGCCTGGGGCCAGAGTCAGCTTAGACTGTAGTGGTCATGCCTTACAACTGCTTTCCTCTGTAGAAAAGCCAAAAAGAAAATATCATGATTGAAATGTCTTTTCTTCTCAGCTGTGTCCGTGTTTTTATTTAAAAAATTTTTTTTCAGGTTAAATGAGGGACATACTGTGTACTTGGAACGCCACATTTGCGGACGATTGTTTGGTGAAAAGTTCAGACATTTTAATGCTCTGGGAGGATGGGGAGAACTACAGAATTCGGTAAAGGAGTCAAAGTTTTAAAAACTTTCATCCAAAGTTGTATAGGTGTTAAAAACTGAGTTTTTATAAAAGTGTCTTTACTGTTTAGCAACCAAAAAGTCATTTTTACAAGTGTGGAAAGTGAAGTCGATGCTGGTATAACACTGTATTGATCCACACCGTTCACTGTTCTATGTGAGGTAGTTTTGATGACCTGGTCTAAACAGGGAGCTATGGGACCTCACTGGGTCTTTGCTATTAATATAGCTGTTTACTATGTTTGAATTTTATTTGGTGTATTTATGTCATTTTTAAGCGTTGTCTCCTGAAAGCCGAATTTGCTGACCAGGCATTAAATCCTTTTTCTAGTCTTTTTATAAGAATAAAGCCTGTATTATTGAGTGAGAAACATCAGAGAATATTACGTAAGTAAGCATTCTATTAATAGGCTTCCAGAAGTTTATGCCAACATATCCTAGTATTCCAGTCTCCAAGTTTTAGATTCCCCAAAAGTTATACCACTGAGTGAAGTAATACCTCCTTATTAGCTTATTTGCGTGGTGATAGCAGTCTTTCTATATGTTTCTCCGTGTTATTTCATGTCTTGCAGGTAAAGACATTTGGGGAGACACATCCTTTCACCAAACTTGTGGTTGATCTGACAGATGTAGACCCTGATGTAGCTTATTCTTCAGTTCCGTATGAGAAGGGCTTTGCTTTACTTTTTTACCTTGAACAACTGCTTGGAGGACCAGGTAAGTAGTTGCTATTTTATGATTTTTTTTTTCTTTTTGAGGGTAATGTGAGAATTAGGAAGAATTGTAAACTATTGTTTTGTTCCATTTAATACTTCCAATTCATTCTGGATGTAGCTGCTGAAGAAATCTGTATTGTTTTCTAAGTTACCTCTCGACTTAAAACCATTAATAACTCCTAAGGTTTAAATTATGCTGCTTCATTTTTAAAAAAATCTCATCAGTTTTTGAAATTAGGATAATAGTGTGTACTCCCTGAAAACATTTCTATGGTACAGAAGTTTATAAGAGTAACATGTGAGAGTCCATCAACCCCTTTCCACTCCCCAGGGGTAACCACTGTTAGCAGTTTGGTGTAAATGGCTCCAGATAATTTTCTAGGTGTAAATTAACAAGCAGACAAATAAATACATATAATTATTTTAATTACAAAAAACGGATCATGCTATATATTGGCTCTGCATTTGTGTTTTGTTTTGCTCGATATTTCACATACACCCTTCTATGTCAGTACATATAAATCTGTCTCATACTTTTTAATGCCATCATACTATTTCATGATAAAGCTATGCTGAGTTATGTACCCATCCCTCACTAATGGACATTGAGGTGTTCTCCTTGGTTGATTGACTTGGAAGGCTGTCTGTCGCCTGGATCCATTCTGCCTGTCCAGTCTTATTTTTCTCCTTTCTAGTCATATGAAGGTTATTGCTTTTAGAACTTGGGTTATGCATTCCTTTTCTGTGTCTTCATGTGTTATCCCCTTAGCTATAATTAGAATTTCTCTTCTCCCTTCCGCTGAATTACATATATTCTTCAAGGCCCAACTTAAGTCCCACCTCCTTTTCTGAACATTCTTTCACTCTGAAAGTCCTCGTAGATTTCCCTATTCTCTGAATGTTCTCTATTCTCTGTGGTTAATTGTACAATGCCAAACACGCACACAAAATGTCAAATAATTACTTTCTATGAATTGATTTCTTTTCTTTTTTACTCTTAGAGATTTTCCTAGGATTCTTAAGAGCTTATGTTGAGAAATTTTCCTATAAGAGCATAACTACTGATGACTGGAAGGATTTCCTGTATTCCTATTTTAAAGATAAGGTTGGATTTAAAAACCTTTTCTATTTTTCATGCTCGATATATCTCTATTTATTGACTGATTAGGTTAACTTGTATTATCTAATAGTAGTATTGGTTCAGAACTTTAGGACTCAACCTCTCATTGCATATTTTTTCTATTTTAAATGTGATCTTAACCACATGAACTACCTGTAGAATTTTCCTGTTTCAGAGAGGTCATCAATAGTATGGTGATAAATATAAATTTTAGAAGATAGAGTTAGATGAGGTAATGGATATATTAGCTTGACTTAGTCCACATTGAATACATATATCAAAACATCGCATTGTGTCACATAAGTATACACAATTATGATCTATCAATTTAAAATATTAATTTTTAAAAAAGATTTAGAAATTATCTTGATATGGCAGATTAGACAAAATTATATATCTAAGGACTTATAAGTTTACATTTTTTTTCAACAGGAAAGGGCTTTCTATTGTAAACTGTGAATTCTTACTCTTCATAGGTTGATGTTCTCAATCAAGTTGATTGGAATGCCTGGCTCTACTCTCCTGGACTGCCTCCCATAAAGCCCAAGTAAGTACTTGCCTGCTAATGCTTTCCTTCTCATTCTCTTAGCTCCTGGAGAGCCTCAAAATATCTGAAAGAATAGTATGCCTTCCTGAAACTGTTACTAGTTAATGATGAGAGCAGAGTTCTTAGGTATTTTGGCCTTAACCCTGAGGCCAAAAGAATAATTTCCGCAGTTTACAAATACGGTTTTTCACTTCAAGTGCATCCTTTCTGCACAAGGATGGTGAGGGATTTAGAAAAGAATAAGCTATTGTATCTTCCTTCAAACTTCTGCAATAAAAATATAATTATTATGTTAATTACAACACTGTTATAAGTTATTATCCCCATTTCCCAAGGAAGTAAGTTAGGTTTAGCTAGGTAAAGTGTCTTGCCCTAGGTTGCACAGCTAGTGAGTAGTAAAAGTTGAGATTCAAACCCTGACAGTCTTATGCCTCCAGTATACTGCTTTCTTTCTTCTTTTTTCTTGGAAACAGGGTCTCACTCTGTGGCCCAGGCTGGCGTGCAGTGATGTGATCTTAGCTCACTGCAACCCCTGCCTCCCGGGCTCAAGTGATCCTCCTACCTCATCCTTGCAAGTCGCTGGGACCACAGATGCACACTGTCACACGCGGCTAAGTTTTTGTACTTTTGCTAGAGGCAGGATTTCACCATATTGCCCAGGCTGGTCTCAAACTCCTGAGCTCAAACGATCCGCCTGCATTTGTCTCCCAGAGTGTTGGGATTACAGGCGTGAGCCACCGTGCCCGGCCTCAATATACTGCTTTTTATACTGAACCCCCTCCTTCAATCGGACCTGAACCCTGTTCTTTCACGAGTTGTGTGAGGACACTGACCATGGCACGTTCCAGTCTCCTGTTGCCTTTCTTTTGGATCACCGAAATTGCCTACCAGCTTCTCTTACACTAAACAGGCCAGTTTAATTGATGTGCAGGGAGCAGCAGGAGAGAAGCTGGGAAACAAGATGAGGCCTGGTCATGTTTGTTTGTAAAGCACTTTAAACAGTCAGGCCGAGAAGTGTTTGGTTGAGAAGTTACTGGGAGTTTTGAGTATGGAACGAATGTGGTCAGAGCACCCCACTAACTGGGCATTCCTGGTTATCACAGGCTGTGGTGGGAAACAGGAGCTCAGATAGGGAGGGGTGATTACACTAGAATGTTTCGAATTTTGTTTGGAAACAGGTGGCACAAATCATCAGTGAACCCTTTTAATGTCTAAAAAAGGTTATCAGCAAAAATAATACTTTAGATTTTTTTCCTAGCACTTCATTAAGAAGTGCCATACATTATCTCGTTAATTTTTACAACAGCCTTACCAGAGATTATGAGGACCTGAAGTAATACAAAGGCAGTGGAAAAGAAAGGAGTAACTGAGAGAAGAGACATTTGGGGGCTAGAATCTATTGGCAACTGATTGGCTGTGGTGAGAAAAGAAGAAATTAAAAATGAGCAGAGATGTAATAAAGTTTCAGCTCAATCCAGCACACATTTATTGTCAGGCACTAACATGATGAATAAGGAACTCACAGAGCAAATATGTATGTATCAAGTAATTATAATACAATGAAAAGTATTTTTTAAAAAAATATTAAGTGTTGCGGGTGAGGAAACTATTAATTTTAATGGCGATGGATTTGGACATCATCTTGGAGATGACTTACAAAGGAGAATACAAGAAGTAAACTTTAGAACCTTAGAGGATCTTCATTTTAGAGCTAGGACAGAGGAAAGGTAGCAAAATAAATGGAAAATTAAAAAGATTTCAAAGGTTAATTCATTGTTAAGAAAGCTGTGGGAAGAAATAATTTAAAAGTGGTATGGAGAGTGGTCAGCAGTCTGGTGTGCTGTAGAATTATGAGGAGCCTGAGAACAAAAGCATAGAATTTGGAGTTTGGAGTCTTTCAAAGGCTGTAACTTCAGGGGCCTGATAAAGCCAAAAGACAGTTCCAGGAAGTTTAGGAGTGGAGAAGGCTTTGCCCATTGCTTTTAAAATTGGGGAAATCTGGGTGGAAAATTAGTTCTTCAAAAGTGTTTCTTTGATATCACTGCTGCTAAGGGATCCTTTCTGGGCGTTGGTTCATTCTAGATCCCTTGAGATTGCTTTCAAGTAATACCAAAGTGCTGGAGGAACCCTGGAATCATTCCTGTGCCTGGGGATTCTGTAAAGAGAGAGTATCTTAAAAAATCTAACCACAGAAAATACTTTGATCCATTGCAGCACAGAATCTTGGCTTCCACGATCCTCTTTTTATAATGCTCTCATCATTTGTATATGTATTTAAATATCTGAGTCTATCCACATCTCTCCATTTCTACTACCACTGTTCAAGTTCAGTATCACATCTTCACATCCTGGAAGACTGTTCTGGCACCCAAACTGTGCACTTGTATCTGTTCTGACTTCTCCCAGCCACTCTCCACACTAAAGCTAGAGTAAACCTTTAAAAGCACAAATGTGTCATGGTGTCCTCCTGCTTAGCAGTCTCCACTGGTATCTCTTTGCTCTTGGGCTAAGACAAAATCTTTTAGTGGGGATTATAAGCTCCTAACACTCTAGTTCCCTTTGCTTCAGTCACACTGGCAGTTTTGGAGTTTCTCGAACTCTCCATATGTCCGCCAACGTAGTACCTGAGCATGCTGTTTCCTCTACCTGGAGCCCTTTGTCCACTTCATTCCAATCTCAGCTCAAGAACCACTTCCTCATGGAAGCATTTCTTGACATCCCTGGCCAGGTCAAATCTCCCATTCTAGGGCTTCTTAGTGCTATATCCTCTCTTCGTAGCAGTTGCACAGTTCTAACTTTACATTTAATCACACATTTGTGTGATTAAAGTATTTCCTCTTCGCTATACTGTCAGCACCATGAGAACAAGGCACATATCTGGTTTTGCTTTTTACTTTTTTTAAGACTTTGCCATAAGTAGGGTCCTTTCCCAGGCTAATTCTTAAGTTAGTACTTTTAATTACACTAATAAGGAAGTTTCAGGACACTAAGAAACAGACCAGCTAAAGGTTTTCTACTTTGCTATTATTTTTTAAGAAATCAATGCTAATAATGTTTTAGTTGAAAGCAGTGTACTCTGATCAGTCAAGGACCTCTGATCCCACCTGTTCTTGAAGACAAAATGGCATGCCTGCAGTCCACAACCTGACACTTCATGTAATAAACTGGCAGCTGCTTCAAGGTGGGAGCTGTGTTGACCTCTTTATTGTCTCCCCTAGGGAACAAACGGAGTCCCAGTCACAACTCTCTTTAAGGGAGATTCAGTGGTAACTTCTAATCAAAACTTACTTCATTTAGGCTCTAAGGGGCAGGTGCCACTCTGTTCCCTAATACAAGCATTTCAGTGCAAGCAAGCAGGATTTACGGACAAAGAGGGATGTTTTGCGAGAATTTTGCACACACTACATGTTCTTTCCCATTGTTGCAAAATATGATTTCTAAGTTGAGAACACAAAAATATTGGTATAATTTGCTTAACAATTACAATGTGTCAATTTCATTTTCTTCTGAAAAGAATGAAATCAACAGGCAATGATATCAGGCTCTCTCAAGGGTCTAGCATCTAGAACGGTGCCAATTATGTAGCAGGTGCTTGCAGGTTTGTTAGATGATTAGATGTTTGGAACAAGCAAGTAAAATCCATGACAGCAAGGACTTTGTGTTGTTCATCTTGTTGTCTTGAGTGCCTAGAACTGTTCCCGCCATATAGTAAATATGCTCAACTGATTCCAACTACTTTAACATATACTACTTGAGCACATGACAGTCTTTTGCTGAGGTGCTTTGGCATTCTTTCTAAAAGATAGACGGGTGTTTCATTAATGTGGTATCCATTTGGGTTTGTGAGTTCTTGGATGATGCCAGTAGTATGTCAGTTAGGTAAAATATTTCCTATTTTCATCACTTTGGAGTTTGTTTTCCTTATTTAAAAGGGACTTTGAAATTTATGTACTGTAGCTTTAAAACTGCATTTCTGCAAAAGCATGCGCATTTTTATACGATTTAATCTTTATCTTTGCAGTTATGATATGACTCTGACAAATGCTTGTATTGCCTTAAGTCAAAGATGGATTACTGTAAGTAATAATGTGTGATTTAT
Source organism: Hylobates moloch (assembly GCF_009828535.3). Lineage (NCBI taxonomy): Eukaryota > Metazoa > Chordata > Mammalia > Primates > Hylobatidae > Hylobates > Hylobates moloch. The sequence goes on along the minus strand of NW_026652287.1, from coordinate 95,913,844 downwards.
TCCTTTTTGAATTGTGCAAATATGTCTTTACTCATGAAGCAGGGAGGGTACTTTAAATCATAAACAGTTATATTTGGAAAGGCTATTTGAAAGTCAGGTTTATCTAAGGTGATATGATATCTACTCTCAATATAGAAAATTAAGGGTTTGAGACAGGGTCTTGCTCTGTTGCCCAGGCTGGACTACAGTGGTGTGATCATGGCTCATTGCAGCCTCAACCTCCTGGGCTCAGTCAGTCGTCCCACCTTAGCCTCCCGAGTAACTGGGACTACAGGCATGCACCACCATGCCTGGCTAATTTAAAACTTTTTGTACAAACAGGGTCTGTGTTGTACAGGCTGGTCTCAAACTCCTGGTCTCCAGTGATCCTCCCACCTTAGCCTCCCAAAGTGCTGGAATTACAGGCATGAGCCACTGTGCCCAGCCTAGAAAATTAAGTTTTATGGCGGGAAAAAATAGATGTTGAAGGCATTAATCCTGATTTTTCTTGCTTCTTAACTGTTAAAAAAAAGTATGCAAAAATATTTGCATCTTACCTTTCCTTTTAAATCATTTATAAGATACTGCTTCCAATATAGCAGTTTCACATACCAGGTAAATCTAAAATGATCTTGGGTGACCAACTGCTATTAGTGGTGGAAAGAATCGAGGCACTTTTGCTCTTTGTTCACTTTCTATGAAGCTTCTTAAAGAGGAGCTTCTTTATGTATGTACTGAAATATAACCCTTTACTGAAGCCAAAGTAAGGATGTGCCCTTGATAATTCTTTAATGAAAAATAACAGAAGATTTAGGAATACTTTTATTCCTGTTAATTTGCAACAGATTTATAATTTTTTTACGTAATTTCAACTTTTAAGTTCAGGGGACACGTGCAGGTTTGTTACACGTGCATATTGTATGATGCTAAGGTTTGGGGTATGATTGATCCCATCACCCAGGTACTGAGCATAGTACCCAATAGTTTTTCAACCCTTGCCCCAGTCCTAGTAGTGCCCAGTATCTATTGCTGCCACTTTTATGTCCATGAATACACAGTCGTTTAGCTCTCACTTACATGTGAGAACATGCTGTATTTGGTTTTCTGTTCCTGTGTTAATTCACTTAGGATAATGGCCTCCAGCTGTGCAATCAGTTTAGCTATTGCCTTTTAAAACCTGTTTTGTGTAGTTGACAAACTTGTCATGAAGAAAAGTATAAGAGATTTCTATGGGAAACAGGATTTTTTAATAGTGTATTAAAATCCTCTATTTTAGTTTGAAAAATGTATTCCAGCTTATTTGGTGCTAGATAAAACTGCTGCTAATTTCTGCTCAAATATTGCTTTGGGCCCAGCAGTTAAGGTGGATAATGATCAACTCTTCAATATTAGTAGAAACAGGCAGTGTTAGGAACAGACTCAGGACACTGTATTCACTAATGCACTCTTTTCCTTATGTATTTTATTTCTCAGTGATTTGTCTTAAATAGTAAATAAATGCAAAAGAATACTTACAACATATTCAGATGATGTAAAAAACCATTGTCTGACCCACCACTGGCGTAAGAAGTAAAATCTTACCGGTACCTCTGTAGCATCCCTCCCCATCTTATCCCCCTCTCCACCCTCCTTGCTGACCCATCCAGGTAACCATTGTCCTGAATTTTGGTTTATCATTCTCTTGCTTTTTATGTTTTTACCACATAAATATATCCTTAATATATCGTTTAGATTTGCAAGTTTTTGCACAGAAAATGAGCTGGAGCTGTAAGTTCTCATATTAAGGATAAGTTGTAAAGGGAAAAGAAGTATTGCTATTAAGGAGAGTTCTGAAGGGAGGGAAGATGCAAAATATTTCTTTAAAAGGGTATATACCTATGCATTAAATTTAGTGGAAGGATATACAGAAACTACTAATATTGGTTACTGAGGAGTAGTACTTGGAGACGGAGCAAAACCAAAAGAATTTTCCTTCTGTCCTATTTGATTTTTTAGTATTTGCATATATTTCTTTTAAAGTAACAAAAGCCCTAGTTTAAAAGAATATAAAATTAGTTCTAAAAGATTTAAAAATCCTTATTTTTATAAGCTTTTTTAAATATTGCTTAATCATCTTCTCAAAGATTTTTGAGAGTAAATCCAAATCTGAAAAGTGCAGACTCATTTTTCTTTTTCTTAGATGGTTTCTAAGATTAAGTGGGGAAAACAGAATATGTGGAGATGGAGGAAAACATTAGTTTATGGCCTTACCAATTTATTAATGTAATATTTAAAAATATACAATTTCGTTCTTTACCTACATTTTTGAATTGGTCTATAAATTAGTCGACATGCATACATTTTGAAATGTTTCTTTGCTTTGGAAATTTCTATACCTCGAATGGTACAATGAATGTCAACAGTTTCTTCTACTCTTCCTACCCATAATCAACTTTTTCTTAAGTAATATAGATTCTAGGAGTCATATCAGCTATTTAAATTACAGTAACTCAGTCTGAGGATTACTTAAGTAACTCAGGCTTAAATTTATTTTGAATAATCTTGTTCATATGGTTCTTTTTCTCAATTTTTACTTTTATGTCAGATAAACCAATAAGTATTATTAAATTGTACTTGAACAAAAATAACTAGGTAACATTTATTTTAGGCCAAAGAAGATGATTTAAATTCATTCAATGCCACAGACCTGAAAGATCTCTCTTCTCATCAGTTGAATGAGTTTTTAGCACAGACGCTCCAGAGGGTAAGTACTAGCTCAAAACCTTAGAAATCAAAATGGACAGAAAGGCACAGCATTTATGTTCTACCCAACTTGGCAAAAGATTATTAATGTGGAAACTAATGGGGAAAAAATCATTTATAAAATTTATTTCTTTCTTTAAAAAAGCATTGAATGCTGTGTTTTATATTGTGCTAAATATGAAAATATGTAAGAAAGGATATACCTTATCTTCAAATAGCTTATAATCTAGTAGGAAGGGGAACACATGCAAAATTTAGCAATAAGCCAGGCACAGTGGCTCACATCGTAATCCCAGCACTTTGGGAGGCCGAGGCAAGCAGATCACTTGAAGTCAGGAGTTCGAGACCAGCCTGGCCAACATGATGAAATCTCGTCTCTACTAAAAATATAAAAATTAGCCGGGCATGGTGGCAGGTGCCTGTAATCCTAGCTACTCGGGAGGCTGAGGCAGGAGAATCACTTGGACTGGGAGGCGGAGGTTGCAGTGAGCTGAGATCATACCCCTGTACTGCAGCCTGAGCAACAGAGTGAAACTCCATCTCATAAAATTTTTTTTTAAAAACATTAGCAATAAAAGGAGGCATACTTTAGGTATCATTTGGAAAAAATTAGTGAAAGACTCTTCCAACTGGGGCATCAGAGAGGGAATTTTGGAGGAGACTTGATTTGCACCCCCAGGGCTAGCAGGGAGGTAGAAATTCAAGGTGGAGGGAGCAGCAAGGGCTGGAATTCGTCTGCAGCATTGCCGGAGTAAACAGTAGCACTGGGTAAGGAAGTCAGTGAAGGTAACACTGGAAAAGCTGGTAGGACCAGATGTGATGACTCTCAATGCTAAGCTAAGAAATTTTAGATCTTACACTGATCAGTAGGAAAGGATTTTAAAAATCCAGCAGGACAGTCGGGATGAAATGCTGGGTTGTGAAAACTAATCTGGGGCCCTGAAGGCTGCCTGGTGGTGAAGTTACTAGTTGGGAGACTGGCAGGAGTACCGGACTTGAGGGAGTGAGTTGCGGGGAGAGGAGAGAACAGGACGTGAGAAAGAGGTTACACAGGGTGAAAGCACAGAGCTCTGTGACTGACTGGATATAGGGGTTGACAGTAAAGAATCCAAGCAGATTTTAAGGTTTCGAATCTAGGCAACTGAAAGAACAGATGAAACCGAAAGGAGATGCTGCATTTTGAGATAAACCAATGACTGGATTTTAAAGACTTCCATGAGAGGGAAGTCTTCAGTCTAAGGACCTTTAGAAGGAAGATTTGGAGCGGAATTTCCTGTGGAATTGATAGAAAAATTAGGAATAGGATTTTGAGGCAACAAAGGCTCCATCAAAGAGAGAATCTATTTTTAGTGCATCGGGTCATCATGGTTTCATAAATTGCTCTACCACTGGTGGGTGGCCTAGGGCCACAGAGAGAGAGAATATGGTAGGGTGATTCTGGAATGGGTATGGCAAAACTTAGGGCAAGTCAGGGAGCCTTGGAGATGACCTTAACCAGTTGGTCTACCAGGATGGACTTGGAGTTGCATGTGTCCATAAGGGGCTAATGGACTAAATTATTAGCGACAGGGTTAGTAGAGATTGGTTAGTGAGTGTGTTAGCAGAGATTGGTTAGTGAGAGCAGAGATTGGTTAGTGAGTGTGGAGTCCTGTAAGGTAAGGAGGTTATGGTTGGAGGGGAGAGTTATCATCTACCTAGAGGCACCTCTGCCTCTCACAGGCACTACAAACTCTCTGCTGTCCAAACTGAACTCATCTTTTTTCTTTCCTTCACCCAAACTTGTCCTCCCTTTTAGGGTGAGTTAAGGTAGGGATAGGATGCTTATGAACCCCCTGAAATTGTATACAGAAGTTTGTATTCATGTAGTAAGTGTATTTTCCCCCTAGGGAAAGAGTCCACATTATTCATCAGATTCCCAAAGAGAGCTATAATACAAACATTTAAGAACTGCTATTATGTAGGGATGCAGATAATTTAAGAGGGATTTCAGAGGAAATATACAAAGATAAAGCTAGGGGGAATCAGTCAGGCAAAAATTAAGGAACTATGATTTAATCTGGAGAATGGAATTGCATTTGAGATATATAAGGTATAGAGAATAACTAGAAAAACTCTAGGAAAGGTCTATTTATACGTTCTAAAAAGTCTAAGAAGAGCAATTCTCATTTAATGCTGAATACTTCACAAAGTAAATTATCCCTGTGCTCCCAGTAGAATATCCTTACCTGGAATAAGTTTGCACAGAATTTACTTTAGTGTACAATTTGTTTCTTTTATTTTTATCTAACTTATTTCTATATTATAAAATATTTAGGATTTTAATCTGGCTATGCATTTCTCTCCAGCTCCTTTCTTCCAAGGAATCCTGTTGAAATGATACGGTATACTTCTTTATTTTGCTCTTAGGCACCTCTTCCATTGGGGCACATAAAGCGAATGCAAGAGGTGTACAACTTCAATGCCATTAACAATTCTGAAATACGATTCAGGTACATCATTTTAACTTGTCTCTGTGGAAGAAAGCAGAAAACTCCTTTGAAAGGTGGAGAAAGGGAATGCAGAGTATGAGACATACTTGAGTCTTGAGAAGTCCTTGTCAAACTGACTGCTTCTATATAAATACTTATAGTGGTATTTAAGGAATAGTTGCAATGTATAATCTGATAGTATTAATCTTTTTGTTAGACTTTGCTCTAAACCTCTCTTGCCTTAAAAGAAAAAAAATTAGAATGAAGGATTCCGTGGTAAATAGGCTTTCCCACAACCAATTAAATCTACTTAGAAATGGGAATAGTTAGAAATATTTTATTCTATTATATGTTAATCTTTCTTAATTCAAATTTGTAATGTGAGGCTTAAACCAAAGTTTAATTCCTTCAGAAACTGCATTTATAAGGTATGTGAGCACCTACCTGATCTTTCTTAATTCACATTTGTAATGTGAGGCTTAAACCAAAGTTTAATTCCTTCAGAAATTGCATTTATAAGGTATGTGAGCACCTACCTGATCCAGACCTTTTAAAATATATGATCTTTTTCAAGAACCAGCTCCTCTTCTTTCTCTTTACCGATTATTAAATTGTATATATAAGGATTTGAGAGTCTCAGAATCAAGACATACCATAATGTGGTGTACAGTATAACTATAGTGGGGTTATTCATCACTACAGAAGTAATATTAAGATATACCTATCATATCCTGCCCCTTCCTCATCTTCCACCCCATGCTCCCCCCACATCCTCCTTTTAGATGGCTGCGGCTCTGCATTCAATCCAAGTGGGAGGACGCAATTCCTTTGGCGCTAAAGATGGCAACTGAACAAGGAAGAATGAAGTTTACCCGGCCCTTATTCAAGTAAGAGCCCACTCAGACTGCACTTTGAATTCGTCTAAGAAATAGGAAGAAAACTCTGAAATGTTTAAACGTAATCTATTATGACAATATTTTTTAATTGGTTAAAGTTTATCAATATAATTTTGGAATAGGGATTCACACTTATAAATATTTAAAATTTGAAATAATTTCATTCCTTTTTTTAGAAGCATTATATATGGATTACCTATTCTGGGCCGAATAGAGTTAGACACTGATGAAATGGAAATAAATCAAAGATAGCCTTATATACACAAAGATTTTTAAAGGTAACTAGAAGATAATTAGTGGGTAGGTATAGACAAGAAAGAGAGTCTGAAGTTAAATGTAAGGAGAAATAAGCAGATAAAGCTAACTCTTTTGTGTTCAAATGTTGCATAGAGGTCAAGGGTAGGTTGCTTGACATAATAAAGGAATGCTTGGTGAGAAGGGGATAAGTTGTATCTTAACAACAAAATTACAAGTTAAAAATATCTCAGTCAAGTTCTTTATGAATTTTGTCCAAATTCTGGGAAAAAAAATCATGCCATAAATATCCGTGGTTACTTTTGTTTGCTTTTCATTTACTTCACAAGTATTTAGGTTGGTGCAAAAGTAATTGCAGTTTTGGCCATCAAAAGTGATGGCAATATAATAATAATATCATAAAACTTGGCAAAATAAGTCATTATCTCTTTTTTGATGTGACCACAAAATTAATTTTTAAGTATATTTTATATGCTTTCCGTAATTAAAACCCATCTAGCTTTGAATTGAGTAAAGTATACTTTAAATAGGTTTTTAAATAAGAGTATACTTGGGCCGGGCGCGGTGGCTCACACCTGTAATCCCAGCACTTTGGGAGGCCAAGGCAGGCAGATCACGAGGTCAGGAGTTTGAGACTAGCCTGGCTAACATAGTGAAACCCTGTCTCTACTAAAAATACAAAAAATTAGCCAGGTGTGGTGGTGGGCGCCTGTAATCCTAGCTACTTGGGAGGCTGAGGCAGGAGAATTGCTTGAACCCAGAAGGCGGAGGTTGCAGTGAGCTGAGATTGCACCATTGCTCTCCAGCCCGAGTGACAGTGCAAGACTCTGTCTCAAAAAAAAAAAAAAAAAGAATAAAATAAATAAGAGTATACCTTTTGTGGGAAAAATAAATATTTCTGTTTTATGATGTTTATAGTAGTTACATTAAAAATGACTAATCCTACATTTTGTATGGTAGGTCCTGTTTATTTAGTGTATTTATTATTTAGTGTATTATTTATTATGTATTTATTATTTATTATTTCACTGTGGTCAGGATTTTTACTCTCAATTATTTGAAGTTTTCAGAAATTCTACTTATAAATTTAGTGTTTTCATACTCTTAAATAATCTTGATTAAAAAATTTTTTTAAAAAAGCAGTTTTTAAAAAGAAAGCCTTTGAGGCACACTCTCACATACAGGGCTGATATTTAGCCAGCAGATTAGAGGACACTGTTCAAATAATAAAATCCTTCCATGCTGCTTGGTAAATAGCCACTGGTCCCAGCCACTCTAGCCCTTCCCTGTAACTCGCTGCAAAATGTCTGATCTGCCAGTATAAAGGCCAGTCTCTGGTACAGAAGGAGGGCTCTGGGACCCTGTGGCAGGACCTTACCCATCTGACTGGCTGGGACTGGTGCCTTATTTGGGTGACATTGGCTGTCACCCCTGCTGACATCCTTTAATTTAATCTTGGGTATTGACTTATGTTCTTATTCTCTTTCTCCGTCCCTTTTCCCTTCCTCCGAACCCCTTCCTTCCTTTCTTTCTTCCCTCCCTCCCTTTCTCCTCCTCTGTCTCCTTCTCGCCTTTCTTTTCAATTTTTTCTTTTTTGGCAGGGATCTTGCTGCCTTTGACAAATCCCATGATCAAGCTGTCCGAACCTACCAAGAGCACAAAGCAAGCATGCATCCCGTGACTGCAATGCTGGTGGGGAAAGACTTAAAAGTGGATTAAAGACCTGCCTATGGATGATTTTAGAGATTTCTCTTTTATAAATGGAATTCATAAAGAAATATAAAACTTCAGCTCACAATTAAAACTGTCTTTTTAGTTTTGGCTTTTTATTGTTTTGTTGGTGATTTTACTAAAATAAAGTTGAGCTACTTCTTCTTATAGTGGCATATTCTTTGTAAATTTTAACAAGGTTTAATCTTTTGATTTACAAATTTAAAAATTTTAAATTAGCTTTATATTAATTTTCTCCCAGTATGATCACAAAATATGTCAAGGTAGTATTTTACCTGATAATATGATTTAAATTCATTAATTTGAATGCTGCAGATTCAAAAATTCAACATGATTAGGATTTTGCTTTGCTTTTTAAATAACCTTAAACATGAGGCTGGGCACGGTGGCTCACACCTGTAATCCCAGCACTTTGGGAGGCCGAGGCAGGTGGATCACCTGAGGTCAGGAGTTTTTGAGACCAGTCTGGCCAACATGGTGAAACCCCGTCTCTACTAAAAATACAAAAATTAACTGGGCATGGTGGCACGACTGTAATTCCAGCTACTCAGGAGGCTGAGGGAGGGTAATTGCTTTAACCTGGGAGGCAGAGGTTTTAGTGAGCCGAGATGGCGCCATTGCACTCCAGCCTGGGCAACAGAGGGAGACTGCCCCAAAAAATAAAAAATAAAAAAAAAACCTTAAACATGAATGCTCAGTTGTATTTGCACACCACCTACCTGACGGACAGCAGATGAACTCCTTACCAGAATGTGTCAACCATAGCGGGAACTCTCAACTCCCTTGTCCTGGACCCCTCCAGCTCATCCAGTGGGCTTGTCCTGGTCTCCTGTCCATCAGGGGTCAGATGGCCACCCCAAGCACCAGTCCTTCCCATCCCTCTGACAGTCTGTTCAAAGACAACAAAATAACTTGAACCAAATAAACATAACAAAGCACCCCTGCCAATGCAACGTAGTGCCCCAGGGCACCTCAGCACACATAGCTGTATTAGGTAGAATTATTAGTGTATTAGCTCTATTAGTTAGAATTAATTAGAACCATAGCTGTGTTAGAATTCTTTGATTGCAAGTAGCAGCAATCCAAGTGACCAGAAGTCAAAAAGGGAAAAGGAAGATTATTTTAAGGATACAAGGTATGGGGAGATTATCAGAACCTGGGACGGACAGAAGGGGTCTGACGCCCAGGACTGCAGCACTATCAGTGCTCTTGTCCCTCACCCTCTGCCTCTCTTAGTCCACATTGTACAGGCTGCCCACTCTCCAGCTTTACTGTTGCAAATAGCTCTGACCACATGGAGAGGCTATCACAATTCCAAATTCCCAGAGGTGAGACTCTAACCCAGGTTGGGTCCACCTCTGGTCAAATAAATTGTGTAAGAGGAATGGTGTCTTAGAGTATAATTGTTGGCAAGGGGTGGGGTGGGGGGCGGTGTCCTGACCAAATAACCCCTCAAAGTGCTAATGCAGTGACTAAAGTTACAATAGGAGCGAACACCCAAGGTGGGGCAGGTATGGAAGAGACATATTCCTGCCTATTCCTGGAATCCTGACTTCTCCCTGGCTCTCACTCTCCCTAGTTTTTGTTTTGTTTTGTTTTGTTTTGAGACAGGGTCTCACTGTCACCCAGGCTGGAGTGCAGTGGCATGACCACAGCTCACTGTAGCATCGGCCTCTGGGTTCAAGCCACCCTCCCACCTCAGCCTCTGGAGTAGCTGAGACTACAGGCATGCACCACCATGTCTGGCTAATTTTTGTTTTGTAGAGACAGAGTTTGGCCATGTTGCCCAGGCTGGTCTCAAACTCCTGGGCTCAAGCAATCCGCCTGCCTCATTCTGTCCTCTTGGTCACTTATCTACACTGCAGTGTGATTCTTTCTCCAGGCTCTGGTCTCCCTTGTCTTCCTTGCCAGGAATACAGAGAAGGGAGTTCAGCTCAAATCACTGTCATAAGATCACATTCTAAGATTAGACTTTAGCAAATCCATTTACCCAAATACTGCTTTTTAAGGCTTCTGCCCTATGAGCTTACAAGACAAGCTCTAAGTTAATGTCGTTTTTAGTTATCACTTAGTGATACTGAAAGTGAATTGTGACAAGGGATGCTTGAAGGGTGGTGTGGAAGGGCGCTGTGAAGACGGTAGAGGGCGCTAAAGACAAACAATCCTGCTTTCTGGTTTACCTAGGGGCCAGCTCAGTGCAGTTCACATTTCTTCACTTCAGCTAGTAAGCATATGCTAAGTGTCTTTGTGCCAGGTCGGATATATATATAATTATGGATGAACACAGACAAGTAATTTCTAGATAATACTAAAGAAGAGCTATGCTAAGGCATCCCAGAGAAGGGCCACTTAACCCAACTGAAGAATTTAGGGAATGCTTCCTGGAGATGAAAAGGCCTAAACAGGCTTAAGGAGTAAGAAAGATCCAGCCAGGCAAAGGAAGTTGGAAAGTGCGTTCCTGGAGAGAGAATAACAAGCAAGTCTCTGTTCCACAATGCACAGGGCCTGAGTTTAGAATCCTCAAACTGCTGGGGGTGACTTACATGGCTGGGAGCTGGTATCATCTGGAAGCTCCCTTCAGTAGTCTGATGTCTGGGCTGAAATTACTCAGAAGCTGGACCCGGCAGTGACTGTCAACTGGAGCCCGCAGTAGTTTGGGTTTTCTTGCAGCATGAAGATAGTTAGGCTTCTTATTAGTCATCTTTATACAGCTTTATCCATCACCAGACAGTAAGCCTCATGAAGGTAGAGCGTGTTTGTTATTTATTTCATCCCCAGCACCTCGCATAGAGCTTGTTACATAACAGGTGTTTAAAAATATTTGTTAAATGAGTCAAGAAATGAATGGAGGGAGGCAGAAGGTTAAGGTGGTTCACATGTGCAGGCCTCAGTTTTCTCACAGATGTAGGAGGTAAGGTCTCCCTCTGAGAATTAGAGGAGGTGGATGTTGAGAAGGTCCTGGCAGAGGGGTCAAAGTTTTGGAAAGTCACTGTGGGCTGGACGGAATAAAAGGGCAATACCATCAATCTATGTGATCACAGGACTTTCTCTTTCAGTGTCTTCTGCCTGGGTGAACAGATATGGCAGTTTCTTTTAATTTTAAACAGGGTCTTGCTGTCACCCAGACTGGTGTACAGTGGTACAATCATAACTCATTGCAGCATTGACCTCCTAGGCTTAAGCAATCCTTCTGAGAGATGGCTGTTTTTTGTGATGACTAAGGGGATGGGTGTTACTCCAAGTGTAGACACAGGTTTAGGGATGCAATGGAATCTCAGAGTGCATAAGAAAGAGTGGTCCAGTTAGCAACTAGGGGACAAGCTTCCTAGGATAGTAAGTGAGGATGCTGGCGGGAAGTGGAGGGACGAAGGGACTGACTGGAGGTCAGGTCCAAGGCTGGCGGTGACTAAAGTAAGGGGGCAGCTGGAAGGTCATGGTCAGAAGGTGGAATACTGGAATTTCAGATTTCTTAAGTGTGTCAAATTCAGGTCATGACAAATTCCAGGGTGCAGCCATGGTATGGGTAGCTGAAGAGCAAATTTCAAGGAAGGGTAGCTATTTGTACGCTTCCTGGGAAGCTGTCAGCAGCTGAGAGGGACTCTGGGTATGAGTATAGGTGTTTTTCATGAGCAACCATGTCTCTCTTTCCAACAGAAGTCTGATTTAGTGGAAACAGACTTTTTAGGATTTTTCTAGTGCAATAATCAAATCTCTAAAAACTGGCATACGATGAAAGTGCTGCTTAGTCAAAATAGCATCTGCATATCTTTGATGCCTTAATCATGCTATCCAGAGTTCCTTAATACCAATGGTAATGAGGTGGGTGCAGGGAGCAGTTATCTGTGGTGAAGAAGCTTAATTGGGTGAGGGATATCCATGTGCCAAGATGAAAGACCATTTATGGAACATTATAGCTTTATGATTCGTACAGGAACATTTATAAAGCGTTATAGTTACATGGAGTATTGGTGTCCAGATACTAGTAATCACAGACACTTCTATAACATTTCCACTATGCCAGGTGCTGTGTTGAGGGCTTTATATATATGAACTGACTTCATCCTCCCAATAGCCCTTTGACATATATACTATCATCATTATCTTCATTTTGCAGATGAGGCAACTGAGGCCCAGAGAAGTCAAATCACTTGCCCACAAGTCATACACTTAGCAAATGGCAGAGCCAGGATTTGATCACAGGTAAATCCTGCACATACTGGAGGGAGGCAGTTAGCCCCTGGGCCTTCTGATAAGCAAATACGGGTAATACTCACCTAATCAAGGCTAATAAGTAGTAGAGCTGGACTCTAATCCACAGCTGTCTGAGCCCCTAATCTCCAAGTCAGGGTGGTTCATTTGCCCAGATGACGACCTTTAGTTGTGAAAATGATCTCTGGCCTTTGCAGTCTTCCCTGGTGGAAAGAAAGCTTCAGAAAACCTTACTGGTGACAGGAAGTAGTTGCTCAATACATGTTTGTGGGATAAACAAATGAGTGATGATTGCCACACTCCTGGTGTCACAGTTGGACTGCAGGACACATTTTACAGTTGAGTAATCTCAGATAAAGACAGGAACATGATGTTTATAAGCTGCCCTTGATGGCAGAGAACACAGACAGAAACGAGGGGAGAGAAACTGGGGACCCTGAAGAAAGGGGGCCAGCAGCAGGTAGGTGCCATCAGGGGACAAGAACAGCACCTCCCCAGGGTGGGAGACCCCAGGCCTTTCTGGCAGCAGGTCTGGATGGAAAGTGGACAGGAGGCTCACCTGTCTGCATCCCCTGCTCCTGCCCCTACTCGGCTACAAAAACCAAAGGGACAGCGGGTACCTCAATAAATATTTGTCCAGTGCATGAATGAGTAAAGGTGAAGGAGGGGGAGTGTTTTGAAAGTCTTTTCTCATCCTTCCAGCTGACCACACCCCGGTAGCCACTCCTGCATAAAGCTCTCCCCTCCTGTGACCGGCTGAGGACGTCAGGCTGCAGCGGAGCCATGCCCAGATACACGGTGCACGTACGTGGGGAATGGCTGGCAGTGCCCTGCCAGGACGCGCAGCTCACTGTGGGCTGGCTGGGCCGGGAGGCGGTGAGGCGCTATATCAAGAATAAGCCCGACAACGGTGGCTTCACCTCCGTGGATGATGTGCACTTCCTTGTGCGCCGGTGCAAGGGCCTGGGCCTGCTGGACAATGAGGACCAGCTCGAGGTGGCCCTAGAGGACAACGAGTTCGTGGAAGTGGGTGAGTGGCTGCAGGCGAGGGCCGCGAACGGGTGCGGTTTGGCCTGGTTTCGTCTTTGCAGCATTGAACCCCCACCTCAGGGAAAATGATGAGCAGAGGTCAGGCTTGCCAAAGCTGGCTCTGTGCAGGCACATGCCACGCCTCTGGGGATTTTACGTTCTCACACAACCCTGTGAGGTGGGTAGGATTCTCCTCCACTTCTGAAGGAGGAGAAATCAGAGAGGAGGTAACTTACCCAGACTCCAGCAGCTAGTAAGTAACAAAGACTAGACTGGTACTCAAGGCTGCAGGTCTGAATCCCTTTGCGCTGACTGAATCATTTTGAGGTTATTTTGCCTTTCAAAAGAATCCACCCCCACCCCCAGACTGGAGGCCAGCAGCATAGCATCAGTTCAGATTTTGAAGAAAATAAAGCTGGGAATGGGGATGGAAGTGGAATTCTGTCTTGAACTTTCATCTAAACCCCCTGGTCTCTGCCCTGACACCTACCTCTCTGCTTTTTGCTCTCCTCCTACGTAAAGATGCTAAGACCACATGAAACCATCTGAAGTAGTTTTAAGGCAGCCATTTCTATAGAATTCATGGGCCAATGATGGGCCCCGTCCTTGGTTTAACAGGGGGAACATGGCTGTACAATGTGATCTGTAACGAGTCTCCCGTGCATTGTTTTAGTTATAGAGGGTGATGCCATGTCTCCTGACTTCATTCCATCTCAACCAGAAGGAGTTTATCTGTATCCTTTCCCACAGGCTTTTTGGTCTGCTCTGGGGGTGGTTCCTGCAGATGGTGGGGCTGGGGTTTTTCCACACCACCCTGTATGTTCCTTTACCTGGATACAGATACAGCAAGTACCGGGAACCTGAAAAGGTAAGCTTCAAACCACTTTGTTTTTCTTCAGAAAATTAAGGCCCTTTATTTAAGAGGGAAGACAGCCAGGAAAACTTCTGAGTAAACGCTGTCAATTAGAACAGGGCTGGCCGGGAGCAGTGACTCATGTCTGTAGTCCCAGCACTTTGGGTGGCCGAGGTGGGCAGTTCACTTGAGGTCATCAGTTTGAAACTAGCCTGGCCAACATGGTGAAACCCCATCTCTACTAAAAATACAAAAATTAGCCAGGTATGGTGGCGTGCACCTGTAATCCCAGCTACTCGGGAGCCTGAGGCACGAGAATTGCTTGAACCCAGGAGGCGGAGGTTGCAGTGAGCCATGATTGTACCACTGCACTCCAGCCTGGGCTGGAGACTCTGTCTCAAAGCAAACAAACAAACAACTACAGGGCTTTATCCAGCTCTGTAGTAGGGAAAGGGAGCTTGGAAAGGCCTTATGCTTTTGCACCAATCAGCCTCCTCTTATGAAAGCTGCCTTTTTATTTAGCACATTCATGTTTCACACAGTGATCAGACCTCTGAAATGTCAGTTTGGTTCTGTTGAAGGTGTCCCTACTCTGGTTAGAATAATCAAGCTGTTCAGACTCACTGAGATCCCCTTCTTTTGTGTAGCACATCGAGTTAGATGGAGACAGTCTGACCACAGAGGATCTGGTCAACTTGGGAAAGGGACACTACAAAATAAAGGTATGGGGAGGGAGGGGAAAGATGTCCTCTGGCCGTTTTTGCTGCCTGTGGAAGCCTTCAACGTGCTCAGTTCTGATCAACATTTTCCTAGCTCACCCCGACTGCTGAGAAGAGGGTGCAGAAATCCAGGGAGGTCATAGACAGCATCATAAAAGAGAAAACAGGTATATTTTTATCTTTATGTTATAAATACTTTTATAAACAAACAAAATCCCTGCATCTAATTGCATAATGTCTCTTTTTATCCTAGTTGTTTACGGTATTACTACAGGTTTCGGGAAATTTGCCAGAACTGTAATTCCTATCAATAAGCTACAGTAAGTTTAAAACACACATATGTCCACGTTCCACCTACCCTCGTCTTTGAAATATTTTTCAACAAGGGACATAATTCACATTTGCCCCAATTTACAGATCAGAGGATGAGGCTTGGGTTAACCTGCATGTGAGTTGGTATTGAAAACCCAGGCTGGCTGGTTTCTCCCATTGCCTTCCTTCTGTCCCTCCAAGGATTTGACCACGATTCCCTTCATTTTCCCAGCTGAGGGAACATTTTCTCACTGCAATGTATCTAAGAGGGTTTTTACCTTTCTGTTGCAGGGAGCTTCAGGTCAACTTAGTACGCTCACATTCTTCAGGTAAGTCAAAATATTGGGTGCCTCCTGGATCTTGTGTGATTAGATGAATAAAGCACAGCACAGTGTGAGTTATCCAGTTATAGTCACAAAAAGCTAGTTTCTCAAAACCGCATTTCAAGAACTAGGTGCCGAGCTGAGAAGGGATGCAGAAAGAATCAGCTGAGCCTCAGAAAAAGAAATGGGCCAGGTGGAGGGATGGGGTTGGTATGAGAACACATGTCCCATCCCGTGGAGACAGTGTTGCATTCAGGGAAGGAAATGAAGCCTGGAACTCAGAGAATGAGTTAGGATGGGCATAGTGAGATGGGAAAGACTGTCACCAATCAGCACCCATCAAATGGTAAAGAAGTTGTGCTAAGGACTCTGGATGCTATTCTAAAGGTGAGTGGGAGGTCAGGGGTTCACTGAAGCTTCCCCAAAAGGGGAATTGAGAAGGCAAAACTGGGGTCTTAACCTTTGTCAGGAAGATGGGGCTCGGACAAGTCAGACAGGCAGGAGGGAGAGTAGTCCAACTACCTGAGCCGAGAGGAGAAGGTAATAGCAGGCTGGGCTACATATGGGAAAGATTGGAGGGAGGGAGGGATGGAGGTTGTCAGGAGATAGAAAGGAGTTTGCTTTTCTTGGAGAAAACATCAATTCTGTTTTGCAGGTGTTGGGAAACCACTAAGTCCTGAGAGGTGTCGGATGCTCTTAGCTTTAAGAATCAATGTCTTAGCCAAAGGATACAGTGGCATTTCCCTGGAGACCCTCAAACAAGTCATAGAAATGTTTAATGGTAATGCAATGGCTGCCTAGATGGAACCTCTGTGGAGGCTGGGCATGTACCACAGGGTAGAATTGATTGGCCAGATGCTGAGGAATCACCTGAGATAAGAAGACATGAAATAATTGAAATGAGTGGGAAATGCCCTTGGCAAAAAGAAGGATAGTTAGATGGGGGAAGAGGAGAGAGTCGCTCAGAGATGCTTACTCCTGTGAACTTTAACTTATTCTGCAAGACCCTTTCCCTAGCATTTGTCATCTTCAAGCCTTCCTAGAAGAACCTTGGATTAAGTGGTACATGAATATGGTTAGAAAAATTGCATAATGATATCAATGTCCATCCCAAAGGCCAAATCAGTAGTTCTGGTTGGTGCCTGGGAATCTGAAATCGTAATGCCCCCCAGGTGATGGCCAGACTTGCACACTAAAATCCAACTTCTTGCAAGGGTAGAACAGAAATGCAAAGAGGTTAATGACTCCTTTGTAATCAAGAAGCCGTGTAGTGGCAGGATATGATGGAACTCAGCTCTAGAGCTTTCTTCTTGGATAGGAAAATTCTAACATGGAAACCAGATTTGCAGTAGTTGGAGGTATTGTCCCTTCTCACAGGTAAGGACAAGCCTTCTAGGTGAGTGGAGACTCAGAACTCTTTGAGGGGAAGGAGAGGGAGGAGAAGCAGAGCTGAGGCAGTCACAAACAGCAAAACACATTCTTGAGTTTCCATGTTATGGACACAAGTGGCACATAGATAAGATATGCCAATGAGTGGAGTGCAATTTGAATGAACAGTCTATTGTCTATAGGGCTGTGCTGAACAGACTAATAGTGATTCCAACACCTATTTTTACTCCTACCTTGGTCTGCCATACTATATAGCCCTAAAATCCCAGACAGTAGCACTCTAACCTTAAACCCACCTGTACTTTATGGGTGAGTCTAAGGCAACTCTGAGAATTCTCCAGCGTGAACTATGAGCCAGAAGCTGGTCTGTGGATGGCACTGCCATACCCGACTGACATTATTTAACAGTTGGAAAAAATGCTGTCAGGAATCTGATTTTATTTCAGAAAAATGAAGCCTCTTTTTTGGTAGCTTTTTGGCAATTTCTTAGAAAATGGCACGTGTTCATTGATAAGGGGCAGTGGAGTGTAGACTGGGTGACTGGCAAAATGAAAAGACTCAGTTGCCTATGACTTCTCTTCCCCTGGGAAACCTTGTTAATGCTTTGGTGCACCACTTCCTTCTGGAACATTTTATATTACTTTTCCAGTGTTTGCAAACATTTTCCAATAGCTGTGAATGGCTAAACTTGGTCAAATGAATGTCTTTGAATTTCATATTTAGATAATTTCTAACTATTTTTCCTATAATAAACAATGAACTGTAAAAAAAAAAAAAAACCAAAACAAAAAAAACAGCTAGTTCCTGATCACGTCCTTAAGATACATTGCTAAAATTTCTACAAGTGGAAGTACTAGGTCGAATTAGAGCACGCAGATTTTGAGGGCTTTGCACCCAGAAGTGTCCTCCTTCCTTCTTATTTATTTAGGAGACAGGATCCTGCTTCGTCACCCAGGCTGGAGTGCAGTGGCACGATCTCGGCTCACTGCAACCTCCGCCTCCCAGGTTCAAGTGATTCTCCCATCTCAGCCTTCCCGGTAGTTGGGACTACAGGCATGTGCCACCATACTTGGCTAATTTTTGTATGTTTTGCAGAGACAGGGTTTCACCGTGTTGCCCAGGTTGGTCTTGAACTCCTGGGCTCAAGTGATATGCCCGCCTCGGCCTCCCAAAGTGCTGGGATTACAGGCTTGAGCCACTGCGCCCGGCCCTTCTTTCCTTCTTGCTGACTCTCCCTCCAGCCCTCCTTTCCTCCCTCTCTCCTCTCTACCTTCCTCTCTTCTTCCTCTCCACCCCCACTCCTCTTTTTCTTTCTATAGCAATTCATCCAGGTCCCTTACATATTAGCTGGGTTTGAAGAATTGTCTTTCCCCAGGTATTTATGCCATAAAGTGATAGATATTGGAGGCAGGGTGTTTGGGGGGGCGGTGGGGGCACTCACTGGGAAAGCAAGGAGAGTCAGAATGCAGTCCTCTTGAACTAATTGCTGCCTACTTCTCTCCCAGCCTCCTGCCTGCCCTATGTTCCAGAGAAAGGAACCGTTGGTGCCAGTGGAGACCTTGCCCCACTCTCTCATCTTGCTCTTGGGCTAATTGGAGAAGGGAAGATGTGGTCTCCAAAGAGTGGCTGGGCTGATGCTAAATACGTAAGACTTATAACAGCTTCCATCTGCAGCAGTTGCCCTAGGTTGGACACCAGCTGCGCTTGCATGCTTCGTATCACCTAATCCTTACAACAGCCCAGTGAGGGAGCCTCTACTATCCTTACTTTATAGATGAGACAGTGGAAGCTTAGAAGTCAGACTAGGCAAGACTGTTAGCTTCTATACTCGGCTGTCAGGCTTCTGGGTTTGGTAATCACCTTGGTGAAAAGGCATAACTGCTACTGTTAATCCCAATTATTTATCCTGCACTTACAACGTTTCCAGTGCCTAGCAGGGAGGTCGCACACTGTCACAATTTTGATTAGGAGCTGGTCTCACAGGTGCAGTGGTATGGCTCGTAGCACTTACTATATGGCTCCTGGAAAGCAGGTTTCATTTTTCCCTAAGCTCTTACCCTAGTGGCTAATCAAAAAAGCCTGTTTTTGATAAAGTGTCGGTGTTTTCTTCATCTGTGTCTGAATTTCATTACAGCAGCATAAAGCATCATTTAATGTATCATCCCTGATGAATTGCTGGGAGGTTCCCTGTTAGTAAGTGAAAGGGGTAGAGGGCCCTGGAAAAGGAAACAGCTAAGGAAATAGATAATCCTTTTGGGGATGCAGCTTCCAGATCATCTGTCTTCCGTGCAGGCTTGTCTTTGATTATTTCACTATGGACAGCATTTTCCTCCGACCACCCTCACACAGCAATCACCCTGACCTTTCTAAACAGCAAATTCAAGCATGTTCTGGTGAAAACCTGTAATGCTTCCCATTGTCCTCAGGATAAAGGCTAAACTTAAAGTGGCTTTCAAGGGTCTTGTTTGTCATGTTAGCCCCTAATCCCTTCTGTGTGTGGTTCTGCATTGCAGAAACTGGAGGTTGCTTGCAGCAGGAATGTGCTGGGCAGAGGATTTGGTACAAATACGTTCTTCTCTTTCCTATTTCTGCTTCTGAAACATCTTCTAGGGATCTTTTGAAGCCAGAAGTTCAAGACCAGCCTGGGCAAGAAAGCGAGGCTCTGCCTCTACATAAAATAATTTAAAAATTATCCTGGCACAGTAGCATGTGCCTGTAGTCCCAGCTACTTGGAAGGCTGAGGCTCACTTGAGCCCAGGAATTCGAGGCTGCAGTGAGCTAGGATTGCACCACTGTGCTCGCTCCAGCCTGGGTGACAGAGACAGGTGTCTAAAAAATAAAAGAAAAAGAAAAAAAGAAAAGCCCTCTAAGAAGCTTCCCTCTCTGCTGCTCCACTTCCTACCTCTCGAGTTCCTTGTGATCCTCCTGTATGCTCTCCTAGCACGTGATCGTTTTCCACTGCACCCCACCCACTTCCCACATCAAGCACTGAATATACAATTACTCAGATTGCCCCTGAGCTTGCCTGTCTTCATTTTGCCTACTCCTAGATCCACCCCAACACCCAGAACAGAATCCAGCCTCTAGCTGATAATTGAATCTAACTGTGAAATTGACATAATAAATGGGACCAGCTCTGTCCTTCTCTTACCTTAACTTCCCCTTCCTTCTTTCCTAGAAAGACCTTAACTTAATGACTCTCTACTTCTTTTATTTCAAGGGAAGATTGTTCTGCCCATTCCCCTCGGGATTCTGTCTCCATCTAGTAGAGGGAATTTTATAATCCCCTCTTCATTGATGCTCACACATGTGCCACAAAAGCTCTGCTCTGAGGTTTTGCCAGTATTTAAATGAAGCATTAGTGAGGTTAGAGGACTTTTTAGGTCCAGCTCTGGAGGCAGGGGAGCGTGAACTGGGAGGAGTCCAGCCTGTGCACAACACAGATGCATGTATGTGTGTCAGATGCATGTATGTCAGGAGGCAGCGGTAAAATAGGTGAACCGCTAAGGTGGAAACTGAACACGAAGGACCTAGAAACCAAAATTTAGGGTTGATTCTATAGACAATGGAGCTCCTGATTTCAGTACAAAAATTAATTGAAAGATAAGTCTGCTTTCATGACTAAAGAACAGAACTAGAGAATAGACCAGAGAACATGAATAGAGCCAGTTCCTGTAGGTCTCATCTCTTGTAAGATGGACTTTTGGGCGTAAAGAGCTATTATTGGATTCCATATGATATGGGAAATAGGCTAGTATTTCATTTGATACCCATTTTCAAATTTTTAATCATTCTATAGGTCCTAGAAGCCCATGGATTGAAACCAGTTATTTTAAAACCAAAAGAGGTAAGGAAACTCAAGGAAAATATGTTCATAGTGCATAAGTCTTTATTTATGCAGTATTTTCAGTTTTAATCTCAGCCTCAATTGTTCCTTAAATGCAACTTGCATGTTTGTTTAAAGTTCATCCCTGAAGAAGGGGCACCTCTGTAAGAATTTAAAAGATTCTTTATGCCAGGCATGGTGGCGGATGCCTGTAATCCTAGCACTTTGGGAAGCCGAGACAGGTGGATCGCCTGAGCTCAGGAGTTTGAGACCAGCCTGGGCAACATGGCGAAACCCATCTCTACTACCTCCCCTCCAAAAAAAAAAGACAAAAATTAGCCAGGAGTGGTGGCGCACACTTGTAATCCCAGCTACCCTGGAGGCTAAGGTGGGAGGATCACTTGAGCCCTGGAGGTCAAGGCTGCAGGGAGCCATGGTCGCACCACTGCACACCAGCCTGAGCAACACAGTAAGACCCTGTCTCAAAAAAGAAAAAAGATTCTTCATGCCACAATGCATAGGAGGTCTCTTAGGAACTTAAAACTTCAAATCGAGTTCTGTTAGGATCTCTGAGAGATAGATGTTCTCAGCCCAAATTCCTTAGAATGCTCTAAGCTAAGAGTCTTGGACCAGAATTGGGTTTTTTTTGGATGTCTCGTCTATAACAGTAAGAATTTAAAGAAGAAATGCAACCTAATGCACTAAAGATTTTATGTGCAGTCTACACTCCAGAGCTGCATTGCTGCTTTGGGAATGGGGATACTTAACGAGTGTTTCATTTGCCAGATTTGTGCTTACAAGTTCACATATGATAGCACTTACTCTTCAAGGGCTTAAATAAACATTACTGTCCCACACTTTAGAAAACATAAACATAATTCAGCTGACTAGCTAATTTTTCTTTTATGAAAGCAAAAGATACAAAATCCACTGGTATGTAGGTTCGTTACAATAATCACAGTAGGAAACTTTGCTCTCTCCCCCCACAGGGTCTGGCACTGATCAACGGGACGCAGATGATCACATCCCTGGGATGCGAAGCTGTGGAGAGAGCCAGTGCTATTGCACGGCAGGCTGACATTGTGGCAGCCCTGACCCTTGAGGTGCTGAAGGGCACCACCAAAGCCTTTGACACTGGTCAGCAGGGTTCTTCCTTTCCGTTGTTATTCATTCAACCAGAGGTTGTGGGGTGGGGTGGCTGAGATCTTTAGACACAGAAGTGGTGGGGGCAGGTGGTAGGGAAGGAGAAAACCCAAGTGCCTATGGCGTACCCAGTGTGCTGCATCTTCATCTAGGCTATGGCACAACTGATCCTTGAAAGAACCGCAGTTTACAGATGCACAGAGCCCAGAAGTTGAGTGACTTGCCTCAGAGCACCCGGGGATCTGGGTGTGTCAAGCTCTGTGTTGTCTTAGGAATCTTTTTACAGGACTTAGGAGTGCTGTAAAAAGGAGCAGGATTAGAGTTGGTCCCGACTAGAAAATTGGGAAAGAAAAACTGTCGAATTGGTAGCTTATTTAGAAAGTAGTGAATTTTGACGACCCCCCAACTATAATACGAAAAAGGGCAGAACATTGTCTAAAAGTGACTGAGTTAAATTGAGCCACTGTAGGGCTCCCTCCCGTTATTAGCCCTATTCCTTTAAGGTAGGCCCAGTGTCTTGAGTGGAATTCCCAGTAGTCTCAACATATAGTTTGCTCTCAGATATTTAAAGTAGAAGGAATCAAGTCAATAAGGAAAATCGTGCTTTTGGAGTTAAGTTTCTAATTCTGAATGGTGGCTAAGGACCCCTGGGACTTTTGAGGGCTGTGTCAACACTGTAGATGGTCCTGAACCATTGATGGTCATTTATTCTAATATCAGAATTACTCGACCTGGCATGGTGGCTCATGCCTGTAATCCCAGCACTTTGGGAGGCCAAGGTAGGAGGATCGCTAGAGCCCAGGAGTTTGAAACCAGCCTGGGAAACGTAGTGAGACCCCCATCTTTAAAAAAATAAATAAATGGAATTATTCAGACTTTTTCTCCTTCATCAATTCTAGACATTCATGCTCTTCGACCTCACCGTGGGCAAATTGAAGTTGCTTTTCGGTTTCGGTCACTCTTGGACTCAGATCACCACCCATCAGAAATAGCAGGTCTGACCATGTTTATGGGAGTGACCTATTTGGTTATGTGTTTTGTGAAAAGAATTGGTAATATGATCCCTGTCTCATCCCCTCCACCTCTTCCACAGAGAGTCACAGGTTCTGTGATCATGTCCAGGATGCATACACCTTGCGCTGCTGTCCACAGGTAAAAGCAAAAAAAAAAAAAAAGTCAATAAAAATGCCAATAAAGTTTTTCTTTCCCCAGGTTCAGGATGAAAAATTTTAAAACAGGAAAGTGTTAGAAAAACATGTAACAGTCAACTATAGTCCAAATTTCTTACTGTCTCTATGAAAAGTTATGTATATTTTACCTTTATGTGTGCAATTGTTGTAAAGTTTCTATTCTATATGGTGAACTATTTGTTTTCTTTTGATTGCTCAACCTACTTTCAGAGGACAACTTTTTTTTTTTTTTTTTTTTTTTGAGACAGACAACCAACAGATAACCTCTTTGTTTTGGAGACAGAGTCTCACTCTGTCACTCTGGCTGGAGTGCAGTGGCATGATCTCTGCTCACTACAATCTTCACCTCCCAGGTTCAAGTGATTCTCCTGCCTCAACCTCCCGAGTAGCTGGGATTACAGGCATGCGCCACTATGCCTAATTTTTGTATTTTTAGTAGAGATGGGGGTCTCACCATGTTGGCCAAGCTGGTCTCGAACCCCTGACCTCAAATGATCCACCTGCCTCAGCCTCCCAAAGTGCTGGGATTACAGGCATGAGCCACCGTCCCCAGCCTAGACAACCTCTTATGTTGATTCAGTGCTCTAACTTTTAAAAATTCTCAGTAATAAAATCATAACCAGTTAGTAGAGTTGTACTGTTTCTCCCTGTTAAGATGAAACTTTAACCAGATAGTCAGAGATGTTTACAGGAAAGTCTTAATTATATCATTTTGAAACTCAAGTGCGTAGTAATGGTTATACCTTACTTGCATTTTATGGGCAATATAAATATTTTAAATGAACTTGTGATGCTTAACTTTAAATTAAAAATGCAGATGACCTGGGTTGGCATTAGGCATCTGTATTGCAGATGTATAATTTACATATGACAATTAGAGAGCCAGGCATCTCAATAAACAGTATTTTGGTCTGTGCTAAATTTCAGTCTATGGTGTAATAGAGAGTCCCCCCTAGAATAAATACCCTCATTTCCCTTTACTCAGCAAGTTATCTTTTCTAGCTGGCTTATTAAATAATAGATCAAAACACCTACGGGTAAGAATTGCCAAATTAGATCTACAGGAAGATTAAGTCCTGATATAAGACTTCCCTGATATTTTAATAACGATAGCAGATTCTATGTGACAGGCACCATTATCACTGTCTTTCATTTATTAATTCATTTAATCTTCCCAACTATAAGATACTCTTTCTCCCATTTTGCAATGGGGAAACTGAGGCACAGAATTAAGTATCTTGCCCACGATCACACAGATAGATAATTACTTCCCTGACTTCTGGGAGAAACCAGAGCCAGGTGCTGCTTTATAGCATTGTGGCTATCTCTGGGGTTTGTACAGGGTAGCTGCCTTACGTGTGAGCATCTTCTAATGTGATACCTTCATGCTTAACGAACTTTACCGCCGTGGATAATAGCTACCATTTGAGTAATCTCTGCGAGTCACATCTAAGAATTTGTTTGCATTGTGTACTTCTCAAAAGCCATAATTGCTATTGTCTGTTTTCTAAGTCTTCCTCTCTTTTAACTATAAACCTAAGAAACTTGCCCAAGTCCTACCACTAACCTGGGAGTGAATCTGCCTGTGTCTAGAGTTGGCATTCTTCCTCCCACACCACGCTGCTTTGTATAGATTGATCTAATGTGAATATATATGATAATGAATTTATTCTAATTTGTTTCAGTGAAAACCCAAAGTAATTATAACAAAATTATCTTCAGTTCAAAATGAACAGAGTATAATTTCCATGGTTGTAACTTTAAGATCTTCTACATTCTTTATAACTTTAAGATCTTCTATATTCTTTTAAGAATATTGGTACTCTTTGGGTAACCAAATGGGTCATATACCTTATTTTGATTGTATTTTAGGTCCATGGTGTGGTGAATGATACAATAGCATTTGTGAAGAACATCATTACCACGGAACTGAACAGCGCAACAGATAATCCTGTATCTTTTGATTGTATACTAACCTGCAATTATAGAATTGCAGCTGGCAATTTTAGGATCTACTGAAACAATCATTTTGTGTAGCTTCTCAGTTCCATTGCTCCATTTCACAGAGTAAATGAATCAGTACCTGAGACTCAGAGGTTAACTGACTTTCTCCAGGTCAGAGCTGGTAAGTGGCAGAGGTGACCCGTGAACTTACTCTCAGGTTCCAAGTCTAACATGCTGTACTTTCAAAATGGACCCATTCAAGATTTAAGAAGATATTTCCAGCATTGGCTGACATGTTTCCTGAAGACACTGGCCCTAAAATCCACTGCCAAGGTTGTTGGTGGAAGGGTGAAGACGTAGGTCACAAATGTGATTGCAGAGATGCTGAACAATTGATGCAGGCCTCTCTGCTTTGAGTGAGAGCAGTTTGCGTTACGCAGAGATCAGCCTTTTAACACTTACCAAAGTATTGTTTAAAGAGTTATGGCTTCTTCATCCTGAGGTTTTTGGCATTTTTTTGTTTTTGTTTGATTTTAGACGGAGTCTCACTCTGTCTCCTAGGCTGGAGTGCAGTGGTGCCATCTCGGCTCTCTGCAACCTCTGCCTCACGGGTTCAAGAGATTCTCCTGCCTCAGCCTCCTGAGTACCTGGAATTACAGGCATGTGCCAGCAGGCCCGGCTAATATTTGTATTTTTAGTAGAGACAGGGTTTTGCTGTGTTGGCCAGGCTGGTCTCATACTCCTGACCTCAAGTGATCCACCTGCCTTGGCCTCCCAAAGTGCTGGGATTACAGGTGTGAGCGACCACACCCAGCCCCCATCATGAGTTTTTATTTGTCATGGGCACTTTGCTCAAATTAGTGCTTTTGCATTTGTTCAAAGAAATAGTAAAACTGATTCCATTTCTCAAGGATGGAGCTCCTCTCTTCTTAATGGTGTGGCTTACCTCAGAGCCATCTGGTTTTTGCTATGGCATGTTCCATGATGGCTTAGTTCCCCAGATGTTGAGGTGATCAGTCAGGAGTCACACTGGCACAGTTTTCACGGAGACAGCACTGCCTCTGAAGATAATCAAACGCCTTTGGAATCTATTTTTCCTATTCCACATCTGCCTTAGTTCTGAATCCCAGAGAAAGTGCTGAATCAGCAGCCCCAAGAGCAGGTCACAGGCTGAGTTAGCAGATGGTTACGTGACAGCTCCGTAAGGTTTCCCATGAGATGGCTTTTGTATGTATGTGTTTTTTGACAAGCTTACTTCAGAATGTGTGTTTTATGTTCTTTCACATTGTTTTACACTGAAGTCAAACTCACACTAAGGCTCAGAAATTGTGGGTCTCTCCATTCACCTCAACACCACCCCATCCCCCAGATGGAATAGTAGTTTTTATGAACTCTATGTAGTCTTATCTCACGTACCAGTCTTTTCACTGTAGGGAAGGGGTATCTATTCTACATTTACATCATTGCCTTTAAAGGGTATCTCATAGTTTTCAGAAATTACCATTCAGTTACTGAATATGGGGCAGGGGATAATTAATTCCTCACTAAATTCTTCTGCTACCACTTGCCTCAGCAAGAATTTCAGCCAAAAGTCTTTTTTTTTTTCAATTAAAGATTGCTAATTATTGATAAATTTCCAATAGGCTAATATTTGGGAGTTCTCTTGCAATACTGCTGTTACCTGAAAGAATATGTTTCTCAATTTTCTATTGCAGATACGGAGCCCCATCACACATGCTGGATATTATGGGTGTTAAATTCTAATTGTTTTAATCTAATAGCCAACAAACAAATTTGGAACAACTAGAGGACAATAAAAACATGTCTAAGTTCTAAATTGATGC
The DNA here is from genome assembly GCF_009828535.3 of Hylobates moloch. Taxonomy (NCBI): domain Eukaryota; kingdom Metazoa; phylum Chordata; class Mammalia; order Primates; family Hylobatidae; genus Hylobates; species Hylobates moloch. The sequence continues at coordinate 95,886,992 of NW_026652287.1, read as the reverse complement.
AGAATTCCATTGCTATAGGGATTCAGAGAATGGAGAGGAGGCCAAGGCCAAGGAGCTAGACCCAATGGGCTCACAGTTACACACGCAGAACAGAGTAATCCACACTTGACTAGGTTAATGTAACACATACATCTCCAACCTTTTCAAAGTTAGAACCTTTCTTGCACACAGCAAGTTCTCAGTTAATAGGTAATGAATATTCTTGAGCCCAAGAGGCAAAGATTAGCTCTTTAGAACCAGGAAGAAGGATCTGTTACTGCCTTTTCCTGGGTGCTTGCTGGCTTAAGTAAAGTGCATGATGGAATAGAATTATCTGAGGCTGGGTTTGGTGGCTCACACCTATAATCCCAGCACTTTGGGAGGCCAAGGTGGGCTGATCACTTGAGGCCAAGAGTCCAAGACCAGCCTGGCCAACATGGCAAAACCCTGTCTACGAAAAATACAAAATTTAACTGGGTGTTGTGGTGCGTGACTGTAATCCCAGCTATTCAGGAGGCTGAGGCACAAGAAATCACTTGAACCTGGGAGGCTGAGGTCGCAGTGAGCCGAGATGGCGCCACTGCACTCCAGCCTGGGTAACAGAGTGATACAGAAAATAAAAAAAGAATTACCTCCGAGTAATAATATTCAGCAAATTTAAACTTGCCACCTACTTAAAATGGATTCATGAGGACATATTGGCCACCATCTGCTGTTGAATGCTGACACCAGATTACTGAGTAAAGAATTTGAAAATTTTCTCAAAATTGATTGTTCCAGACATTTTGGTAGTTGCTCATCAGCAGAGTTTCCCATTCAACAGATTCTTCTATGGAACACAAGTTTGCAGTGCCCATTGAAGAAATAGAAGTTGCTTTCAAACAGATGTGTTGGTCTCTGTTTTTAGTTTCAGGCTATAAACCTTTTGAGGGCAGGTACTAACCACCAGGTTAGTACAATTATGGTGCTTGAGAATCTAATCTCAAGAGAAAACATCATTTCAAGATTCATGTTTTTTCGGCCTCCAAATTGGGTGTACATGATCCACCTTTAAGGCTTTTTGTTTTTTGCTTTTGTGCCCCTTTATGTCTCTTGCAGGAAGACTTGTCTCTTTCCCTCCACCCCACATTTGTACACAGACTGCCACCTCCACGTTAAAAAAGAGGGCAGGAAGGGGTTGTACTTGAAGTGACTGGCAAACATTATCTTCAAGCCTTAACCTCTTTTGAAAGATGGTCTTCGCCAGTAGGGGAGAGACAATTTCTGGAGGAAACTTCCATGGTGAATACCCAGCCAAAGTAAGCTTTTTAGAACTGCTCTTGACCCAGAAAGCACATTCCAATATAGGCTGACTAAATGGAGACCCTCTTTCAGGCCCTAGACTACTTGGCCATTGGCATCCATGAACTTGCTGCAATCAGTGAGAGAAGAATCGAGCGGCTCTGCAATCCCTCCCTCAGTGAGCTGCCTGCCTTCCTGGTGGCTGAAGGTGGTCTGAACTCTGGGTTCATGATAGCTCACTGCACGGCAGCAGCCCTTGGTAAGGACACTGCCCTTTTCCCAGAACACACGCCCATCCATCTAAGGGTCTTTCCATTTCACCTAGAAGTATCAAATGTGGTCTGTGAGTGAGATCTAACTTTTCACCACTTTTATTTGCATCCTAGTTCTCTCAGTGCAAAGGTGACAGGTTAACTCTAATATTTTCCAGAAAAAAAAATAGTTGAAAAACTTCAATACTGTTATACTGAAATATAACAATACAATAATAAGGCTGTAATGGATGATTTCTCTGTGGAAAGCAATTTGACATTGCATATGAACTTCAAGCCTTAACCTCTTTTGAAAGATGGTCTTCGCCAGTAGGGGAGAGACAATAGCTTTTTTCCAAATCTCCATTTGAAGACTATTAGAAAAAGACTAAGATGGTTATAGTTAATAGTGAAACTTGAGCCGACCTATAATTAAACTTTAAACTTTTAAACCTATAATTAAACTTTGGATACGTTTCACTAGATATAACAACCACTAAAAACATAAAGATGTTATTGCAACATAAAAAAATGCTTATAAGAATCAGGATACCCTCTGTGAAGAGTGAGCTTCAATATAGTTTATTTCTGACTCAAGATTGTAAGAGAGAGATTAACACATCAGAACAGCGCCTGGTACTAAGTAAGTGCTGAGGGCCTCATTTATATTCATTCACTTAATTGCACAGTTGTCACCGGAGGTAAGTGCTATTATTGTTATCTATAGATTAATATCTGAAGATCTGAGAGTTAAGTGACTTGCACAGCTAGCAAGATGTAACGCAGAATTCAACCCCTGAATTTTGGCATGCAAAAATGTGCTTTTACTTCAATTAATGAGGATCTCATTTTAATCAATACTTAATCCTAAAATAGGGTTGTCAAATTTAACAAAAACGCAGGATGACTAGTTAAATTTGAATTATTTGGGACATACTTATACAACAAAAATTTTTTTTTAATCTAAAATCAAAATTTAACTGGGCATCCTCTACTTTATTTAACAACTAAAAGGCAGGATAGCATGAGTTATTACATGCGTAGATGCTAGATCAGAAGCCCAGCTCTGCCATTTACTAGCTCTGTGAGCCTCTTTATCCTGTTGATCCTCAATTTACACCTGCTTAAAATGGAGATAAGTTTACCTAAGGGGGTTGTTTGGAGGATTAAATGAATTGATGCATATAAAGCCTGGCACATCATAAGCACTAAATAAATACTAGTTGCTATTAATATTATTCCCAACCCACACAAATAACCAACTAAGAGCCACTGAATTCACCTCCTCTGACCAGTATCTTCTATTTGCTCACTTGCTTATTAATAAAATACCCCTTTAACAGGTAGAAATTTCTCACAATAACGTAGTAGTGGGGGAGTAGTCATTGATTTCTAGAGAACAGGATGGACATTGGGAAGCCTCATTTCAATATGTTTTAGTTTCCCAAGCTGCCTATTGAGGTTGTTGGGCTTGCTTTCATTGTAGTAAAATTAGTGTTTTTCTTTTTTGGCTCTTATAAGTTATCTTTCTGAACAAGCCTCACCACAGATTGCTTATCTGTATAGTCCTCAGTTTAGGGTCCAAGGACTTGGGATTTACAGTGCTGAAACCTGGAAAGTCCTTGGCCAACCAACATGACCTTGACAAAGTAGCATGACCCTAGTTTAAAGCGAGATCATCTTAGGATACGATTCCATACAGCATAGAAAACAACTGAAGCTTCACCCATGACCACTCTTAAAGCCAAAGAAAGAGGAGAAGAGACTTTGAGTCTGACCTTTCCTGACTTCTAAGATAGGGTGAGGGAACTTCATAACTAAGTTCTTGCTACTTATAGTGTAGTCCTCAGACCAACAAATGGCCATCACCTGAGAGCTCGTTAGAACAGCAGAATTTCAGGCGCCACCCAAAGCTCAGTATCTTTATTATAACAAGGTCCCCGAGTGATTCATGTGCACTGGAAAGCTTGAGAGTCCCATGTCTGGGTTCTCCCTAGAATTCCCCCACCTCCCAGATATTTCTGGCAGTCATCGAGCCCGTTTATATCCACTTATATCATCCTTGAACACTGAAGTGTTAAATCTTCTTGCCCAAGATTTATGGGTCCAGCCTCAGTCCCCAAATGCCACACCCGAATTCTGGTGACAACCAAATTGACCTCAAGTACCTGAAAATGGCCATCATGTCTCTTTCTCCCCTAGTCTCCCTGGCATGCTAAATGCATCCCAGGTTTTCATCTTGGCCTCGTTATATTAGAATTCCCAGCTCTCCCATCCCCGTCTTACCTCAGAACTCACTACTGCTTTAGAGTCCTCACTTCGGGGAAAAAATGACCTGCTTCCTTTTCCCAAAGCAGCTTTCTACCATCAGGTGCTTGGATAATGTCCAAGATCCTCTGGAGAGTGTATCCCATGCTGTGAAGCACTCTGTGGAAGCCACGGGTCCTTTAGACAGCTCATCCTATGAGGAACACTTCTTAACTGGCGCTGGTCTCTTGCAGTTTCTGAGAACAAGGCTCTGTGCCATCCCTCGTCTGTTGACTCCCTCTCCACCAGTGCAGCCACGGAAGACCATGTCTCCATGGGAGGATGGGCAGCAAGGAAGGCCCTCAGGGTCATCGAGCACGTGGAGCAAGGTAATGCTGATGAGGCCAGGATGGTGGGCCTCCCTGATAGACCACTGTGCCCGTGGTTCTCAAGTGGGATCTTCCACCAGCAACATCAGCATCACCTGGAAACTTGTTAGGAAGGCAGACTCTCAGGCCTCCTTGCAGGCCGCTAATTCAGAAACTCCAAGAGGAGAGCGGAGCAATCTGTGTTTAACGAACCCTCCGAGTGATTCTGATCTTCACTAATGATTAAGAACCAAGGAACCGTGCAGAACTAAGCTGGTCCTTTGGCTGGCTTTTTTTTTCTTCTTTCTTTCTTTCTTTCTTTTTTTTTTTTTTTTTTTTTTCAGACAGGATCTCTATCTGCCACCCAGGCTGGTGTGCAGTGTTGCAACCATAGTTCACTGCAGCCTTGAACTCCTGGGCTCAAGTGATCCTCCTTCCTTAGTCTCCTAAGTAACTGACACCGCAGGCAAGCACCACCACACCTGGGTAATTTTTAAATTTTTTGTAAAGATGGGGTCTTGCTGTGTTGCCTTGGCTGGTCTCAAACTCTTGGCCTCAAGCGATCCTCCCACCTTACCCCCCCAAAGTGTTTTTTTTTTTTATGAGACTTTTAAAACATATTCAAAGTGGAGAGAAGAGTACCATGAACTCTCACACCCCACCTTGATTCAACAGCACATTCAATTTATGAAGTACACTATGAACTCTAGTGAGTGCAGACAGGTCACAATGGGAGAGGACGAAGTTGTGGACTTCACTGTGGACCTGGAAGCAATTTCTCATCTTCTAGTCCAGTATCCCCACCCCGCAATTCATATGGAATTGGAAATCACGAGATGTAAAGCATCTTGATGAAATGCATACAATTATTTAATAGAACTGGGGCTCAAGATGAGGATCAGCTCTTCTTTCTGACTTCCTTCCCTACCCACATGACCCAAACTTGGCCAACAAACCTCGGTTAGAGGATGTGAATGGGGGATTTCACATGTTTATTATATGGCTTCTTAGTGGTGCTGCAAGTTGTTGCTCAAATACCTTTTTGCTCATTCCCAAGGAATGGCCAGAAAACAATAGAATAAGGCAATGTTTCTCCATCCCTGACTTTGCTTTCCCGTAACAATTAAAAATTGGCAGATTTTGCTAGTGCAGATGAATGGGCAGCTTCCTGGGTAGGTGTGCGGGTCTGGTAATTATTCAGGCAAATGTCTCAATTCTCCCCTTCTCAGCATTAAAGATATAGTCAAGGGGTTAGAAAACATGTTAAAATGGCAACTAACTACCAAAGCAACTTCATTCTACCAATAGACAGAGAACAAACCATCTGTTAGTTGGCTGATGATGGGTGTCAACTTTGGGAAATCCACATTCCTTAAGCATGAAGTCAGACTTTCATAAGCTACCCTCTTCTAATTTCTTGTTTCAGTGCTGGCCATTGAGCTCCTTGCAGCCTGCCAGGGCATAGAGTTTCTACGTCCCCTGAAAACAACCACTCCGCTGGAGAAGGTCTATGACCTGGTGCGCTCTGTTGTAAGGTAAGATCAAACAGGTCTTTGAAAATTACATCAGTTCAGCACTGTGAACCCTGTCAGGGTTTAGTGTTTGGCTGATGGGTGGATGTGCTCTCCCTGTAGGCCCTGGATAAAAGATCGCTTCATGGCCCCGGACATTGAGGCAGCCCACAGGCTGCTCCTGGAGCAGAAGGCAAGCTGGCCCCTTGGCTTGTTTCTTAATTTTTAATTGTTACGGGAAAGCAAAGTCGGGGATGGAGAAACATTGCCGTATTCTATTGTTTCCTGGCCATTCCTTGGGAATGAGCAAAAAGGTATTTGAGCAACAACTTGCAGCACCACTAAGAAGCCATATAATAAACACTAAGTGCACCAGGGTGCAGCCAAATGTTGAATGTCTAAGGATTAGAAACAGAAATGGATTTTAAATGGAGTTTTGGGACAATATTCATGGGGAAAAAGATAAGACATCAGGTTCATTGATGCCTCCCCACCCCTGCAAGATGTCCTCTTTGATTCAAAAGTGCGTTCCCTTCTGGGTGATGCTATCACAACTACCACCACGGGGTGCAATGGCTGTGTAGACCTGGAGAGAAAACCAAGGCCCGGGTGTTCACTTCAGAAGACTTTCGGTCTGTCTAGTGCTCTGGTGAGATGTGGGTTTTTCTTTCCTGCGTATTTCCACTGGTTACATTGACCATCTACTCAGCTGCCGGGTACAGATGCCCAGCATGCTGGCTTATCTTTTAAATGTCGTTTTTGAAGTGCTTCAAACCTTTTGAATAACTTGTGGGTGTTATGTTCCCTAGAGTCGCTTGATTTCCTTAAAACAGTTGCTCTGCTCTGGGGGAGTGATTTTTCCCTGTGATTTTCACACCCATTATTTCTAAGCATGTCCTCCACTCTGGGTGGGGAAGCTGCTTGTCTGCTGCCAACTTTGGAGCTAGGAGGGAGGTATAAGAGAGGTTAGCCTTTAAGAGTATTCATTTTCTAAGGTCATAAAAAATAACAGGAAAGGCTCCTTGGCTGTCAGTGGCAATCAGTTAAAAAGCAGATATAAACCAAAAACAGGGCCTTAATTTCATTCAAGTTTTAAAAAAAAATTTTTTTAGAGATGGGGGTCTTGCTATATTGCCAAGGCTGGACTCAAACTCCTGGGCTCAAGCGATCCTCCCACTTTGGCCTCTTGAGTAGCTGGGACTACAGGCACATGCCACCACGGCCCTCCAGGGCCTTACTTTGAGATGATGTTATGCTTTAAAAAAAAAAAGAAAGAAAAAAGAGGTTGGTGGGTGGGAGGCAAAAACTAACTGAGGATCTGAGGCAGTGCCTCTCCAACGTTAATGTGGCTATGAATCTGCTGGGCATCTTGTTAAAATGCAGGTGTGGATTCAGTAGGTCTGGGTGAAGGCCAAGATGCTGATTTGTCCCAGGTGATGCTGATACTGCAGGGGCACAGGCCACGCTTTGAGTAGCAGGGTCAAAGGAACAGAGCACCTGTGGCATGGAAATAAGGCAACAGCGAAATACAATTCACTGCCTTTTATCATTTAAGGCTTGCTTTGGAAAACACACAGGTCCAGGCCATGTGTGGTGGCTCACGCCTGTAATCCCAGCACTTTGGGTAGCCATAGTGGGTGGATCACTTGAGGCCAGAAATTCGAGACCAGCCTGGCCAACATGGTGAAACCCCATCTCTGCTAAAAATACAAAAATTAGCTGGGCCTGGTGGCACGCACCTGTAATCCCAGCTACTCAGGAGGCTGAGGCACAAGAATTGCTTGAACCTGGGAGGTGGAGGTTGCAGTGAGCTGAGATCATGCTACCGCACACCAGCCTGGGTGACAGAGTGAGACTCTGTCTCACAAAAAAAGAAAAAAAAAAAAGAAAAAACCACATAGGTCCTGTTAAAACCCTGGAGCAACTATCCTTCACTCTGTCCACACTGAATTCTCTGGGTTTTGTTATTTCCTTGCTTGTTTTGGTTTGGAAAAGTATGCAGCTTAAAATCTTTATGATGACTTTAGAAAGTTTTGGACTTTGTATATTTACAGTCTTTAATGCAACCAAAGACTAATTGACACAAGTCATGTGTCAACTGGCTTAAAATAAAAGCAAGCAAACAGTAGCTGTGTCCAGTCATGTATAGAGTATGTTTTGACTTCGGATGAAGTTGATGTTTAATAGCATGTGGAAACAATGTCGTCAATATTTCAACTTTGTTTTGTCCTTGCTTTTCAGGTTTGGGAAGTAGCTGCTCCATACATTGAAAAATACAGAATGGAGCATATTCCAGAATCAAGACCTCTTTCTCCAACAGCCTTTTCACTGCAATTTCTGCACAAGAAATCCACCAAAATCCCAGAGTCTGAGGACCTTTAATGGGCTTTGTCATGAAGTAGCAGATCAGAGGGCAGTCAGTTTAGCACAAAGCAATACTAGGCTGAAGGAGAGACCCGAGAACTTTCCTAGGTAGATCAATCCATTGTATAACTCAGTTCTTCTAAAGCCTACTTTGGTTAGGCTGATGGCAGTATTATAGTTGCTAAATTCAGCACTGTGTTCCTGCTGTCGTGGTTCGAGACCCACGGTATTTTCAGATTATAAAAGTTTTCTTTCTTTCTTAACAGTTTCAAAAGGCCACTCACTCTTAAGGGTGAGAAGAATAACCACAATTGTATGTGCCTGTTTTTTACTCTTAGCATTAGATGAATTCAAATTTGGAAATAGATTGATAGCAATTTTTTCTAAAAACATTAGACTTTTGTTAACCTTTTTTTTTTTTTTAAATTTGCTTCAACAAGCTCTCCACCAGTTGACTTTCTTTGGCTAATTTTACTTTGCATGATATGCCTTAATACGCCTTCATAAATAACCATTTTAAGTCATAATTTGTCCTTAAGCTGCTTTTTTCTTCTATTAATTGGATCATAGTAAAGAGTAGTCAATAGGGTCTTCAGCTATTAATTATAGAGGTGATTAAAACCAACAAGGGGTTTCATGTGCAAAGGAGATAAGGAATGAATACAAATATTGCTATTTGGGTGGCTCTTATTAAACTGTGTATTTTGTACTTATCACTACACGTATCCCCCAAATGCTTACATGGGAGTTTGAGGTTAGTATTTTCACTTCCTAGGTGTTAGTACTCTATTCACATTCTTATTGTAACCTTCCTCATTTCACAGATAAGGAATCTTTGGGGATTAACCAACCTCCTTTCTGTAATGGTCATCATTAAAATGAGTCCTATTGACAAAGGTCAGATGGAGCCCTAGAATGTATTACCCCATCTATTTTTTCCCCCAAGAAGATAAGGGACCTTCAGGGATGGCTTAAGTGCATCTGTCCAGATGAAGGATGGGTCACATGACCTCTTGGCTTCCCAAGGCTAAGCTCTGTGACTTTGCACCCGTGTGTGCATATATGTGCAAGGCCCTTCAAGTGGTCTGAAACCGTGGCACTAAAAACCACCGCTGGTGGAGAGGACAGACACACTCGCCACCTTGCCTACCTAATTGCCGTCTAAAATGGGCCCAACAGTGGATTTCACAGTAGAGTTTTCACCCTTTAGATTTGCAGCCTGTCCACAGGAAAGGTGGAAACTGTAGTGAAAACTGCTGCCCACAGCAATTCAGGGAGCAAAAAATGTGCTGAGGAGCCTGTTTACCTAAAGGTTGTTCTTGGTGCTATTCTTTGTCAAAATGTGAACACACACAAATGAGGTTTGTGCATTGTCATCCGTGAGCTGCCATTGAGCCAGTAAGCCCCAGCGGTCTGATGGTGCTCTTCGCTCCAGTTTGGGGAATGCTGGATTCTCATGGCCCCTGCAGTCCTCCAGGTCAAAATGACACTTTGTCACTGAGTTTTCTACACAACTCTATTGGTAACTGACAGCACACGCCTTCAAGGAAACTTCAAGGGAAACATGGAATAAACTAAGTCTCAATTACCTTATGGTGTCACTTTATTCTTAGGTTTTTATAACAAAGTTTAGCACCTCTAACAGCAGTTAGTCAAGCTTCTGAAGGAGTCAGTTGACAGATGTCAACCATTTTAAGAACATATGCTTGACTCAGTACACTCTTTTTTTCATTGGCCAGCAACAAAAGAGTCAGAGGCATCAGGATTTCCTCCCCAGCCCCGCAGGCTCACCTGGGCTTTGTCAGCCAGAGGAGGCAAACCCCAAAGCACAAGGGCTTTTCAAGCCTCTGTTGTGCCACGTTCGCTAATGTCCTGCTGGCTAAATCAAGTCACGTTCCAGGCCCAGAGTCAATTTGGGAGAGTAACACTCAAGGGCACGGGCGTGTGATTTGGCGTGATCCGTGGACCCGTATCTGACAATCTACCACATGCATAAAATCCCATCACAGGCTGGGCGCGGTGGCTCATGCCTGTAATCCCAGCACTTTGGGAGAACAAGGTGAGTGGATCACGAGGTCAGGATTTCAAAACCATCCTGGCCAAGATGGTGAAACCCTGTCTCTACTAAAATTACAAAAATTAGCCAGGCACGGTGGCAGGTGCCTGTAATCCCAGCTACTTGGGAGGCTGAAGCAGGAGAACTGCTTGATCCTGGGTGGCAGAGGTTACAGTGAGCCAAGATTGTGCCACTGCACTCCAGCCTGGGTGACAGAGTGAGACTCCATCTCAAAAAAAAAAAAAAAGAAAAAAAAATCATCACAACTGGCAAAATTCAAAAGCAGATACATTTCATACTGCTTTAAACCTGTGTCTAATTTTTGGGTCTGGTCACTGGATTGCTTTTTATTAAACTTTATGGTTCTCTCTTTATGGTTTATTTTCCTTTTTTTTTTTTTTTTTGAGGTGGAGTCTCAGCTCTGTCACCCAGGCTGTAGTGCAATAGTGCTACCTTAGCTCACCGCAAACCTCTGCCTCCTGCGTTCAAGCAATTCTCCTGCCTCAGCCTACTGAGTAGCTGGAATTACAGGTATGAGCCATCACACCTGGCTAATTTTTGTATTTTTAATAGAGATGGGGTTTCACCATGTTGGTCAGGCTGGTCTCGAACTCCTGACCTCAAGGGATCCACACTTCTTGGCCTCCCAAAGTGCTGGGATAACAGGCGTGAGCCACCGCTCCCGGCCCATTTTGCCTTTTTACTTACTTTTGTTAAGAGTATTAATTTATTAAATGTAAACATTGAAAATATACCAAAAAATAGGTGGAGAACATTAGTTTCAGCCCAGAGGGTAGACTTCATTAGTCTAAAATAGAAAAGGCAGTTAAATTACAATGCTATAAAGGCTATCATAGAGATGTGGGAATGTGGGGAGGGGCGTCCAGCTCCAGTTTCCTATGTAAGGAAGAGAAGGAAAGCATTCTGGGCAGAGGGAACCGTACTGCATGGCCCTGAGCAGCTCACTGTCCCCTAAGGAACAGTGTGAAGATTGGTGTGATTAGGGCTTAGAACTCAGAGCTGCTCAGACCTTAATGTGCATGTGAATCACCGGGGGCTTATTAGGACGCAGATTCGGACTCAGCAGGTCTGGGTCCAGCCAGAGGTTCTGCATTCCTAGCAAACTCTGTGAGTTGCACGGGCTTGCAGCACGCTGGCCTGGGAGGACTAGGGCAGTTTGGGGTAGATGTCTTCTTCTGTCTTCTTTCAAAAAAGGCATGAATGCTATTTGTTTAAAGTGAGTGCCTCCTAGATGAAAAATCGGATGTGCTTCTCCTTCTTGTTTCTTCAACAGAAGAATCTAATCTTGTGTTGCTTGAGTTCCAGGGAAGAATGGACCTAACATTCAGTTTTGGCTTTTATGTCTATCTCCCGTGTCCCAAATGTTCACAGTGCCTAGGTGACTGGTCACAGGGGAGCCATCACACACAGCAACTGTGTGCCCCCTACACTGTCTCAAGACTTCTTAAACAATTGCATAAGGTTCAGAGCTCCAGAGACCCCATCGTGATGACAACAATGTGCAATGTTACCCTTAACCTTCCAATGAGGAGCATTTTGAGTGGCTTTATATTGACTACAGCAAAGCCTCATTCATTCAGGCTCTATTAACCTGAAATTAGTGATCATTTGGAGAGTTAATCTTTACTTCTCAAATCAAGTTTGGTAATGCAGTTGTGATTATAAAGATGATTGAAACATTTAAAAAGATTTCAAATCAACTTACATAGCTTTTAAAAACACCCATGTATAAATAATAAATTTTATAATAAATAATAAATAATTATCTATTCTCTACAAATAATTTTGTAATTTCCTAAAAACTCTAATAGACAACGCTGCTGATCTACTTCCAGGCTGAAAGGAAACAATAACAATAAGAGCGACAGCAAACATTTATTGAGAGCTGTAAAATGTGTTTCACCCAATTGTAATGTGAAGAATCAAAAATTTAAAAAAATTTCCAAAAAAATTACATGACTGTAGCTGGTAAAAATGCATCCATTTCAGGAAGGCCCCTATGCCTGTGTATAAATGATGTGTCTTGAACGCTGCTGGGAAGCTCTATTGCTGAGATTGAGAAGACCTTAGAAATGGAAGGACACTCTTCATCAGAGGACATTAATTCATTTGACAAGCATCTAGAAAATGAACTACTTGGGGAAAGGAAATACTATTTGCTTAACAGAAGGCTATATTTTAGCTTCATTGGGGCGTATCACTTAGATTTCTTTCGATCCCCCAGTGTTCACTAAATATAGTTTAAAAACTGAGATGTGAAATACAGACACAAAATGGAAATTTTAGGCCAAGCCTACTTTCCCCCACAAAGGCATTTTTATGATACCCATCATACTAATCTACAGAATATTTGTAACCAATATTTGTGAAATAATTGAATGTTTTGTGATTTTAATCACAATAGGTTTACCTGTTTATATGTCAAATGCATGTGTTAAATGAAAAGAAATCTATCCCTTGGGTTTTTTGAGTGACTTAAAAAGACATTGAAGTACATTTAGGTTTAAGTGATATAATTCTTGTAAATATTAAGGTGTTTTAACTTTTAATATAACTATATTGACTTATTTCATATAGTCAAAAATCTTCCTTTTCAAATCTATCATGTTTTATAGATGACTTTTCCTTTAGCTATAACATATTCGATTAATTCATGATGGCCTCCGAACTGGTAAATCAAATGCTCCCATCTAGAAAAAAAACCAAACAAATATTACTTCAATGTGTGCAAGTAAAAATTATTACTTTATCAATAAATGCTAATTTAAAAATGCATTCCCTACACATTTATTTACACCCAGTCAATGGTATTTGAGCTTTCTAAAAAACAGTGTATAACTAACTGGTCTATGGTAAATCAAACATTGTTTAATAATATTGTTTAAGTACTTGATCTTAAAATATTTGCTTCATTAAGTGATACACAAATGTCACCATCAGCATTATATTCAATACAGGGAGTGGTTTCTGATCATGGAGAGAATTTTGAAGCAGGTGTCTCTGGAGGACACGAGGTCCAAGGGCTGCAATGGGCTCATAAGAGTCAAGTAGCCAAAGGATTTACAACTTGTAGGTCTAGAACAGTAAGACCCTGATATGGTTTGCTGCTATGTCCCCACCCAAATCTCATTTTGTTTTTTGTTTTTTTTGTTTTTTTTTGGCAGCCAAGAGATCTTTATTGGAGAGGTAGAGGTCAGGTCGTGCGGGGGAGAGAGAGGAGAGAGAGAGGAGAAGAGAGGAGACAGAGAGAGAGAGCTGCTGGTGTGCTGGGTTTTATATCCCTTGGGCCTACGTGGGGCGGGCCCAAGGGAAGGCGGGAGATGCTTCTTCCT